>NW_006209511.1:931003-985313 GCF_000334495.1 Tupaia belangeri chinensis | reverse complement strand
CCCCACAAAAATGGTTGAAAGGGAAAAAAAAAAAAAAAAAAAAAAAAAAAGCTGATGTCACCAAATGCTGGTTAGGATGTGGAGCAATATGAACTCCTACTCACTGATTTCTTGTCAGAATGCAAAACTGTATAGCCACTTTGGAAGACAGTTTTCTAGATTTGTTCAAAACTAAACATTCTCTTGCCACAGGATCAAGTAGTCATACTTCTTGTTATTTACCTAAATAAACTGAAAATGCATATTCACAAAACCTGCACACAGACATTTATAGCAGCTTTATTCATAATTGCCAGAACTTGGAAGCAACAGAGATGTCCTTCAGTGTGTAAATGTTAAATTAACTGTGGTGTACCCAGTCAATGGTATATTACTTAGCGCTAAAAAAGAAATGAGCTATCAAGCTATGAAAATACACAGAAGAAACCTCAATGCATATTACTAAGTGAAAGAAGCCAGTCTGAAAAGGCTAAATACGACATGATTCCAACTACATGACATTCAGATAAAACTATGGAGACAATAAAATTATCAAGGTTGAGGGAGGGAGGGACAAAAAAAGCATAGAATAGATGATTTTTATGACAGTGAAACTATTCTGTATGATACTACAATTATGAATACATGTCATTAAACATTTGTCCAAACCTATAGAACATAACAGCACTGATTCATCTCATGTGAATTATAGACTTCAGACTATGTGTTGATATCAGTTTAGTGGTTATAGCAAATACACTACTCTGGTGGGGGCTGTTTTTCGAGGATAGGCTGTGCAGATGCTGGGGAAAGAGGCCTAGGGGCACTCTCTGTATTTCCATCTTACTTTTCCTGTAAACCTAAAATTGCTCTTAAAAAAAAAAAGTCTACTGATTAAAAAAAGAAATCTTGAGATACAAAAACTAAGCCAAAACTATGTTGATCTGTGAAATTAACGGTGTATTATATGTGCAAGCAAGTGCACACAAGTGTACACACACACGCTCATGTGTGTTACAATAGATACCAAGTTATAGTTTTATTATTATTATTATTATTATTATTATTATTATTATTATTATTATTATTTTGGAGAGGTTTTTGCTATAAGGTGTGTGTACTCACCGGAAAGACAGAGAGACAGAAAGCGAGAAATCACTTTCCAGGGGGATGGCCACACTGCAATCCCTTCTCCTCCATTATCTTCTCAGGATTTGGGGCACACACGCACATGTGCCCAGCGTGAGTTTAAACCACCAGGACTCTAACCATGGTCGATGACATGGGAGTCCAGCAACATAGCCATTATGCCAACTGCTGGTCCCCCATGTTATATTATTATAAAGGAAAGCTGAATTTACTAATCAGAAAATATCAGACTCTGAATATGCCACAAATGAAATGTTAGTACTGCAATTCTATTTGCACAAGCAAAGAAACATGAAAAATGGTAAAGAGGCCAAAGGATCAAGTTTTTATCAATCAAAACTCATAACTCTGACCGTCTATTAAAATGAGCCTCATTGCCATGTGCCATATTACAAACTACTGCAGAAAAGGTTTAATTAAAATTTTCTGTTGGGCTAATGTAGTGATTACTGTTTCCTCAAATTCTTCACTTTATGTTTTGAGAGCAGAAAAAATCTGATATAATAAGTCTTACACTGAAATCTTATTAAATCTTCAAAAAACTAATCATAAAAAAAGCAAATGCAAGTCTTGGGATTCAGACTTAATCACCTTTAGATACTACAGGTAGGATCAGAACTTAAGTATGCCTTTAACCAGGAGGATGATACAAAAGCAATCCTGGCTCAGAGCCAGGCTTCTTCCTGATTAACAGCTAGGGTGATGGAAAGATGGATACACTGTGTCACAGGTTTAATTTGAAATTCTCTCGAAGCCACTTTTTATAAAATAAACAGGTAAAATTAATAGTAAAGCATATTTTATTTAGTGCAATATATCCAAATGCTTATTATTTCAACACATGGCTGTAGTAACCACATTTCAAGGGCTCAATATCCACTAGAGGGTATCATATTGGACAGCACAGATCTAGACTATCAGTGTTAATCTAAAAGGTCCCAACTTTCCCCTTCTCAAATATTTATTTATTCATTAAAATATGCATATTAAATTTCTTAATGCATGTTATTACTCTTAGTACTAGATATTTGCCAGCATCAGCAACCATAGCATCTGAGTCAGTCTTTTAACCTATAAAAAAGGATAATATCCTATGCTATGGTGGAAATCAGATCAACTTTAGTTTCTTACTGTTATCATTATTACTATTTTATTTCCAATTTATATCCTTATATTCCCCATGTTTGAAAAAGCAAAGAATTTCTCATCTAAGTTTGTCTTTGTCATTCCAAAAGATTGTAGGTTTTGTTTTAACAATAATCTAAAGATTTTAAAGAAGCAGAATAAATCATAAATAAGGGCAAAGCCACCTGGAGCCTACAACAAGAATGGAGGTAAGCGTATGTAACATGGGGGAGAGAACAGAAGGCATGGAGGGGAAAAAAAAAAAACAAAAAAACAAAAAAAAACCCAGCACTTTAAAGAAATAAAATAAAGGAATCAAGAGTCGAAGAAAAGGATTTTCCCATTTAATGGTTTTCATCAAAACTAGCAATATGCCCTTGGTTTAAAAAATTGTGTAAATGTTACAAAAGGGATTGTCAAAGCAATGAACATTGATTACATGCACCAATACACCTGAAAGAATCAGAAAGCACAGAGTTTAGGCAATGAATTCAAGCATTTTAAAGACTGCCTCTTAAGAAACACAATAATAAGCATTCTCATTTCATTTCAGCATTATTTATCACTGCTACAACCACAACAGCACACTTAGAAGCAACCTAAATGCTTATCATTAGCCATACTATGAATATTTTTGAAGAGGTAAATATTTAAGAGCTACATAGAAAAATCTCCAAGATATGGCTGGGCAAAAAGTAAGTTGCTGGAAAATGTATATTATGTAAAACACGCATACATGCACACAAATATACACACTCCAAACTGATAACAGCTATAATCTCTCAGGAGGAATCCTGGACAAGGTAGTTGAGGGGACAGTGGGAGAGTTACTTTAGCCTTCTCTGCATATTTTCAATAGAAAAATATATTCATATTTTGCTTATATAGAAAAAATAACAACAATGCACTTTCTCAGATGTGCTCATTCAAAATTAAAATTTCACAAAATTTTCATGTTTGTGCTCTCCTGAGAATGTTCTTCCCACTATCTGTGTGAATATGCTGATGCATAACTAAATACAGAGAAAATGTTTGTTTGAATAGCTTATTTTAAAAATTCAGATCTTGGGACCAGCAGATGGCAAAATGGTTGTATTACTGGACCCCCACATAGTTGACCACAGTTTGATTCACAGACCCAGTGATTTAAAAAGCAGAAGGACATCCAATGTTCCTGGATGGGAAGAATTAATATTATCAATATGGCAATTCTACCCAAATTAATATATATATTTAATGCAATCCCAATCAAAGTGCGAGAAACATACTTCACAGATCTAGAAATGACAATCATACAATTTGTCTGGAATCATAAAAGATCTTGTATTGCCAAAGCAATCCTGCACAAGAATAGTGGAGAGGGCAGCATCTCACTCTCTGACCCAAAAATACACTACAAAGCTGTGATAATCAAAACAGTATGGTATTAGCACAGAAACAGACAGGTGGATCAATAGAATAGAATAGAGACCACAGAAATAAACTCCCAAACATACAGTCAACTGATTTTTGACAAAGGGTACCAGTCAATCCAGTGAAAAAAAGGAAAACCTCTTTAGCAAATAGTGCTGGAAAAACTGGATATACACCTGTAGAAAGATGAATCTGAATCCCTACCTCTGACAAAAATCAACTCAAAGTGGATTGAAGATCTAAATCTAAATCTAAAACCTCAAACTATGAAACTGCTGCTGGAAAACACTGGGGAAATCCTGGGAGACATTGGGGTAGAAAAAGCCTTCTTAAATAAGACTCCCAAAGCAAAGCCAATAATCCCAAAAAAAGACAAATGGGATTACATAAGATTAAGAAATGTCTGCATGGAAAAATACACAGTAATTAGTGTGAATCAACAGCTCTCATAATGGGAATTTTTTGGGGGGGCTGGGGTGGGGGAGAGGTTTTTGCCATAGGGCGCGTGTGCTCGCCAGACATACAGAGAGAGACAGAGACACAGAAAGAAGCAAGAAATCACCCCCCAGGCAGGATGGCCATACCACAATTCCTTCTCCTCCATTCTCCTCTTAGGATCTTGGGCATGCACGCACATGTGCCCAGCGTGAGTTTTAAGCCACCAGGTCAGGGACTCAAACCATGGTCGACTACATGGGAGTCCAGTGACATAGCCATTATGCTAACTGTTGGTCCCTGGGAAAATATTTTGGTAAACTATGTGTGGATAGGAACTGATAACCAGAATACATAGGAAACTCAAGCCACTGTCCCGAAAAAATGATGATCAACCCTCTTAAAAGACGGGAGAATGAGTTAAAAAAAAAAAAATCCGCTCTCTAAAGAAGACGTAGGAACAGCCAAAGGGCACATGAAAAAATGCTCAACATCCCTCATTGTAGGGGAGAATGCAGATCAAAACCACAATGAAATACCACCTAACCCCAGTCAGAATGACTAAGATTTAAAAAACAAAAAATGATAAGTGCCAGTGTGCTAGCAGGGGTGTGGTGAAAGGGGAACTCTCCTACACTGCTGGTGGGAACGTGAATTGGTCCAGTCACTATGGAGAACAATATGGAGATTCCTCAAAGATCTACAAATAGAACTACCACATGATCCAGCAATCCCACTCCTTGGTATCTACCCAAAGGACAGAAGAATTCTTAGTCAGAAAAGTGCTTGCACTTTGATTTTTATTGCAGCATTATTCACAATTGCTGAGACATGGAACCAACCCAAATGGCCACAAACAGATGAATGGATTGGAAAAGTGTGGCACATAGACTCTATGGAATACTATTCAACCATAAAAAAACAAGACCCTGGCTTTTGACAGAAAGTGGGTGAATATAGAAGATTTACTGCTAAGTGCAGCAAGCCATGCTATGAAAGAAAAGTATACTGAGTTTCCCGCACTCGATAGCCAAAATTGAATGACTAGAGGGTATAGAAACATAAACCCTACATATAAAAAGACTTCAAAAAGTCTGTGGGAAAATGGAACTAAAGTATGAGTTTATTTTGGTGCAAAAAAAAATTTGAAATTGAGACCAGCAGTTGAAATAATGGCTATGTCACTGGACTCTCATGCAGTCAACCATGGTTCAAGACACAGACCCTGTGGCTTAAACTCTCGCTGGACGCGTGTGCATGTGTGCTCAAGATCCCAAGATGAGAATCGAGGAGAAGGGATTGTGGCATGGCCATCTCCCTGTGGGGTGATTTCTCACTTTCTGTCTCTCTGTCTCTCTCTCTGTCTTTCTGGTGAGTGCAGGCGCACTATAGCAAAAAATAAATAAATAAATAAATAAAATTTTGAAATCATGTATGGTTTTTTAGAATATGCATCTTCCAGGAACTTTTTGAAGATTCTGTGTATACTGTTATTTTCCTATGCATACATACCAATAATAAAGTTTAATTTATAAGTTAGGTACCATAAGTGGTTAACAACAATCATTAATAAAATAGAACAATTTTAACAATGTACTGTAATAAAAGTTAAACATGGTCTCTTTATTAAAATATCTTATTTTGCTGTTGAGGCACAACAGCAAAACTGGCATCAATTTCTTTTTTCTTCTAATTTCTGTGATAAGAATGAGATAGAAGGCTCGTTTTTATCACAAACCTTAGCAACCTCAGTATAAAATTTCTCTTCTTTCTTTAGGTCAAGAACTTCCATTTCCACTTAAAAGAGGTATTTTATGGCTTTTCTTTGGCATACCCAAACTGCCAACATAACTACCCTTGTACTTTGATGGCATTAGTAAGAAAAAGAAGAGTTATTTGAACATAAGCCACTATCAGACTTCACCAGTACACCTGATAACTGAAGTGGCTAAGTGACTCTAAAGGCAGGTAGCATTGATAGCATGGTCATACGTGGAACAAAGTCCCAGACCTGGCAGCTTACACTCAAACCAGGCGCATGTGCATGCATGCCCAAGATCCAAAGAGGAGAATGGAGGAGAAGGGATTGCAGCATGGCCACCACCACCCCCGGGGGTTGATTTCTCACTTTTTGTCTCTCTGTCTCTGTCTTTCTGGTGAGTGCACATACCCTATAGCAAAAACCTCTCCAAAAAAAAAAAAAAAAAAAAAACCCACTTGCAACATTGAAAGGAAGAGGCTTCAGAGAGGTTGTTTTGGAGGAACTAGTGGATATCCCAGGGCCTAAAAAGGAAAATAAAGCCACCTGCCATCACCTAATTGACTATCAGGCTGTGTCTCAGATTAGCAGAGACTTCATGTCAGGTGCAGGCTTTCTTCCCACTCCCAATTACAAGATGTACCACTATGAAGAATTCCTGACATTCTGAGAGTTTTCCCATCTATCTGCCACCTGGGCATAACCTGCTCCTCCCAACTCCAGTCCTAACTCCAAGGTAAAAATCAAATTCACAGTGAATCCATTCACTACTGTATGTGGAGATAACTGTTGATAAAACACAGGAACCTTGATTCCTAAAAGGGACATCTAAAATACAAGATGAACACACCAAGAAAAGATCATGGTTTTTATGGTCCAAAGCCTTTAGGCAAGAATCTCCTGACCTCAGTACCCACTCCAAAGTAAGGAGAAGAATAACTGACCCCATCCATCATGTGCCCCTCCCCACCAAGCCTGAACAATTCTCCACTGATCCAAATAAAAAACCCTCATCACACTTCCTTGGTAACCCCTTCTTTTTGGGAGCTGTTTTTTCTTTCCTCTCCTTCAATAAATTCCCCACTGCTATACCCTCAGGGGAAAAAAAGTGATCAGATTAGAGAGTAAAGAGAGTAAAGAGCAGGGAACCAGCAGTTAGCGTAATGGCTATGTCGCTAACCACATAGTTGACTGTGGTTCACGTCCCAGACCCAGTGGCTTAAAACTCACGCTGGGCGTGTGTGCATGCGTGCCCAAGATCCCAAGAGGAGAATGGAGGAGAAGGGATTGTGGCATGACCATCCCCCCTGGGGGGTGATTTCTCACTTTCTGTCTCTATGTCTCTCTCTGTCTGTCTAGCAAGCGCACGCGCCCTATAGCAAAAATCTCTCCAAAAAAAAAAGAGAGAGTAAAGATCAATTCTCTTCTCCTAGGCTGGTCCTGTAGCCTAATGATTAAGGGAGCTGGATCCCATGCAGACAACCATGGCTTGAATTCTGGCCCCAGTGGCTTGGAAAAACACACCAGGCTATGTGTGTGAATGTCCAAGATCTTGACAGATTGGAGAAATGTAGGAGAAGGGATTGTAGTGTGACTATGCCCTGGTAGGGAGTGTTTTCTCCCTTTCACTTTCTCTCTCTAGGCCTTGTTGGGTGGTGTGTTCTCTCTCTCACTTTCTCTCTCTCTCCCTCTCTCTCTCTCTCTCTCTCTCTCTCTCTCTCTCTCATGCATATAGACTCTCTGGCAGTTAAAAAACAAACAAAAAAACCTATCCTGAGAAGGAATCATGATTTTTTATTCTCTTACTATTGATAAAATCTATTATCCCATGGTTGTATACCAGGTATTATGAAACACAGATTGCACCCTTTCGGTACTTACACACCAACCTGTGCAGACGCCCTACTCAAAGAATACTCAGGTACCAGGAACATAAGCACCACCCATTAGATATGGATGGTCTCAGCTTCTACCCAGACCTGCTGAATCAGAATCTGCATTTAAAAAAAAAAAAAGAGAGATTTTTGCTATAGGGTGAGTGTGCTCACTAGAGAGACAAAGAGACAGAAAGTGAGAAATCATCCCCCAGTGGGGAAGGCCATGGCCACAATCCCACAGCTGCAATCCCTCCTCCATTCTCCTTTCAGAATTTTGGGGCATGTGCATATACGTTACCAGTGTGAGTTTTAAGCTGCTGAGTCCAGGACTTGAACCACAGTCAACCATGTGGGAGTCCAGTGACGTAACCATTACACCATCTGCTAGTCCCCAAAATATGCATTTTTAACATCAGCAGGTTAAACATTAAAGTCTGAGAACTGCTATTTGTAGAGTTCTTGGGAGTGACCCAGTAGTAAAGCATGGATATACAAAGAAAAGCTAACAAGTAAGCAGAGAGGAGCTGGAGGTGAAGAAAGACCTGTCCATGAATTGAGCTCTGTTACCCAAAGGATAATTAAGAAGGTGACTTCTCAAAACTCATCTTTAACTGAGATCATCCAACAACACCTACAGAGTGCTACTGAATCCATAAGCAATGAATGACAAAAGGGGAAGGAGGAACTCACTCTTGGTAACACCCTGGCAGGGTCAAGTGTTAGTTTGGAAAGCCTCCCTAGGATGTGCGATGCTCTGTGGTGAATTTGCTCTCTCTGTGACTCATCCACAGATAAATGGGCTTAAAGAAAAGGGAGAAGTGAGCTATAAAATGTATTAAATTACAGCTTCATTTTCCTCACCCTAGAATTCACTCGGGAGGTATAATGAACTTAAGAGTTTAGAAGGCAGGGTAAAGAATGCATGTGGAATATATTTCATGCTGCCCTGTGCATCAAAGAAGCTCAATTTCCTTTGTTATTAAAGGGATAAATGTCCTTCTTCCAGTCAATACTTTAGCAAAGGAAGTAAAGAAAAACCTGTTTCTCTTTATTGGTGTTAGCACCTATGAAGCTCTGGACAGTGCAGATTCTTAAGGGCTTATTAGAGCAAGAACCAGTATTTCCCAAGAACACAGTCAGGTTTGTTCTTTTTACCCTGTGTCATTGAGACAGGAAAATGCAGAGGGTCCTAAATTTTGGTCTTGAAATTTCACCAGGTTTCCTTCTTTGTAAGCTATTTCTTTGACTTGATCCATAGATTCAAGAGAGACATTAAAATAATGTGTTTGTAATTCAGGTTAGAGGGAAAAACTCCAGAAGAAATTTGAGTTAGCCTTTAAAAATATATGGCAGCTAGATTTACTGATGGCTTCATATACATTAATAAGTCCAGGTTGGATTTGAACATTCAAATTTATCCACAAAAGCATATGGCCTATGTTTCTATACTCAGCTTTCTCCAATGACCCTCAGTAATTTTCAAATTATGAATTGCTCCCAATAGTATATAAGAAAATCAATTAACTAGATCAGAGCCAACATTTTTTATGTTAATAAATAAAACAGAATAGGTAGTAAGATAAGTATTGCAAAACTTATTTCTGGGATGTGTATGTGTATGTGTGTGTGTGTCTGTGCATGTGTGTGTGTGTGTGTGTAAATACAGTGTAAAATACATTTCTTCTTGTGAGTCACAAACAGGAAAGCCACTAGTGCCTGAGAGCTCCTGGAGATAGGTCCATGACTAAAAAAAGAAAGGAGGCAACCTGGAAAAGGACCTGGAGAAACAGAAAAAATCCATACCTCGAGTGGCCCAGTGGATGGGGATAAATATCCTGGGCTGGAGCTTCAGGACACTCCCCTTTCCTCCTCATACTCAATTATGGCTCAGTCAGAAGCTACCTCTTCTCATAAAGCTCACATCAAGGAAGAAAAGTTGGCTGTGCCAATACAGATTGTGCCTCAGACTGAAACACCAATCTGGCGGATGTAGTCCTCTTAGCAGCAAAAGAAGCTGAATAATTTGGAGATCTTTTTCTTCGGTACAGTTTTTACTGAGGTCCCTGTTATTTACAAAATTATTTTCTTTTTTTACCTCAAGTATGTTCCTGGTAACTCTCAGCTATGTCCAGCTTCAAATGCACAAGAAATCTAAACAGAGGCATTAAACAATATTCAAATCTCCAAAATGAGAACGGACAACACTGAAGTTGAATTTTAATGTAAGCATCCAGTTAGAACCTCAATTTTGTCACCATGTCCCAGTATCTCCAAAGTTCCTTTTATGCAGGATAGCATAAAAGGCAAGAGACTGAGGTAAGAAGTCAAACTGGCCTCCATTGATCAAGCCCTCTCATTTTCCAAGTGTGGACAGTTACTCATGTTCTTCAAGGTTCAGTTTTTTTTTTTACTGAGGAAGATGAGATGACAATAATGGCACTTATTTCAGAAGTGGTAAATTTAAATGTGTAATATGCAAGGCACTTAGCCTAGTGCCCCAGACAATGATTATCATGTATTATAATGGCTGTTACTATTATTACAGTCATAGTCATTATTAGTTCAAAGCAAAATTTAATTCTCCTCAGGCTAGTTTTTTTTTTCATAAATTATACCACTAGAATAGATTTAACAGTAATAAAATAATTATATTTTGTTATAAATTTTTGTTCTAAATGATTTTCATAATGGTGGGCTCCCAAGCTAAATTCCTCAAGGAATTCCCCATTCCTATTAGAAGAACAACTATTATCATTCTTTTTCCTTTAAATGAGTTGCCCAAAGCCAGAAAATCAAAGTATGTGAGAGTTTTTACACTGAAGATTCAGGAGCCCAAATTCCAACAGCATGAATCATGTATCTGTTCTAGTTTATGGACTACATCAGCAAAGGGACATTCTTGCCTCTGACAGCAACAGACACCAGCTGCTGCTGAGGAAATGAGAAAAGCAATTCCTCATTTCAGCTATAATACACCTGGTCAAATGTGAAATTCAACTTAAAGGGGTAGAAATTTCATCTTGACCTCCTGTGGTAATGTGCACAAAGGGAAGCCTGGCCTCCAAAGGAAAACAGAGGGGCCAGTTCATAGAAAACTCAATCAACTCAGCAGTGGAATAATGCTCTTGGAGTGCCAGGCCAGTCTCACAACTACCTATCGCAATTATCTTTCAAAACAAGGATTCCTCCACTCCCAAATACAAGGGGACTTCAAATGTTCATGCAAAACATATATTTTGAAAAAACTGTGCATAAATTTCAAATTTTTTCATCAAACTAACCTTGTACTTTAATTCCATTTTTTCTATAAACTTTTTAAAGACCACAGTTTGCTTCGGAAATGACTTCTCCTCCTATAAATAGTGTTCCTTTGTCTGAGAACTACATACACAAGAAACAAGGAAAATGAAGAGGCCTCTGAGCCCTAGGACAGACACATTCACATATCTTCCTGCCTCAGCATACCCATATCATTATTTACTAGGGAAATAAAAATGAATAAGAGATTGGGGTAAAAAATCAAACTGGTCTCAACTAACTCAATCCCCAAAATGTTCTCCTGTGAAAAATTTTTTTCTCTTTTCTTTTCTAAAGAAATCAATAGCAAATGTTAACAAAGACAAAAGTTAGGTTTTTTTTAAAAACAATAATAGTAACAAACAAGAAGCAAGACTGATCAAAAAATAACTCCTTCTCTCTGAAGAGTGTCTGCGCCCTAAGGCAAAAACCTTAATAAAAAGGAAAGAAAGAGAAAAAATAAATGAGAGGAAAGCACAAATTACCAATATCAGAAAAGAAAGAATAAATATCAGGGATCAGCAGTTAGCGTAATAGCTTATATTGCTGGACTCCCACATAGTTAACCGTGGTTTGCATCCCGGACCCGGTGGCTTAAACTCACACTGGGCGCGTGTGTGTGCGTGCCCAAAATCCCGAGAGGAGAATGGAGAAGAAGGGATTGCGGTGTGGCCACCCCCCCCCCGGGGGGGTGATTTCTCACTCTCTGTCTCTCTGTCTCTGTCTGTCTGGCGAGCGCACACGCCCTATAGCAAAAACCTCTCCAAAAAAAAAGAAAGAAAAAGAAAAACATCAGGGCTGTGGGTATTCTTGTGACTGAGCTCCCTGCTTTAGTTGCCTTTTAGAAGAGTAGATTATCACTATAAGCAAAGGAAAGAGGACAACTAAAAAGACCTTTATCTGCTTGAGAGCATTAGTATGGTCATCTTGGCTCTATGACTACCTGTCAGAATGACCATCCTCCAGAAAACAGGAATCACTTCAAAATGAGAATCAGAGGGCAGATAAAAAGAAAAAAATCTCCTGAGACTTCCCTAAGAGAGTAAGGATTGAAAGTAATTATGAGGTGTAATCCATCTTCCTCTATTTTCTCAAAAGAATTTTTGTAAGACTAGTATTATTTCTTTATTATATGTGTGGTAGAATTTATCTGTAAAACTAACTACCCTGAGTTTCTTTTTTTTTTTTTTTTTTAACCTGGGTTTCTTTCTGAGAAGATGGTGTTTAAACAATTCTCAAATGGTATTACCATAAAGGTTTATTGAAGTATAAATTGCTAAGACCTCCTTTCTGCTTTCACCAGTGTTCTTATTTGTAATTCTGGTGTAGAGCCTAAGGATTGCATTTTCAAAAGTTCAGCCATGCCTTAATAGGTTAGGTGTAGGGCTATTCAGAGTTTCTATTTCTCCTCCTCCTCCTCTTTCTTCTTTTTCTTCTTTCTTTTTTCTTTCTTTTTCTTTTAAAAGAGGGCATGTACTATAGGGCATGTGAACTCACTGGAGACACAGAGCAAGACAGAGAGACAGAAAATGAGAAATCACTCTGCCATGGGGATGACCACACCATAATCCCTTCTCTTCCATTCTCCTCTTGTGATTTTGGGCACGCATTTACATGCACATGGTGTGAGTTTCAAGCCATTGTGTCCAGGACTTGAGCCGCGGTAAGCCATTGTGCCATTAGCTTCTGGAGGGTAGAAATCATATACTGCACTTTTTTTTTCTCCCAATGTCTCACAGTTATTGATGACCACATTCTATAGTTTCACTTGATAAATATGTAATGAAGTGACAAGTATGGAAGTGGAATCAGACAAGTTAATATTTACATGCCTAAGTAAAATGTGCTCAACTCTATAATTTTAGAACCACTTATTTTCTTAAAACAAATACTTTTGATTTGCTCTTTTGTTCAACACCTCAATAGTATTGTTAATGCAATCCACATGGACTGACTTTCACTTTGCAAATCTGACCTACTACTTTTAACCTCTGAGGGGCATGTTTGGTCCCTTACCACAGACCCACACATTGCAGAACCCATTAAAAGATGAATACAGAGACCAAGTGCAGTGAAGGTATGACACCTAGGATTTTTACTGAAAAGGTTAGATTACTTTCTTAAAGCCCTTTCTGCAGGTCTGTACTTGGTCTTCACAGACTTATGGGACAGTCTCATGTACAAGGCAGCAGTTTCTTCCATCTCTGACCATAATTTGCTGGGACCATTTCAACCTATCCTCTGATAAATGAGATCCTGAAGAACTGATCCCCCATACAAGCAGAATAAGTCTCTGAGGGAGACCAAGTTTTACAGAGTGTTTGCAAGGTTCCACTCTTAATTATGATGAAGGATGGCACTCTGTAGCCATTAATTTTTATTGGAAAAGAGAGCATTGCATTAATAGCTAATGTTAATTAAATAGTTAACTATATACCCAAAATAGAGCCATACAAAATTTTGCACTGTCTCATTAAATCTATACAAAACCTCTGTGAATTAGTAGTTTATACCCTGAAAATATGTATTTTTAGATGGTTAAAAAAAATCACAAAGATAAGAAGGATGAAAGTGGATTGAAATTGAAATCTGGGGTCTCTCAGACTTCAAAAAGCATACTAAACACCCATGTTACATTGCCTTGTTTGTACATCTCTGGTATAATTATACTACTACAATGTCCCACTCAAACCAATGGCAAAAGTTAGTCATTGATATTAAGGAGAGGAAATCATCTACCTCATCAATCTAAAGATCAAAAGTACCCTTTAAACATTATTCATTTTCCACACAAGAGACTAATTTAAGGAAAATTTCTTTCTATTCAAAATGATGATGCTAAATGGGAAGCGATTTAAGATCTACAATGGCTTCATCAGAACCTCATCTGTCAAATCCCAAAAGCATGCTCCCAGAACACATTTCTCAGTACAGTGAAATCAGCAAGGGAAAAAAAGGCAGATGTAAAGCCAACAGGTGAAAATAGGAAGTGAGCATGCCCTAATGAGCAGAAACTGCAGTCTTAATGAATATCCCTGCTCACAGGCCACCATTAACACAATCATCTCCACCACCACCATCATCTCCATCATTGTTGTTATTGTGAACTACTTTCATTTTCAAAGAAGAGAATTATATCCCCTAAAGGAATAAGGCTTCTGTTTCCTCATCAAATAGGCAGTATTTGCATTAGCAAAAAGGTTTATTTTCTGTCTTTCTCTCTTAACAATGGGTCATGAGTGAGCAGTGGTGACCAAAACAGATTATACTATTACTAACATAGTACACTAGCAATTGGTAAAGTTCTCACAAAGTCAGGGGCCAGCAGGTAATGTAGAGGTTAAGGCATTAGACTCTTACATGGCGTACCACAGTTCGAGTCCTAGGCACATGTACATGCATGGCCAAAACCTAGAGAGGAGAAGGGATTGTAGCACAGCCATCCCTCTTGGGGGCTGAGTTCTCACTTTCCTTCTTTCCATCCCTCTCTGTCTCTCTTTAACAAGTGCACACACCCTATGGAAAAAAATTTATGTAATATTAACACAAAGTCACAGCATAATTGTCAAAGATGTGTTGTTGGGGATTTGACATAACAGTGGCATGACGATGATCTCGTAGTCCATATTGCACACATCAGGTTTTCACACTCATCAACGGCTGTGCCAACTCCCTGAAATTCTCGGTTAGGATCTAATGGTAAAACATATCCTAAAGAGTACAGAACTGATTATTCAAAAAACAACCCAAAAATCTCCACTTCTACTCAACCCAAGCAACAAGTAATAGGGACGAGCCTTTCTCCTAGAGGCAGAACACTACAATCCAGAAACTCACAGCAAAGAGTAACTTGCTCGTGACTCCATAGTTGGCCAAGTCTTTAGAGGTACTGGACTCGCATCAATTTCAAGATATATTTTGTGGTCTGGATATACTAAACAGGAACCCATTCCTATTTATATTGTGGCTTGTTTTGTAGTTACCATTTTTCATAGAAATTACAATAATTTGTTTTCTGTGCATACACAAGTAAGGGCTGTAACTTCATTTCCCGAGTAAATTTGTTTTGTTTTGCTGCCTAAGGAACAATATGAAACAATACCAAAGTGGTTTTTTTGCTTTGTTTTGTTTTAATTGACAAAAAAGTGCATGTACTCACTAGAGAAAGGGGGCAGGGTGAGGGGTAAGGCAGGGGGCAACCTTAATATGGAATGGTCATGTGCAATCCCTTCTTTTCCATTTTTCCATCCTTCAGGATTTTAGGTATACATGCACATGTACCCAGCGTGTTTTACAAACCCCTAGAGCCAGGATTTGAACAGAAGTCAGCTATGTGGAATTTGACTTCCTTAACCACTAAGCTATGGGGCTGCCTCCTGGTTTGTTTTTTGTTTGTTTGTTTTGTTTTGTCATTGTTGTTTGTTTGTTTATGCTTCTTAAGGACTAATAGAATATAGCAGCATGTGAAATTCATGATTTCTGATAAAGTATACAGTACTTACATAAGATAAATAATATCTCTTCAAACAATTTTAACATCTCTTTCAGTGCATGATTTAAAGTATTTTTAAATGTTTCTCCTCAGAGGCTGGCAGTTCATATGATGGTTAAGGCACTGGACTCTCACATAGTCAATTGTGGTTCAAGTCCTAGACCTGGTCTCACTTTCCCTTTCTCTCTCTCTGGTCAAATTAAAATATAATAACAGTAAATAAAACTAAGTAACTCTTTAAAATGTTTTTCCTTGTAAAATTTAAATGTATCTAATACATCTGTAAAGACATGTCAATTATATAAACTGAAGTATAATTCATAAATCTTCAATATAAACAGTGAATCATAAGTCAAAATAGTAACATAATAGTAAGAGTAAAAAATACTTCTAGTACTTATTAAAAAACAGAAAATATGCTTAGTGCTTTTAGTCTTTATTTGATTTAACCCTCACAACAATTCTATAAGTACTATTATTATTCTCTTTTGAAAGAAAGTGAAGAAACCAGCAGATGGTATAGGGATTATGTCGCTGGACTCCCAAATGGCGAACCGTGGTTTGAGTACTAGACGTGATGGTATGAAAATCATGCTGGGCGCATGTGTATGCATGACTAAGATCCTGAGAGGAGAATGGAGGAAAAGGGACTATGGTGTAGCCATCCTCCAGAGGGGGTGATTTCTCAATTTCTCTCTAACTGTGTCTGTCTGTATCTCTCTCTCTCTTTGTCTCTCTTTCCAGTGAGCACACACACCTTAAAGGCAAAAGCCTCTAAAAATAAAAAAAGAAAAGAAAAGAAAGTGAAATTTGCAGCAATATTTCTCAACCTTAGCATAGCTGACATCTTGGATGATTTTTTACTGCAGTAGAAATGTTTTGTGCAATTTAGGATTTTTTTTTTTTTTTTTTTTTTTTGGGGGGGTTTTTGTTATGGGGCAGGTTTGCTATAGGGCGCATGTGCATGCCACAAAGACAGAAAGAGACAGAGAAATAGAAAGCGAGAAATCACCCCCCAGGGAGGATGGCCACAGTGCAACCCCTTCTCCTCCATTCTCCTCTCAGAATCTTGGGCATGCACATGCATGCGCCCAGTGTGAGTTTAAGCCACCGGGTCCAGGACTCAAACCATGGTTGACTACATGGGAGTTCAGCAACATAGCCATTACACTAACTGCTGGTCCCTGCATTTTAGGATATTTAAGAACAACTGTAGCCTCTACTCACTGGGTATTAGTAGTATACTACCTCATTCCCAGGAATGACAAAAAAACGTGACATTGCCAACAGTCTTCTTTGGGCAAAAATTATCCCTCCAGCTGAGAACCATTAGCTTAGAGAAATTAAGTAATTTACTAACGGCTACACGCTTAGGAAATAGCAGAATAGAAACCAAGTAGTCTGACTCAAACACACGCTCTCAACTAATGAAAGACAGTTCTACTTATGCTACAATAATTTAAAGAATACAAGTATTCCCTCAAAATAGAACACTGAGGATGAACTATAACTACCTTCCTATGGAAAGAACGGTGACCACACCAGACTGAGCCCTTCCAAACTTTTTTTTCCTCATTACAACCCTTATACCAAAGGTTATTGCCCTTATGTAACATAATCCCCTCCCCACTTCTTTAGTCCTAGCCCATGTGCCTCAAAAGACTGTCACTAATTACTTGTTAAAGCTGATTAGATCCTTCAATAAATAAGACTCAGCTTCTATCCCTACAGAGTCACTAAAGAGCAAGGCCTATCTACTTCCTACCTATCCCTTTCAATGACCCAAAACTGCTCTGTACCATCTTAAAGTCCAAGGCCTCTGCACAGTGCCCACTGAATTCTGGTTTCCTCTTTGAGAAATGTCTTGAGCCTTTGGTGCCTAAGAACTGCCCATGTGGGAAAGATTTCCTAAATGTTTTACATGTACAATTTCATTTTGGACTCAAAAGAATCCTAGGAAGCAAATATTATTTTCATTTGTCCAAAGAAAAAAATTGGTTTCAATAGGGAAGGAACCACTTATATATTACGTGGGGTTCATGCCAGGACTCCGATTTCAGTCCAAGTGTGGTGAGTCCAAACCCCTTCTCTTTACCCCAACTTCATATCCTTCTCACGCCCTAGCCGAGAAAACTATAGATATCTCTCTTTCAAAGCATGTTCTCAGCTTCCTCTGCTCCCTTCATCTTGCTGAGAAATTCCTCATTCCTATCCCCTTTCTCAGATATCTTGAAGTTATAGTAGTAAACAATCCAGAGCTGTGTGTGATTCCATTTGCAGAGAGATAAAAGGAACAATTCAAGAAGTGACCTCATGGACTTTGAAAAAGCAACATTTTATTAAATCAGAGGAGGGAAAAATACAGAACAAGATTTGTTCTTATCTGATTTTGTTATTTACTTTTCATATTATCTTTTGAAGATATTTTATGGTTTTATTAACCAGACTAGGGAGAAATATTCACCTGCTGAAATATTCATTTTATAAGCTAAATAATGTGATTGAATGTATAAAAGAAAATGAAATTAAAAAAGTGGAAAAAAAGAGTTATGTATTCATATATTGCTGATCACAAAGTTTCAAAGCACTTTAAGCTGTTTAGTACTATAATGAAATGAACGATTTTGAAAAATAGAAGTTGGTGGTAGAAGTAAGGACTTTTCCACTTTCAATCACATTACTTAGAAAGCTAGATAGCTTGCTCATGCTCTCTCATTAATTGTCAGAGGACAATAGACTCCCAAAACACTCAGATAGGAAGACATTTTAAACTTTTTTTTTTTGGAGAGGTTTTTGCTATAGGGCGCGTGCGCTCGCCAGACAGAGCGAGACAGAGAGACAGAAAGCGAGAAATCACCCCCCGGGGGGACGGTCACACCGCAATCCCTTCTCCTCCATTCTCCTCTCAGGATCTTGGGCACGCACGCACACCCGCCCAGTGTGAGTTTTAAGTCACCGGGTCCGGGACACAAACCGCGGTCGACTACATGGGAGTCCAGCGACATAGCCATTACACTAACTGCTGGTCTCAAGAAGACATTTTAAATCTGAGGTGTGTCCTGGTTTGTTCAGGAACCAAGGTGACAAATGTTATGCTCTAAACTTCATCTCCAAGACTCCCAAAACATTCAGACGAGAAGTCATTTCAAATCTGAGGTATATCCTGATGTGTTCAGGGACCTAGACAAATAAAGTTATGTTCTAAACTTCATCTCCTATACACCTGAAACACTAAGACAAGAAGCCATTTTAAATCTGAGGTGTGTCCTGGTACAATGTTCACAGACTAAGGCGACTAAAATTACGCTCTAAATCTCATCTCCTAGACTCCCGAAACACTCAAACAAGGAAGGGCGACCTCTGACCTCTCTTTATCTCTGTCTATCTCTCTCTCTCCCCTTAAATTTTTATTTATTTATTTATTTTAATTTCTAAACCACTTCTCACCTCAGGCCTTTTCTTTCTCTTGCTAATTTGAGAAGCCATTTTAAATCTGAGGTGTGTCTTGGCATGTTCATGCATAGCGCAAGCTCAGTGTACGGTTTTCATTTTTCACCTTTAAAAAATTTTTTTTTCCTTTTCTTTGGTTGTTTTGTCTACTTTTTTAAATTTTTCTTTTCTTTTTGCTTTAATTTTTTTTTACCTTTACTTTCTTACTCTGTTCTTCAGTCTACACACAGTGAGTGTCTAGACAGGCCTAGGTGCACAGTAGCCAAGCCTCTGAATACTTTTAGGGTTATTGAAATCCTCAACACTTACTGAACTTACTGCTTTAAGAAAGAAACTTCTTTTTATATATCTGAACTCATAATTTCTTTCTGTGGATTCTGTGTTGTACAACACAGTAGAGGAGAGATTTTTGTCACAGAATGACCAGGAACCACCACAAAGGCACAAGAAATATGAGAAACCAAGGAAATATCCCTCCCATAAGTGAAAAGAACAATCCTTCACCATCCACAGACAGCACAGTGGAACTCATAGAAATGTCTGATAGAGAATTTAGAATATTCATAGTGACAAAACTAAATGAGATGCAAGAGGTAAGAGAAAATGAACTCCAGAAGATGCAGGAGAAAAGAGACAATGAGTTCCAGGAGGTGAAGAAGTTCTTGCACGATCTGAAAGAAGAACCACACACATAAAAAAGAATCAAACAAGCTGTTAGAGATGAAGGCTGCAATACAGGAAACCAAACCCTCCCCTGAAAGTATTAAAAGCAGATTAGTTCATGCAGAAGATTGAATCTCAGATGATGAAGGCGAAACCTCTGACCTAGAAAAAACAACCAGAAAAACTGAGAAAATAACACCCCCCAAAAAATGAGAATAATATATGAGAAATAATATGAGAAATACTAGATACAATTAAGTGCCCAAACATTCAGATAATTGGTATCCCAGAAAGTGAAGAAACTAATAATGGCATTGATAATCTATTCCATGAAATCCTGGAAGAAAATTTCCGAAATCTAGAGAGGGATTCAAATATTCAAACCCAAGAAATACAAAAGACCCCTAACAGAATCAATCCAAGAAAGCCTTCTCCAAGGCACATCATAGCCAGCTTGGCCAAATCCACAAAGACAAGATATTAAAATTGGTAAGAGAGAAACATCAGGTTACTTACAAAGGTTATCCCATCAGGCTAACATCAGACCTCTCACCTGAAATATTGCTAGCAAGGAAAGAATCAGAAAATATATTCAAAGTGTTAAGTGAAAAACAATTTCAAACAGGAATACTATACCCAGAAAGATTAGCCTTTATACGGGAAGAAAAGATAAAACATTCTCAGATAAATAAAACCTGAAAGCATTAACCAATACCAGAGCAGCTTATATATATATATATATATATATATATATATATATATACACACAGAAATAAGAGAACAAAAAGCAACCAACAAAATGACCAACCTAGTGTTAGGGACAAGAAATATCAATAATAATGTTGAATGTTAACATCTAGGATTTAAACGGAAAGATTGGACCACAGTAACACTGCAAATTTAACAGAAGATTAATTACATAAGACTGAACTGGGGAAATAGAAATTTATGACTTTTGAGTGAAACAGTGCTGTCTTTTTCTTTACTGTGCTTTATTTTCCCAATTTAAGGATTTTGTTTTCTTTTGAGCTATTGATAGGTTTAGCAATTTGTTATTTTTTTTTCTTGTTTGTTTGTCTCTTTAAATGGAAATATATACTTTTCTCACTCTTCCTGATCTCCTGGAACTGGAAAATATTTGGGAGTTTTCTTATCTGTGGCAGAACGGTTATTTGCATAAGTCCAATAATACTTGTTGCCTTGAACCAAAAATGAGAAAGAAATACTCGTTATTGGACAGGGCTTTGACTGGGATGTCATATCTGAAGATTAAACCAGAAAACTATGGAGCTAAGGTTAATCTCAAGTAAGCCAACAGAAGCTCTTGGAAAGACGGCCTGGTACCATGAACAGTTCTGCCTGGCAGATAGGATTAGAGAATCTATATGAAAGAATTAATACCATAAAATAACCTGGATTTTTCCAGTCCTGCATTATAATCAGTAGAGATTGCAAAAGAGCAGTCGCAATCAGAGTTTTATCTTAAGGAAGACTTTGAAGGAAGAAACTGGTATTTGCTAGCAGATGATATATCACAGAATACTTGGTAGGTAGGGCTGAATTTGAGAAGGTTCATGTGTGAATCGTATGCAGGGTGTTTGCTTTATAATAGTCTGAGTAGTTAAAATGTAAATATTTTCTCAAAAATATTTAAAACCATATTGCCACTGTTACAGAGTCATAAACAAAATTATAACAAATATTTTGATAATTATCTTTAAATTCAGTTTCTTGCAATTTTGAGTTGTTTATTAACTGCAAAGAACTATGGAGTATGAGCAAAATGTTTTTATAAGTAAAGTAAATGTTTTGGGAAAAATGTGAAAATAAGTAAATAAATGTTAAAAGAAATTGTCAGAAGACATGTGCACTCACTAAGAAAAAAGACAGAAAGGGAGAGGGGGAAAGCAATCCCAAATGGAGCATAGTTATATTTGCGATTCCTTCTCCATTTATTTGTCCCAGGGATTTGGGGACAAACACACACACACACGCACACACACACACACACACACAGTGTGTTTCAAGCCACCAGAGATTCGATTCAAACCATGTGATCAGCCATGTGGGATCAAGCTCCCTTAGGGAATGGAGCTGGCCCAATTCTTTCTTTTTCTCTCTCTTTTTTTTTTTTTCTTTTCTTTTTAAGTCTTCATAAACTTTTCTTAGAGCTTCAATTTTAGGTTGAGGCCAAATAGAAAAATTTTAAACAACTGGTACAGTAGGAAAATTAAGTACCAACAGCATATCTTTCTGACCCTTTGGCTTCACTCAACTTTAAGCAGCTTCTTTTTGGCAAGGGAGAAAAAAAGCAGAAGGGGCTTATGGATATAAAAAAAAATGATAAAACCACTAGGTTGGAAAGAATTCAAGATGCTTTAAATATCTGAAAGATGTGACTTTAAACGGCGGTCAGCCCAGCCACTTCTCTGCTTTGTGACCTCAGTCAAGTTATTTCTTTTGCCTAAATTCCTCATCTGTAAGATAAGATCACTATGAGGGATAAATAAAATAATACATCAAGGGGAAAAAGAAAGAAGCAAAACATTTAAGGGACACAAAAAAAGAAAGTGATCTGTTGATAATAACTTGTAAAGTAATATCTTTAACTGGACTAATATACAACATAACATATTCATGTTGGGAAAATTCATTTTGCATTCTGTAATGATGTACAGTGATTGAATGTATAGAAATTAATAAAATATATGGGGCCAGCAGATGGCATAATGGTTACATCACTGGACTCCCACATAATCCACCACAGTTCAAGTCCTAGACCCAGCAGCTTAAAACTAACGCTGGGCTCATGTGCCTTCATGCCCAAAATTCTAAGAGGAGAAAGGAGGAGAAGGGATTGCAGCATGACCATCCCACTGGGGGCTGATTTCTTATTTTCAGTCTGTCTCTTTCTGTCTCTCTGGCAAGTGCATGTGGCCAAAACAAAAAAAAAAAAAAAAAAAGAAAGAAAGAAAGAAAAAAAAGAAAAGAAAGGAAAGGAAAAGAAAGAAAAGAAAAAAGAAAAGAAAGGGAAAAAACTCTAAATAATAATAATAATAAAATACATATTAAAAAAGATAATGCAAATGAAATACCTAACACACACTGGACATATAAATAAATACAATCAATAGAGGCCCTTTAACATACATACATTTTTAACTGAAGTTTGTGCTTTGGCAATTAAACTTGTTTATTTATTAACTTATCTATTTAAGCAATTATCCTTTCTTTTGAGAGCTTTTTTTGTTTGTTTGTTTGTTTTTAGCTATAGGGCGCATATGCTCGCCAGATAGACAGAGAGAGACAGGGAGACAGAAAGCAACAAACTACCACCCCACCCCCTCCAGGGGGGATGGCTACTCCTCAATCCCCTCTCCTCCACTCTCCTCTCAGGATCTTGGGCACGCATGTACACACACCTGGCATGAGTTTAAGCCACTGGGTCTGGGACTCAAACTGCAGTCACCTACATGGGAGTCCAGCAGCATAGCCATTACACTAACTGCTTGTCCCAGTAATTATCCTTTTAATGCCCTTCCCATGATTGATTCATTTTATTAGATTGGTGAAATTAGGAGTATCTTAAACCAACAGTTAGCCGACTGGAGGCCAAAGGACATTCACTATGGAGCACAGACTGTATTACCTGCCTAGTAACATGTCAGTTTGACTCCTCTCAGATGATGCAATTAAAGGACACAGAGAGCCCACCATCATCTATCAAGTGTTCAATGTCCTGGACTGCCTTTGGAAGAACCACAGTAAAATCAGAGAATATTTTTATTTTTCTTTTCTTTTTTTGAACCAAAAGGAACCATATTCATGCTCACATTCAACCTTGTGTCTTTACAGATGAGGACATTTCAATTAGAGAGGAGCAATCTGGCATAACCAACTTAGCAATAAAACCCATATCTGATTCTTACTCTTCGATTTACATGAGTGACTCTCAGCCAAGGGTGATTTTGGCCCCCAAGGGATATTTTTGTTTGCCACAACTAACGGAAGGATAGTTGTTCCTGGCATTTAATAGGTAAAGGCCAGGGATGTTCCAACTTATCCTACAATGCACAGGACAGGCCCAAAATGAAAACACCAGTAGTGGCAAAGTCAAAAAGCAGTGATCTACTCTGGCAGATCCAGTGTTCCCAGGAAATCCAAAAGCTGCTTCTGATGCTGCTGTTGGGAGTTCGACATGGCTGTAGTTTGAAGGCCCTCACCAATGATAGAATAAATCTAGTTAATTCTGTCTTCTTAATATTGAGGGACCACTGGAATTAGGAGGAATTTGGAGACTTGCCTTCTCAGGGAGGCAATGTCTGGGTATGATTGTGAAGCACAGTGATATATTTGACAGTAATGCTGTCAACAATCTTAAGGATTCACTTAGGCATTCCAAGAATATTGTTCTCAAACCACTTTGTCAAAATACCATAGGGTAGCCTAACCACAAATCATGCCTAGTATCTAGACATATGACCCAGACTTACCATAACCTCATAGTGATCAAATATATAGGATGATAAACTCAAATATTAGGTTGTCAGAAAAGTCATGACACACTTCTGCATAGAAAGACAGAAAAATATGTCATGACTTTTCCAACAACCCAATATATCAGACACTGCACTGAACATCCCCAGATTTAATGGTTTGAATGGAGGGAAACAGAGATTGAAGCACTGATGTGGAGCAGAAATACTCTGAGTTTCCATCCAAAAAGCTCCATGTTGGAGGAACTGAAACAAAAGCAGAGTCAATGATACAAGCAATTACGTACTTTCTGGTTCTTGCTATGCATGCTATCTGCCCATGGACCTCATAGGCTTCCTGTCCTGGCCAACCCAGGAACAAGTGGGAGTCTAGATATGGCACTATGCAATGAACTGGCTTCCTTGGTCCTGGCCAGAGTAGGACCAAGTGAGAGTCTGAATATGGCTGTATGCAATGAACTGCAAGTCATTTGTAAGTATATGTCATTTATCAATCTTATCAATCAGCTTATTTATCCACAGTTCCATCTGGTGTCTCTGGCTTCAATTCTGACTCATGGTAGAAATCTATGAAATATACCAATCAGATTCATTCACAAATTCAACCTACATTTTGTAACAATCTGTCAAGCCCAAAATACCATGTCTTTGGAAAGTTCTTCCCATTAAAAAAAAATCATGATGCCAAGAAGATTTAAATGCACCCAACTAACTTGTACATGGACTTAGATTAGCAGGAACTGGGAGAATAAGGTCACTTTTAGGTGGAAAGATCTAAGAAGGCTTTATCAAAGAAGTCACTTGAGTTGGGTCTTAAAAGATAAGATTTCAACAGATATAAATGAGAATGAACATTCAAAATGCTAAAAAGAATATGAATGAAGCAGGGACCATAGAAAATATGAGAACATGATTGTCAGTGAGGAGTTCAGCTTGAGTGGAACTTAGGTTAAATGAAAGAGAAGTAATACAGATAGGTCAGAGAAATTGGGGTAAGGGCAGCTAATGACAGTCTGGAAGGCTTAGCTGGCAGGAAGCTAATGGAGCTTTGCTGTTACTTTTTATACATACAGGTCACACAGAATGTATAGAAAAAATAATGAGACATGGGTATGCAGAATGGAGAAGATGAAGAAACCAGAGTAAAGAGAGTGGTTAGGATATTAGTCAACACTCTAAGAGACAGGAATTGAAAGTGCACAAAGATCATAGCAATAAAATATGAGAAGGAAAAGCCCACACCTATTAAGAGACTCATTCATCATGGGTAAAGAGGAACAAAAAAATGTTAGAGACAACAGAAGAAAATAAATGATTCAGAGGTTTTGATCCTGGATAAGTGGAAGAAGAGTTGTAATTATCAGACATAAGAAAGCTGGAAGTAAAAAGAAGATTGAATTATGCCTAGATGATGCTTTTGACAAAAAATATGGTTCGAGACCAAGGTCATGCCTGCTACTAGTATCTAGATATACAACCCAGACTCAGTGCCAGATCTACTTACTACATGCCAGTACCCTATCTCTCATGCCTAGTTCATAACTCCTGCTTAGCAATCTTTCCCCACACCTAAGCTCCCCAAATCCCTGCTGATACATTTGGAGGGTGGTTGAGTGAGAAAGGGATGACTACATGGTAGCTGTCTTATACCCTGAACTTTGATCAAAGCTCTCTGTGCAAAACCTCCATCACTCTTCTTTCTCATCAAGTCTCACCTAAAATTACAGACTGTAGACCCTTTTCCACATTAACTGCATGGGCATAATCCCTAGACTGAGTCTCAGTGTCCATATGTAACTCTTACTCTAATTAGACCACTATTGCTGCTCCTTCTGGTCTGTACTGACTTGCCACAACTCAGGAAGAAGTCATTCTGACTCAACTGGCAATCTTGAATGTAAACTGGACCTATTCCTTTGGCTGATGTACTCGCTCTTACTATTCTAAGAATGCATTAGTCACAAAATAGTAAACTGTTATTTAGGGGCTTTATCTCTCAGATCTTCTTGTCTCCAATATCACTACTAATTCTTGGGTTCTAACTACCAATACTAACAAATAAGTAGAATGCAGTATAGTTATATGTAAGTATGCAGAAATATGTGTTTTGATTTATGCTATATCACTCCTGTTAATTTTCCAAACGAGTTATTTGGCTACCATTTGTAATTGCAAAGGGACAACAATTTAACAATTCTATTTCAGTGATGCCAAAGAACATCAGAATTCACCAGTGGAATTTACTGTACTCTGGTAAATACACAAAAACACCTGCTAACACTAGGCTACAACTGCTTAAAAGGTAACCTTCCCAAAGGGTGATAGCCACTCACCTTCCCATTCCTCACACACCACAATCTATTATTAAGAGCAAAGGTGGTAGTTCTATTGGTGACTCATTAAGTATGTTGACTCATGGAGGCTGAATATGAGCAGACCTGACTAAGGGAATCATTTGCTGGATTTAATCAATTACAGAGCTCATCAAATGTGATTACTGAGCCACATCAAAATCCAAGTGAAATAAAGCACTACTTAGAGATTTAAAAAAAAAAAAAAAAAAAAACAACTTGTTGGGGGGCCACCAGTTAGCATGGTAGTTAACTCCATTTAACCAACCATGGTTCAAGTCCCAGATCTGGCAGATTGCTTGCTTTTTTTTTTTCCCATCTCCCCAGGTGCTCTATGTGATCAGAGAAACTTCTCTAGTAACAAACTATAGAAACGATACCCGAAAGTATAGTCTCACAGCTTGCTTTCTCACTTTCCCTCTCTCTCTCAGACCTGGCAGCTTGCTTTCTCACTTTCTCTTTCTCTGTCTCTCTGCCTCTTTGGTAAGTGCACATGCCCTGTGGTAATTTTTTAAAAAGTAACAGTAATAAATAAAATTAAATAAATAATTCTTTTTAAAAGATGTTTATTAAAAACTAAGTTGTATGGGGCCAGGAGATGGCATCTCAGTTATGTCTCTGGACTCCCACATGTCCAACCGCAGTTCGAGTCCCAGACCCAGTGGCTTGAAACTCATGCCAGGTGCTTCTGCGTGTGTGCCCAGGATCCCAGGAAGAGAAAGCAAAAGAAGGGATTGTGGCATAGCCATCCACCTTGGGGATGATTTCTCATTTCCCTCTCACTGTCTATGCTTCTGTCTCTCTCTGGCAAGTATACATGCCCTAAGGCAAAAACCTCTTAAAAAATAAATAAATAACTTGTTTTGTCTTTCAACAGATAGAGGCCACCTTTTACACGTACGATATCCACTTTTTCAATTATCCACACACGTTTTTATCCTGAGCTATCTTTCTCTTAATGTCTAGAATATTTCTAAGCCACTTGCGCCATTTATTTATTTTTTTTTAAAGAGAGATTTTTTTGCTATAGAGTATGTGCCCTTGCTGGAGAAAGAGAGGGAAAATGAGAGATTGCCCTTCAGGAGGGATGCCCACGCCATGATCCCTTCTGCTCCATTCTCCTCTCAGTATTTGGTGCGGTGCATTCATGTGTCTTCAATGAAGGTAGTACAAAGTACTACCTTCTGTTTTTGTTTGTTTTTGAGGTTTTTTTTTACTTCATCATAGTAACATAACAAAAAAATGCAACAGTATTCACATCACATGTGCAAAAATATGCTTTCAAAAATAATCAACAAATTTCAACCTTGACAGATTTAAGCAGCTCTCTTGTGTAATTCCATCTTGCCTGTCTATTCATCTCTCTTTAAAATAAAATTGAAGCAACTCTGAAGTCTTACCCAGGTTAATTACATGTAAAAATGATAAATTACTTTTTACCACTGAAGACTATCATGCCCTCTAATCTGAGTGTTTAATTTACATTTTACTCTGTGGTTTACATGCATTACTACCGTGAGTCCAATAAACCCGAATGAGACAGAATTGTTTAGCCATCTGTATAAGCTCACTATATTTTGGAAAACATAATAGCCCCCAAATGCTTTAAAATTTTAGTTCATTCACTAATTTGTTTATTCTATACTATATAAAATTATAACAATGCTGGGGCCAGCAGGTGGCATGGTAGCTGAGTCACTGGATTCCCACATGGCTGATCACAGTTCAAGCTCTGGACCTGGCAAACTGAAAATCATGCCAGGCATGTGTGCATTTATGCCCAAAATCCCAAGAGGAGAATGGAGAAGTGATTGCAGCACAGCCATAGAACCTAGGGGAAGTTGATTTCTCATTTTACCTCTCTCTGTCTCTCACTGTCTCTCTAGTGAGTGCACATGCCCTATGGCAAAAACCTAGAAAAAATTATAATACCACTTTCTTAAACCATTGACTTTATTTGGAAACCATAGGTCAGAAGAGTTTCTACTATGAGATGATGCTCATTAAAAAGGTGAGATTAAAGTGGTCATCTAAAAATGTCATTGTTGAAATCGGCAGATTTTAATTGCATTAATTATTTGTTTTATCTGAATGTTATCTGTTTAATTGTGCAATACCAAAGGCAAATACAATAAAAAGCAGACACTCCTATACTAAATCATAGGCTTCAAATGCTGGGCAAATAAAAGGCCTAAGCAACTCTATTTCTTGCAATGTGCTTCCCAAACTTTTCTCAATACAATACAATAAATAATTTGGCACTTGCATGAAGCAAGAGGCCATTGAAACTAGAGTAGATAAGATTTCAACACTATCTTATTAAGTATGCCAATCATGAGACATTGCAGAACCATGTTTATTGCAGTATTATTCACCATTTCTAGGATATGGAATCAAACCAAAAGTCTAAGAATGGATGAGTAGATTGAAAAAAATGTGTACATGTACTCTGTGAAATACTACTCAGTCATTAAAAAAAATGAGGCCCTGACATTTGATATAAAATGGCCAAATATAGAAAATGTAATGCTAAGCGAAGTAAGCTAGACTATGAAAGACAGGCATTGTATGTCCTTGCTTAATATGTACAGAATGCCTGTGCTCTATAGCAGAAACTGAAATACTGGAAGGTATAATGGCAGTGAGGTCAACTGTAGATACTAGAGACATTCTAGAAAGGGGTAATAGTGGGTGGGTAATAAAGGGTAGCAGAAAGGGGACCAGGGTAATAACAAACAAAATACTTAATAGACACAAAAGTGAAAAATTATCTGCTGGTGATAAAATGTATACTAATGTCTTTGAGTTGACTAATATGCACCACATTCATGCTGGGAAAAATTATGTTGCATTTTTTAAAATGTATAATGATTAAATGTCAATTCAAAATTAAAAAGGGAATAGTACTTTTGTTCTGGTTTTCACTGGATCATGCCACTGTAATCCTGATACTGCCAGAATTCATTCAGATTTTCCCTGGAAAGGTTCACTATATGTTATCTACTACATAAAATAGAGAGCCTATATATTAAGGAAAAATAATTATTTTATATTTTAGTCAATTCAAAACTAAGATGTGTACGACACAGATGTGGCACTTCCTACTAGTGCTATACAAAGTAATCTGAAAGATACGGCGATTTAAAAGAGCAATTAATACTAATATTTAAGAAGAGCAATTAATATTTATTCATTTGACAACATTTACTAAAGGGCCCTTATACCCCGGGTACTGTGGCAGATGGAGAAGACACTGGAAGGTATAATATATAAAATCCTCACAGTTGGGCAGAGAAAAAAAAGACAGATGAGGGCATCTACGGGAGTACACAGAAGGCAGACATAGCTGAGAGTATTAACTATGAGATGGGCCAGGCTTCATGTGGAGAAGAAGAAATTACATATGCAGACACAGACGAATGACTCACAGCACTGTGTGTTTGAAAAACACAATGCAGAGGCCAGATGGTAGCACAGCAGTAAAGCACAAGGCTCTGTGAGACTGAACAATATGGAAAGGTTAGGGGTTCATGTCCAGAGACCTTCCCCAGGACACCAGGTACACACATCTGTGATCTATGTCCAGATGACTCTGCACAGTGTCAAAACCCTATTATGGGTGCTATCTGTCTGTTTCTGTCTCTTCTCCTTGCTTCTCTTGCTCTTTAAATCAATAAATTAACAGACTTTTTAAAAGAACACAATACAATATTATGACAGGCAAAAGTTATGCACTCTATGGCAGCCTAATTTGTTTCCTAGATAAGTTTGAAATTAATACTTTGCCCTACCTAACTCAAGAAAAATTTCCTGAATAACATGAGGTCCACACTCTTACTTATACAAATCTAAGATAAATGTATCTACTAAAAGTTTTTTTTTTTCAAGAGGTTTTTGCTATAGGGCGCACGCGCTCGCCAGACAGACAGAGACAGAGAAATAGAAAGCGAGAAATCATCCCCCAGAGGGGATGGCCACGCTGCAATCCCTTCTCCTCCATTCTCCTCTTGGGATCTTGGGCACGCACGCACATGCACCCGGCATGAGTTTAAGCCACCGGGTCTGGGACTTGAACTGCGGTCGACTACGTGGGAGTCCAGTGACATTATTCATTTGACAACATTTACTAAAGGGCCCTTATACCCCGGGTACTGTGGCAGATGGAGAAGACACTGGAAGGTATAATATATAAAATCCTCACAGTTGGGCAGAGAAAAAAAAGACAGATGAGGGCATCTACGGGAGTACACAGAAGGCAGACATAGCTGAGAGTATTAACTATGAGATGGGCCAGGCTTCATGTGGAGAAGAAGAAATTACATATGCAGACACAGACGAATGACTCACAGCACTGTGTGTTTGAAAAACACAATGCAGAGGCCAGATGGTAGCACAGCAGTAAAGCACAAGGCTCTGTGAGACTGAACAATATGGAAAGGTTAGGGGTTCATGTCCAGAGACCTTCCCCAGGACACCAGGTACACACATCTGTGATCTATGTCCAGATGACTCTGCACAGTGTCAAAACCCTATTATGGGTGCTATCTGTCTGTTTCTGTCTCTTCTCCTTGCTTCTCTTGCTCTTTAAATCAATAAATTAACAGACTTTTTAAAAGAACACAATACAATATTATGACAGGCAAAAGTTATGCACTCTATGGCAGCCTAATTTGTTTCCTAGATAAGTTTGAAATTAATACTTTGCCCTACCTAACTCAAGAAAAATTTCCTGAATAACATGAGGTCCACACTCTTACTTATACAAATCTAAGATAAATGTATCTACTAAAAGTTTTTTTTTTTCAAGAGGTTTTTGCTATAGGGCGCACGCGCTCGCCAGACAGACAGAGACAGAGAAATAGAAAGCGAGAAATCATCCCCCAGAGGGGATGGCCACGCTGCAATCCCTTCTCCTCCATTCTCCTCTTGGGATCTTGGGCACGCACGCACATGCACCCGGCATGAGTTTAAGCCACCGGGTCTGGGACTTGAACTGCGGTCGACTACGTGGGAGTCCAGTGACATAACCATTACACTAACTGCTGGTCCTGAATGTATCTACTAAAAATTTAACAAAGCTCTTCCTAAGAAAGCATCCATGATAATTTAGACCTTTAGAATCACAACTTCTGTGGAAAGGTGTAGCTTACGTTTAGAGAAAAAAGAGGGAAATTAGAAGTAGAAAGAGATGATGATGGAGATATAAAGGTGGTGACTTTATTGTCCAATTAAATTTATGAAAGCAAATCATAGAGAATACCTATAAAGAAAAAGTATGTAGAAGATAAACTAATGAATGAACTATGTAAGATAATGACTAGGTTAATTTGCTTGATTGTAGTATTTCACTATTTACAGTATATGTGTATCAAAACATCATGTTGTACACCTTAAATAAAAACAGATAAACCATGGAATAAATCACACCATGAAATATATGACATTTCCTAAGCTCTTTTCATTATTCTATTATTTAGAGAATCTGCCCACTGTCTCCATATCCACAACAGTGTGCATGCACAAACACACAGGCTGTTCCTCTGGCTCAACAAACAGCACCTGTCAAAGAGTGCCTCAGTGAAGAGTTAAAAATTACTTATGTGGTGAAAAATGGGCTCCCCATTGGAACTGGGAGGATTTGCACTCAAAGACTTGATAAGTCATGTTTGAACTATAAATATACCACCTCCAACCAGATTCACTGAGAGTTGAGCCATAAATGATTCAAAGTATAGTAGCCTTATAGGTCAGGGATAATGCTTATCTGATTCTATCATAGCAACTCACACTAAAGGACTTGCAAAGCATAGCCCAGAGCCAGACCAGGGCCCCCTCTTTGTAGATCCATTTTTCCATTGTATATGACAGTTGATAACAGATGGTATTCAACTTTAAATTATACTTTCCAAAGTCAAATCAAATGACTACCACTGCCCTTAAAGGGATTTATACCTCTGTTTTGAGATCACAGCATTCTGTCAGAGATTTGGGTAAAGGAGAATTTGAGCCAAAGGCAAATTTACACACTAAAGGTATATTTAAAGACCTTTGTGTGCTCCCTATCCATAAACCTTTATCCTCTGCCAGCCAGTCCCTCTCTGGTCAAGCTTTTAGTAAAATCACTAGGGAGCACAGCAGTAACAAGCTTGTGAATCCACAGGCTCCAGCCTCATGTGAAGATATCCAACAATTCTGCCACAGGAGATGCTTGCAATCAATTTTTAATTACAGCTGCAACAGCAACCAGGAGATAAAACAGGCCACTCACTGAGAAGGAACCAAGAGACTGTTTATTGCAATTCAAGTCCACCACCAGCCAGACTCACTGAGAGTTGTGCCATAAACGATTCAAACAACCATACCCAGAAAGTTCTTTTTGCAACAAGATGTTCTTACCTCTGGGATGTTTTCTTATATTTCCTCCTGTAGGAAAAGAAACATAAACACAAAATCAGAAAAGGGGCTGTGGCAGGCACTGGATAAGAAAGGGATTACTTCAGCAAGGATGAGCATGAACATCAATACTTTATAGAGTTTTGTCTCGGTGAGGCTTTTAAGTTTCAAAGTTTGGGATTGCCAACAGAAAGGGGAAAACAAACAAACAAACAAACAAACACCTCTGTGAAATATTAAAGAAGCTTTATTTTAAGCCAATGTGAGAGCCCAGGAAAACTTATGTTTCCAGAAGCCTTGAGAAATTGCTTCCCATGAAGCTGAAGCTGAGTTACAACAGATCTTTTATACATTTTAGGAAAGCAGAAGTTACAATCAAAGTTGTAAATTAATACATGGAGGTTATCCATTGATTTGGTCCCAGAAGACATGATATCTTAAAGTAGACTCAAAGGGGTTTTAGTTTGTTATTGGATAAGAGGGCAAAACTTTATTTAAAATTTGAAGTCAGAAGAAAGTCTTAAGTTTAACTTTAACACAGATGAAGGAGTTTACTAATAATCATATATTGTGTCAGAGTCAGAATATAAAAAGTAAGCCACAATTACAGAGGCAAAGTGACCTGTCCAGTAAGGCTAATGACATATAAACATGTCTCTCCCCAGGCCTCTTAGGAAGGAATTGGAGAAAAAAGAAAACATGGCCAGAGTTCAGTCCTTTGTACAGTTGTTTTACTATGATGCTATGATGACCAGCTGTGTATAACCTTAGTCCTAACAATGAAACATAGAATTCCAAGAGCCTAATGGCTCTGCTACCATGTTCTTCTCTCTCCCCTTTGAGGGCACTATAGCATCTTAATTAGAATTCGGCAGCATCCAGGTTAAAAATCTTAGCCCTTCCATTTTCAGCTCATGAGGTTGTTGTGGAAAATGAGCAGAGGCTTGTAAAGCATTTCTCCTGTCTGTCACATATAAAATGGCCAGCAATGTTCAGTTACTTTGCAATGCCACTGTTGTGATAATAGCACTGAGGTCCTTTTAAAGATGCACCTTTTAGGGAACCAGCAGTTATGATAATAGCACTGAGGTCCTTTTAAAGATGCACCTTTTAGGGAACCAGCAGTTAGTGTAATGGCTATGTCGCTGGACTCCCACGTAGTCAGCCACGGTTCACATCCCGGACCCGGTGGCTTAGAACTCACGCCGGGCGCGTGTGCGTGTGTGCCCAAGATCCCGAGAGGAGAATGGAGGAGAAGGGATTGTGGCGTGACCATCCCCCCTGGGGGGTGATTTCTCGCTTTCTATCTCTCTGTCTTATTTATATATATATATATAAATGCAAATGTATAATCATATAGCTAAACCACAAAGGGGACAATGAGAAAGTCTAGAAGCCAGTGGTGGAAGCAGCATTAAGAGCTTGCTAATGGTCTAGCCTAAGCACTTTCCCAGGAAACAGAACAGGTTCAGTGCTAGCCCACCTTTGCCGTTACAGTCACATTTAGTTTTGGGTAACTCCCTTGTGTGTTGGGAGATAGTAACATCTACTCTGATTATCTCTTGATTATACCTTGAATGCCTAGGCATACTGGCAATCAAGGGGAAAATGCCATAAAGGTATGCTGTCCCAATATCTCTATTTTTTTTCAAGTTCATGTCAGTCTTCATAGACTCTGAAGACCCTCAATAGAGTATGAATAGATCTTCACTGGAAAGGATTATAAAAGGAAACTGCTTGGGGAGGAAAATGCATATCCTAGTGGTATCCCCAGGAATACTATGCCTCTCAGCTGTCCCTGGTTCCATACTTGCATTTTCATTATAGTCACTGCACCCAGGAGGCCAAGTTACTAATTTGCTAATAAAGAGCTTTGTGCCACATGTTTTGTTTTTGTTTTGTTTTTTTTTAAAAAAAAAAGAAAGAAAAAAGAGATTTCAAATTCAGAATTACTGTGACCTGTTACATCTCTGTGAAAATGAAAACACACAGGGCAGTATCAAGTGAAGAAATCCAATATGCAATAGTGAACAATAATGTGATCTTGACTAGATACTTACTGATATTTATTTATTTACATCAGAATGACAACCAGATTCAGGGTAGTAGGTTAAATAGATCATGTCTTTTATTTTCACTTTTATGAATTTTCCAAATTGTATATAAATATGTACATACTCCCATGTGTATATGACCATACATAGATATTTACATGTTTAAATTGTATCATATCAAGTAGGAAGGAAAGTTAACTGGCAGAGTGAATCAGGTCTTAGGCTTTACAGCAACTACTTGCATTCCAACTTTGGCTCAAGCACTAAACTGTACAACGAAACAGTTATTCAACTCATCTGAGCTTCAGTTTCTTTTTCTATAATGGGGAAATAACTTGAGCTCCTATCTTAGACCTTGTTATAAGAAGTGAGGGAGGTAATCTACTTGAATGTCGGTTTTCCAAGGACAGGTTCTTTGTGTGGTTTCCCACTACATCCCAGGGCCTAAAACAGCACATTGTATTCCCTCCAGAAACTATATGAGTATCCACTGATCATTCTCCCTTTCTCACCTGGACCCCTTCACCAGTGGCAGGGCTTCATTAGCACTGCAGTCTAATAAACTTTGAGGAGTCTATGGCAAGACTGAAAAAAACAGGAACCAGTGGACGGTGTAATGTTTACATCACTGGGCTCCCAAAGTCCTAGACCCAGTGACTTAAAACTCATGCCAGGCACGTGTGTATGCATGCCTAAGATCCTGAGAGGAGAAAGGAGAAGAAGGGATTGTGGCATGGTCATCCCCTCTGGGGGAGCCCTGATTTCTCACTTTCTGTCTCTCTCTCTCTCTGATGAGTGCATATGTCCTATGGCAAAAAATCTCTCTAAAAAAAGACAGAAAATAAATGAAAGAGCAGAAAAAAACAAAAACTAAACATTGAAAGTGCACATGGACCAAAAGGAAGGAGGCATTTGGGCCAGAAAGATACCTCTGGCTTCAACTCAGGAGCCCAACTAATTCTGTCAGTGGAAGGTCTCGTCAAAGGTTAGAAGCAAACAAACTTTGCTATTGGCTCCACCAAAGCCTCCCAGTATTGCCAAGGACCATACAAGGCACTGTTGAGAGTGTCCAAAGAATTAAAGATGACCAAAAATAAGAACAGTTTCATTCTCAGCACCTACTACTAAGCACTTGACAACATTAATTCTCATAATTCTGCAAGATCCACTCTCTGTAAGAATTTGGAAGTTAAGATATGCACCCAAAATATTACTGTATTATAATAACAAATGCAAGGGATGACTCAAGGAAGCTTTGTGGAAGAGGTAGTCTTGACTGACAGGTGGATTTTAACAGAGAGAAATAGGGAAGTATAAACCAAGCAGGTAAGAGGGCATGCCTAGTGGCCTCAAACCTGACAATTGGGAGATATGGAATGAAATAGCAGGAGATAAGGCTGAAAAGGGCTAAGGGGAGTACGAAGTTAGAATAAAACAATTTATACCACTAAAAAAGATGATACCTTGAGTTGTATCTTGAGCAATTTCCATGCGAAGCAGGATACTGCACTTCAGCAGCACACAGAAACCCACCATACACCATATTTTGTGGCATTTCATTGTCTCTTATCTATGATTATGTGGAAAGACAAGGCTCTGGAGTATGATAAATTTGGTTCACTTCTCTGTGAGACTTAAGGTAAACTCCATGCTAAGCCAAGCTTCAGTCTCAATGAACTCAGATAAGATAATGTATTAGATTTGCCAGCTACCATGCCTGCCATGTAAGTGACATTCTGAAAAGCTTAGGCCCCTTTGTCATACATTTCTTGAAGTGAGAGTTCCTACCATATGGATTTCTGTATCTATCACAAAGGCTTACTCATAGACTAGTCCATGGTTGACACACAATGAATATCTGCTGGCTAAATAATTGAGTTCACTTATCATTCATCCATATGTGTTATAATAATGGGTTATCCATTTGGTAAACCCAAATAAAGGGAAACCAAACCTCTGACTTTCAGGCCAGCTCATCTTCCTGATGCTCTCTTCCTTCATAGATGCATTCTTAATTCCGTAAGTTGTGAAGTTTCTCCTTACCACTTTGTTCCATTTAGACACAGCCCCCAAATCAAGGCAGATTTCTTCAAAATAGTGTCATCGCTACACTGCAGTCTGAGGGTCTGTGCTTGAAACATAAGTGACCCTTCTGCAACTCAATAGAAATTACTTATGATCTAACTCTCAGATTATCTTGACTGGGCAAGACTAGTGAGACTTGACTGAGCCTTACTTGTTCTTTAGTTCTCAGCTAAAACAAGACATCATTTCCTCCCTGAAAACCTTCTAGCAAGCACCTCTCAAACTGGGAAACACTCGTTATGTGTGTCCCATATGGCCAGAGTGTACCCACATCATTGTATTTATGACTTCTACTGCCTATGATTTGTTATGTTGATGGCAAGAATAATGGCTTATCCATCATCTGCCAATGTTTCTTGCTTGCCTAACATACAGTGTTTGACATAAGGCAGTTGGTCAATATATTATTATTGAATGAATGAATGTATCAAGAAGTTGACACAAAAATGCTTTTTAAAAAATTTATCTCCTTTCTGTTCAGCAATGGTTTACTATGAGCAATGAGGACATCTTCCACAGCCGTGGTTTGCTACACACATGAGCAAAGCAATGAGAGAAGGTTGAAGAGCTCCTGCCTTCATTCCTCTGCTCCACACACATTTCATAATGTGCACAGACCTTCTGCAAAACCTGGAAGGTTTATTCTAATTTGCACTGGCTGAGAGTAAGGCTCAGAGAGGTTAAATAATTTTCCCAAGGACACAGAACCTTACAGCAGCTGAGATAGAAAGCAAATTCTAAAGTCTTCCAAACAAATAAAGGAAATCATGCAAAGAAGTCAAAAGATTCCATGAGGAAACCAAGACATTAGACAAAAACAAATAAAACCAACAACAATGAAATATACTGGGTTCTTTCCAACCAAACACAGGAAATAAGTTGGGAAATAAATTCAATTTATTCTTGGTCTTTTGTTTCTAAGAACTTCAACAGAATTTATATTTGACTTATTACTTGAAAGACAAAGTGAATGTTTTTAAATGTTTATTTTATTTTTCAAACTTACTTTACGTTTACAACTTTTGAAAACTTGAAACAAGGCAGCCCAAATCTCAAGATTCATTTCACTAGAATGAGCTGCTGGAGAAAGTAGAGAATGACCAGGGGCTGCTGTTCTTTGGGACCTGACGAAGCTGGCTGGCAGTGTGGGAAACAGAAAGAGGTCAACCTCACACTTAGCAGAAAGCAGGTCATCTTCATAAAGCTGGGCTGAAAAACCACCTTGAAGATGATTCAAGGCAGCGCTTTGCAAATTCTGTGCACTGGAATGGACTCTAACCTTCTCCCACACATGCACACACATACATATGTGCAGGGCTTTGTTTGTTTGAAGGGTAGTTATCATAATGTAATGCTTAAAGACACTTTCCTGAGCTCAAGCCTCTTCTCCCATTTACTGTGTTCAACAAGCTGTTTGACCCTTAGCAACAATATCTCACTTCTGCAACCACTAGTTTCCTCATCTGTAAAACCTGGGTAACAATAATACCTGCTTCTCAAAGTACTGTGGAAGTTAAATGTGAAGATGAAAGTAAACCATTCTGCCTCAAGTAAATATTTGAGAAAGTGTCAACTACTCCGTTAATAATGACAGCCTGGGGGGTCAGCAGATGGCATAGTGGCTAAGGTGCTGGACTCCCACATGGCCAACCACAGTTTGAGTTCTGGATCTGGCTGCTTAAAAATCAGGCCACATGCATGTGTGTGAGTTCCTAAAATTCCCAGAGGACAGCAGAAGAGAAGGACCTATGGCATGGCCATCCCCCCTGGGGACGTGATTTCTCCCTTCCCCTCTTACTGTCTCTCTCTGTTTCCCTCCTTTCTTGTACCCATGACCTATAGCAAATAATAATAATAAAATACAAAAAAATGGACTGTATAAATAATAGTGGTATTATGACTCAACAGATTTTCAAAGTTGTTTGAAAAAAAAAAACAGCCTTTCAATGATTAAAAAGTCAAGAAAAAGGGTTGAAAACTACTTTCCTAGAACGTAAAAATTGAATGCTTTAATTCTTTTCTTGGAACACTTGAAAGCAGGTGCTAATCTAAGTCCTTCTCAGTCCTGCTGAAAAGAAGATGAACTGAAACCCTGCCCAGGTTTCCCCCACTCCCAGAGGACCCTGCAGCATATATGCCCTGCACCCACTCTGGCACTGGTTCCAGTTAACCTCACAGAGCCACATACTTCCCTGAAATCTCAAAGCTGGGTCCTTGCTCAGATGGGAGGAAAAAAGAAAGTGAAATTAGGTATTTATGAACTAGACTTCATAATAATCCTTAGACATATCTAAAATTGTCATTTAACAAAAATCCTTTTTATCAATAACCCTAAAAACTGAGCCTAGTGACTGGCTCATACAGCCTCCTAAGCATTCTTGAGAAGTTGTAACAAAATGTAGAGATATCAGGTGCTTTAACTAGAATTATTGATTAACCCATACTCATTTACCTCTTACAGCAAATTAAAAGACTGATGGTCTTTTCTGAAAATCAATATCTGTTTAGGCTCCTGCCCATTTATATCCAGCTGGTCCAACATTCCGATCAACAGATACTAAGACATGAGCATCATCAAAGGCAAAGAGCTCTGACCCCAAAATTTAAAAAGGGTTCCCCAAGTTCTCCATGGCTGTGTTATCCAGCAAAGACATCTAGGTTCTAAACTTCATGTTACCTCACCTGGCCCTAGTCAAGGGAAAAAAAGATGAAACTAAACAAGCATATAAAGTGATTCTGTTGGGACCAGCAGTTAGCGTAATGGCTATGTTGCTGGACTCCCATGTAGTCAACCACAGTTCGAGTCCCGGACCTGGTGGCTTAAACTCATGCTGGGCGCGCGTGCATGTGTGGCCAAGATTCCAAGAGGAGAATGGAGGAGAAGGGATTGTGGCATGGCCAGCCCCCCGGGGGGTGATTTCTCTCTGTCTGTCTCTCTGTCTCTCTCTGTCTGGCGAGTGCACACTCCCTATAACAAAAACCTCTCCAAAAAAAAAAAAAAGTGATTCTGTCCAAGGTGAGGATGGACCTGCCTGGGAGGGGGCAGGGTAAGATAAGCAGGAAAACAGCAAGAAGTAACAGTGAACTGGGAGCCAGGAGACTTTTAAGGGGCTGTGTTCATTTTTCGATGGCTAGGAATAATGGACATATCAGTAGCTGAATATAAGGACCAAGTCCTCCAAAGTCAAACAGATGATTTGGGAATTGTGTCTAATAGCCTGGATTAAGTGAGAGTCGATTAAACATTGATGCTAAATTATGACGTGCCTGGCAGTCTTTCACTTTTTAAAAGTGAGTATCTTTTAGCAAGAGCCATATGGGTTCTGTAGTAATGAGGTTTATAAATAGGCCTAATAGTCTAACGAGCTTGCTTTTGAAAACCAGAATTTGTGTTCTGATTCTAAGATGACAGCAAGATATCTCCCAGTTGGGTGCAAGAAGGTTTTCTGGCATGGGAAGTTGAATATGCAACAACTGCACACATGCAGTGAGAACTGAGAATTCCAGCTCTGTTTCCAGTGTTCCCTGGGGTTTCTGAGTAATAATGACTCACACCACTCCAGATCACGTCAGATCCTGTCTCCATCTTTCACTACAGAGACTACTGCGGCTGCTGCTTTTTTTCATCTTTCCCCACAGATCCTCCTCCTGCTGCTGCTGCTGCTGCTGCTGCTGCTGACACATGGTCAGAAAGCTTTGCAAATCCTGGTTCTCAGTCCTCAGCTCCCTCAAGGCAGAAGAGTTTGAGGGACAGACTCAGAGAAACAAAATGCATGACTAAACTCATGTAAACTACTGGGTTGTCTAAAGAGTCATGATGCATTTTTGCACTGAAAAATTCGTCCTGACTTTCAGGACAACCTAATAACATGTTCTCATGAGTGAAGATCACATATAACTCACTTGTGAGAAAGTAGACTGAGACAAAAAGCCACAAATATCCATGAAATGAGCGAGGATTTGAATGATCATCTGATCCTCTGGTTTTATTTTTCATTGGCACATGGGGTATAGATTGAATAGAACTGGATATCTCTAGACACTTGTATGGAATCTGTCTTAGATCATTTGTATGAACTAATCTATGTGTTGCTAAGAATGTCTGTACATTTCTTCTCATGCCTACCAAGGATTCATCTTCATGATGCATACATTAAAGTACAGATTTGCAAAGTTACATTTTATTGATTGCTTTCTGGCCTTTCCCATATGGGAATAAGTAAATGCCAGTGAGAAAATATAAATAAACTTTGTGGTCCCCTGGTAACTTTCCACAGGAATATTTAGGTATGGGGAAGAAGGTAATAAAGAGAAAGGAATAAAAAATAAGAAGAATCTCTTCACTTAGTAGTTCAAATATCTCTTAACTGATGAGCCACAAAATTAAATTCCATGTGCATGATGATTCTATTTTCCTACCTGACCAAAAATCCAAGCAAGATAAGAAAATTAAAAGTAATGAAATGATAAACTCATTTTCACCTGGAATAGTCTAATCATTAGTAAAGGGTTATATCTGTTTATATTTTCAGGGAATTTTCTGCCAGTTTTCTATGGAGAAAATTACTCTCCAGACTCATGCCCTCTCACTTAATCCTCTTAGAAAGAGAAGCTCTTATTCAGGCACAGACATGTCCCAAAGATACAAAACTCCAATATATTTAGTCAAAAGTGAGGAGACCAAATTCAGATGAAGGAAGCCTTCAAGTGTGTGGTTTGGGCCTGGAGATGGTGAATCTGAAGAATGGGATAATGCTAATCTGAACTGGTAAGGTAATCCATTTCTCACTCCTGAGAGCAGTTGTGCTTCTATCTAGTGTTGGCTATGGAAAGAGGAGAAAGCTTGAAGGAGAAGATAACCTAATCCAAACCAAACAGCCCCACTGGAACTACACCAACAATAAACTCGCTCTGTGTCTGGGGCTCCTGCACTCCCAAAGCAGGGCTATCTCTTCACTTTTCTCCCTCCCAGGCCCTCCTCTGCCTGCAAACAGCTGCCCAGACACCGAAACCTAAGTTTACTGTTCATGCCTGCTTCTCTCTTGAGTTTCAGTTAAAATTTCTAGCTCTTGAATTATTAAAAGTCTTCAAAATGGGACTCCCTCCTCAGAGAAAGTAGAAACCTTGCTCTAGGAAGCAAAGGTTTTCTTTGAGTAGACCAAGGACTATTTTCCTTCTCTCTACCTGAAAAACCCATGATTAAAACTGGGCAATGAGCTAATCAGTGACAGCAACAAAAAAATATAAAAAGTTTTTAGAGAAAGAAAATTAAAAGAAAATATGCTTACAGAAGTCCAAGTATATTTTTTGCAAAAATGATTTATTCTTCTTTTCATGTATTTACAACCACTTACTATGTTGTTAAGTTCAGCAAAAACTATGTGGGTGGAAATGCAAGAGATTTTTGTGACCTTCGTCCTGGGAGTTTGGCTCCTATTTAAATAAACATCAATGAGAAAGGCTAAAAACAAAAATGTCTTTTTTTTTAAACAAAAGTATCTCTTAATGTCTATGATACCACTGCCACAGTAGAGACAAATCCAAAGGATTAAGACAAAAATCTCACTCTTCACAGAGATATCCCTATCCTTAGGGGAGTGGTATTTTTTTTTTAAACTGAATTATCCAGAGGGTTGTTTCAATTCTCCACTTTGTGACTCCCCATGTAGACTCAGCCAGAACACAAACTGTATCTTCTGCCAAGTTTAACTATCATGACAGCCTAATTTTTCTAAGTCTTTCCTATCTACTCCAGAAGTATTCCATCCCTCACTCCACTCTTATACCCTTCCAACTCTTATTAAAACCTACTTCAGGGCCAGGTGGTGGTGCAACAGTAACACAACTAGAGTCACATGGGAATGGCGGTGGGTTTGTACCCCAGGACCTTTCTGAGCATGTGGAGTTCGTATATATGTCCATGATCTGGGCCATCTGAGACTGGGGGCAGGGAGGGAGGCAGACTATCTCATGGAAGAAAAAAAAATAGCATAAAACCTACTCCTGACAAAAAGCTGCATTCCAGATGAATCTGAGGCAATGCCAAAGCTCCTTGGGAACAGAATGTTTCCATTTTCTTCTAAACTCTACCTCAGTGGCATCTTCTATATAAGTCTCTGAACAGGAACTCTGTAGATCTCAAAACGTAAATATACAAAATGGGGACACTGTCTAAAATAAAGAAAAAAAAACTGGTAGATATACTTCTTGGTACGATTTTGAAAATTTCGGCCAACTGAAATCAGTTGAGTATTGGAACCACTAGACAAGCTAGTAATTTTTCATGGAACTACACCAAATCTGTGCAAGAAATTAGTGCTTTGAATAATTCTTTCACTCTTTCTTACAATGATTCATTTCAGTCAGTGATGATATAAACATAATAGCTCTGAATGTTTATGATGCTTGATTTATGATAATTTATCCTCGTATTTCAGAAATGAGCTACATTTGCCAGATTATATATTACCATCCAAACCTTTCCTTAATCTGCATTCCCACTTACAAAATTTCTCACACTTCCACTGTATCTCACCTCAGGAACATCTTATAGGCTCCTCATATACAATGTGTCCTGTTTACTTAAATGTTTATAGTTCCTTCTAGTTGGCAGATAGGATTTCAAGGAAAAACTACATAAAATATATACTAAATATACTTTTATAAGGCTTAATTTGAAGGTATAGTAGGATACCTTAGAGACACCCTTAGATAGAAATCAGAGAGGACTAGAAAAAAGGAGATGGGGCACTAGTCTGAACTGAACTATTTCTAAAACACACTGGAAGTAGCTTTCAAAGACTACACTTTAAATACCATAGTTACTAGGTACATCCTCAACGCAGAGAAAAAGCCCTAGTTATTAAACATGTTGGTTGTCTGGAATCTATTTATCAGTGTTCGGATGTTCGATAGTGACTGTCAAGATAAAATATTCAATGCACACTCACACTGGTTGTCTAAATTGTTACTGTGCTGATAGCCTTAAGGGAAACGCTGTATTTTGGTAGAACATTGAATACTAGGTCTCTACAATAGGCCCTTGAAGGAGGATGGAAACAGAGGGAGGGGAGATCATTTTCAAAAGGCCTTGAAGAGCAGAAAAAGGCAGAGACAGTATGAAAGGCAAATGCTGTGGTGGGAACTACAGACTGAACTAAGAGAAAAGGTCCAACTCTGTCCATTGTAGTACACCTCTGGGGTAGCAGCAGGGTGCCTGAGCCCACTCAATAGAGCCTAAGAGCAGAAAGTCCTCCTATAGGGTCTATATGGCCTTTACCCAGTCAAGATTTACCTGGCCCCTCTGCAGTGGGCTGGGCTCCAGGCTTTATATCTCAACTGCCTGGCTTGTGTCCTATAGTTCCCAGACGTCCGTAATGAGGGCCTCATCCCATATGGCTTTCTGGGTCATGGCCTTCTTCTGTCCTTGGAATACTGGGAATAACACTGCCTATCTGCAGGTTGCAGCCTCTGTTCCAAAGCTTTTCCTGTGGGACCAACTATACCATGTAGTCAATATGAGTTCAAAGTAAAGCTATGTACACTGATTACTAGCTGGCACTTCCAGAATTTTGAACAAGTAAATGCCAACAACAAGACTATAATTTTTGGTCTCTTAGCAGTATTGCCAGACTATTTAGGAGGTTACACTAAACTGTGTTCTATTTGTAAAATTTGTAAGAATATTAATTTAGCATTCAAACACACACACACATACACAATTTTTGTTCTTATTTTGCTGCACTGTACCTTGTATCTCAAATCCAGACCTTTCCTTTAATCTGTAGGCCTCTTCTCCAACTGCCCATACTTTCACTGTCTCCCCAAGGAATATCTTATAAGTGTCTTATATTCAGTATGTCCAAAACTGAACTCATAATCTCTATCCACCCATTCATTCTGTTCCACCCACAACCAAACCTGCAAACTTCATGACACCAATTTACATAAATAGTACCTAAGGATTCAAGCTAAAAACTTGTGATTATCTCAAATCTCCTATTCCTCCTCATTCCACACTTCCAAGTCCTGTTATATCTACCCCTAGAAAGTTCTCAAATGCGTATCTACAGGCAATTGCATCCCTTCGCTAAGACACCTGGTAGAAGAGGCAGGATCAGGCCCCTCTCCAACTAAATCTCAAGGATTTGGTCTCCTTACTATTTATGTTGCAGCCACCTGTCCTTCATTTTCCCAGAGGTGTCACATTCCTTCCTGTCTTTGGATTTTTTCATGTGCCTTGAATACCCCAGAACATTCTTCCTCAACTCTTTACCTAACTAGAGTCATCGCTCTGTATCTTTATTGTTCGATACCAAAACCCACCAAATGCCTAAGTCTCTTATATAAAATGGCATAGTATTTGCACATAAACTATGCACATCCTCCCATATATTTTAAATCACAACCAGATTAGTTATAATACCTAATACAATAAAGGCAGTAAAAGCTGTTGTTATATTTCATAGGGAATAATGACAAGAAAAAGTCTGGACATGTTGAGTATGGGCATGACCAGTTTTTCATTTTTTTGTTTTTGTTTTTAGTATTTCAATTTACAATTGGTTGAACCCATGAACTCCAAGGGCCAACTAATACCTACTTATTGTCCATATCTCAGTTTAGATCTCACTTTTCAGAAAGGTATGTGAATCTTGGACCCTCTCTCTTATGTTTTCACTGTACCCTAAGATTCTTTGTGGTATTCAGTGCATTCAGCAGTTATTTGTGAAACTAATGTTTGATATTTGTGTCTACCTGTAAGCTAAGGAAGGGAGCCTTGCTTTGTTTCTCACTATATCCCTGGTGTCTGGCATAGTGCCAAATACATAGTAAGTACTAGAGAAATGTTCGCAAAGTGAATGAGTGATGCTTGAGTTTCCTGCATATACCTATATATGTATTTATTCAAGTATATAAACAAAACTAATTACCTATAATTATCAATGTTTATAATTTCTTAATTGGATTGTTCTTCTCAAGCTTTTCTATAATTTCACAACCTGGGAATATCAAGTTTTTCTTATACTCATTAAGATTCATTTATTTTATTTAATAATAGCCATCAAGAGGCTTTTAATAAAGCCTGAAGAATACCAATACTTTACATAGATTTGGTATGCTTGTTCAGAAACTGAGCATTTCATTTGTTGTAGATTTCAGTTTTTATTATCATTTGAGAAATTGTGAAGCTCATTCTCAAAACTGTCATAGTCTGTTTTATGTGCCTCATATTTAACAATTATTTTTCTGAGTCATTTCTCAAAAAGTTATAAGGTATGTCATATAAGCATTTTCCACGTGAAGAAACAGAACTGAGGAAAGAAGTGTTCTATGAATTAAAAAACATTAAAGATAGATAAGTGAGTCTGGAAATGCAGAAACTTTGCACCTAAGGGCTGTTTCCCAACCAATAGAGGCACACTGTTAAGACTGGCTGAAGCAAAATAACTGATAAATATTGAACTATAATTAACTAGTAAGTTAGCACAACCAAATTATGATAAGGAAATGATGAACTAATAAACTATGCTAGTTCTGTCAACCCTCACTTCGAATGCTGCCCCGTTCTTTCATCTTCAGTGGCACTATCCTTATTTAGGCAACCTTTCTAGGTGGCCTCCAGTCCTCAAGTCTCATCTCTTATCTGTCTTCCATACTTCTTCCAGAATTACCAACCTAAAAATCAACTCTAATTTTACTAATCTCTAGCTTAAACTTCTCTGACAATTCTTTATAACTAACAGAATAAAATGAAAAATAACATGTATCCAAAAAAAAGTATCTGGGAGAAATGAAACAAGAAAACCTAGACACAAGCCTTTTTTTGTTGTATAGTAAAATATATTCGAATATTCATCTTCTTAAATTGTGAGTATGTATACTTTTGAGGAAAAGAAGTTAAAATTTTAAATTGCATCTATCACTACCTGACCCATGCCTTCTTTTCCAGAACTACCTCTCATTCCTCTTTGACATGCTAAGGTCTCCCATGACTCTGTACCTTTGCACACATTATTCCTTCCACTTATGAACTTCTATCTGTTCCTCAAATATTACAATGGATAAGCTGCAAGAGGATGCCACACAGAAACCTCATAAGAAAGGTAACTAAAGCTCTTGGGGGGTTGATTTGGAAGAGAAGGTGATCTGTCACCTGTAGGAGAGGGTAATCCTGTAGAAGAAGGTAATCAGTTCAGGTGACTTGGGAAGTTTCTGTCCAATAGCTCCTTATTGAATGACAGCATAGACCCAATCACGCTGTTTCTTGAGGATCATTAATGAGAGGTGAAAAAAGAGAAGGTTCATGAGGACTCAAACAATGTTCTCAGTACATGTAAGCAGTTTTTAGAGTAGTCTATAAGAACAGCTTATATTATCTAGGCTGGTTTATTCTTGACTGACTGGATGACTCCTTGTTTTCCTAACATCTTTGAAAAAGACTTCTTCACATTTTTGCAAAAGGCCAACATTGATGAAGAAGAATCTGCAAGTTTCTTCGTGACCTTAAGGACTCCACCCAGAATATGTAGCTCACTGTAGGTCTTGTAACACCTTCTCTGGCCTTCTTAGGCAGAGGTAGCTCTCCCTGTATCTCTTAAGTAGCTATATTTGTAGCTTCCAGGTATTCATGTTAGTCTCTACCAGCCCTCAATTTGCTGAAAATCAGGTCAGTATTTTTGCATGCCCAGGGTTTAGCAAAGTGCCTATCACATAATAAATACCGAGTAAATGTTAACTGAATAACCTCAAGTTGCCTGGAAATTAATTATAGTATTTAAAATTTTGAATGAGTAGAAAGAAAATAGAGAAGGCTTAAGGAAAAATCTAAAACCAAGATCCAGGCTTCTTTGCTTAAGGTCCCTCATCCCTCTCTTTAGTATATAATTTGGAACAGTCACCTAATTTCCCTGTATGTCAGTGGTGTATTAGTTAAGACTCTTTCAGAGAAAGCAAACTCAAAACAGCAGCAAAAACAGAAGTTGACTGGCTTGTGTTACTGTGATAGCTGACAGAATAACATCTGCAAGAGCTATTTTTGCAGGAGCCAATCTAGGGATTCCCAGTCTATCTTCTCTCCTCTGCTTCTCTTCCTTTCATATTGGCCTCATTTTCTCCTCTCATAGAAGTCTTTCTTCAGGAAGACAATGGGAAATTAATTCAGTGGTAGTCACCATGAAAACCCAGAAGAAAGGGAAATAATCATTCTTTTATGACCAATAGAGAAATATCAGTAAAGGATTCTTGCTCCCACCTGGGTTTGCACCCTACTTGAGACCAACTACTATTGTACGAAGGTGGAGTTCTATGACCAGACAGTCATGGATCATGAGCCTTTTACCCCATCTTTAGGGTGGGGTAAAAGGGTAGGGGTGGAAAGCAAGGTCTATTATCATAGTAAGGAGCAATGGGGAGCTTGCTACCTAGACAATAACAATAGTTGTCATGGTTTATAAATTAATAACTACTGGCCTGCCTTTATATTTCTAACATTACTTTAGATAATATTTTGAAAAATTATCATCTTCATAGAGCATTACATAAGCATAAAATTTATTATTCTGACTAACTCATAGCAAAATGAATACATGATAGCTTAGATAACTACAATTACAATAGTAAATGCCAAGGAATAAGTAAAACTTGTCTTTCTGCTCTCAATTTGAAAAAGAATATAGCATAGAAATATCTTTTTGTCATCAGATAGAAGTCTGAAAATAGAAAAACTCTTTATCAGTACCCAAAGTACAAGTCATAACCTAGATGCTTCAACTCAAGCAACCATGAGGCTTCCCTGCATTAGCAGGGCAGAAGAACATCTCTGGTTATATTATCCCTGATTGGAAAATTCTGCAGCAAAAGGGTGATCAAGAGATCTTTAAAAATTCCACCCCCAGGGCCAGCAGGTGGCGTAGTGGTTAAGGCGCTAGATTCCCACATGACTGACCATGATTCAAGTCCCAGACCTGGCAGCTTGAAAATCATACCAGGTGCATGGGTGTGCATGCTTAAAATCCCAGGAAGAGAATGGAGAAGGGATTATGGTGTGGCCAACCACCTGGGGAGTGATTTCTCACTTTCGATTATACCCCCTCTTACAGAGAAAAGAGGTAGGACAATGACTGGTGGGGGACAACTGAATTTTCTGGAAAAGTCAAAATGAGGCTCCATCTAGAAAAGTAGGAGGGCAGCACCCCTCTCACAGATAATTAAGAATGCTCAGGTCTGTAGTATTTGTTCTTTCTGACTTGGAGAAGTGTGGAGTTGTGGATAGGAGGTGGCAGGGCTGCAAAGAAAGGCTAAGGAATACCACATCACTCAAACCATATTTGGCCTCTCTGCAGCACCTCACTCAGGGAACATAAATGAAGACACCTAGGCTTGCAGGTTTTTATACTCTCAACTGGATCAGATAAGGCTCAAAACTCACCTTTCTAATATTCGATGCACTATTAGTATGCTGATGATTTTATAATGCTAAGTTAGGAACCTTTTCTTATTCTTTTCTAGAGAAACATGTGTAACAATTCTAGATTTCAGGTGTGCATTGAAAATGTACTATATATCTGGTAGTATTGGAGGCACTAGGGACAAGTAAGTGACCAAAGCAAACAAACAAAGAAAAAACCCTGTTCTCATGGGACTTATACTCTAGTTGAGAGAGAGAGACAATATACATAACAAATAAAATATACAGGACTCAAAGGGTGAAAAAGAAAACATAGCAGCGGATGAATGGGTTTGGGATGTGCAAGGATCATTCCCTGTATTACCCAGTGCTGAACATTCTTTGCAGTTGATAACCACAGAAGTCCGGCTACTGGTAAAGTCCACTCCTCAACAGTGCAGAAAGTGGGGAATGTAAGGAAGGGAAAGATGGAACCTACATAAACAAGAATGGGATTCAGCCCTATGTCATAGCTTTGCTAGATCTTGCCTAATTCCTGCATCCATTGTGATTTCCATGTTGCAGTCTGGCCTAATAAAATCTGCCTCCCCATTAACTCATATATTATATTTATAGATCTCTTGACCCATAATATGATGTGATATATATTTATCTTCATTTTTTGAATGTGAAAAAGTTCACATTAGGGTCTTCCTTCTTCCTTTATCATCCATTAATTGAGCCCCTCCACACGACACACCCTGTTCTAGGTACCAGAGGTACAACAATAAGCAAGACACAAAATTTTTGTCCTCGTGGAACTTACATTCTAACAGAGGAGATGACAACTTCAATAATAGATTAAATAGGGGAGACATGGATGAGGAGATTGAATAATTCAGGTATGAAATGATCATGTTCTGAACTTAGATGACTCTCCAACAAATCACACTGAATTTCTTTTTTCTTTTTGTTTGAGAGGTTTCGCTATAGGGCGCATGAGCTCGCCAGACAGACAGAGAGAGACATAGAGACAGAAAGCGAGAAATCACCCCCCAGGGGGGATAGTCACGCTGCAATCCCTTCTCTTCCATTCTCCTCTCGGGATCTTGGGCACGCACACACAGGTGCCCGGCATGAGTTTTAAGCCACCGGGTCCAGGATGCGAACCACGGTCGACTACGTGGGAGTCCAGCGACATAGCCATTACACTAACTGCTGGTTCCCAACACAATGAATTTCTTATAAACATCTTTCTATGAATGTCATGGTAATAAATTGATGTGAAAATCCAATTGTGACTATTGAGCCTTTCTCAAATGTTAAAATAGTAGCTTCCTTTCTCTTACCAACAATTGCTGTGTGGCCTAATAGAAAAACATCCTTCTAGCTATTTAGAGTTTCTACTCTGTGGACTACAAAAGTGTTATTCCAAGTTGTAAAACGAGCCTGTGCTGTGGTATTCAGTTTCTTCCCCAACTTATTCTAATACTGCTGTTTTGTCTCACACACACACATACACACATGTTCTAAGTGTTAGGAAAAAACATAATAGTGATAAAGTACACACATATGTACGTATGTATGTATATGTAGAAAATAATCAATGAAAATGTTTCCTTTTCAATTTAGAAAATGAAACAAAAGCTTTCATGGGATTGCTGTTGGGCAGGATATTTCAACAGGAATAATGGAGAAAGGGACTTAAAACCACACATTTGAAGAAGAATTATCCCTACACCTTTCATGTTCAAAGTCACCAGGTTTTAAGTAGATTCAAGAGATGGCAACACCTTAGGGAGAGAAGCCTAACAGATATGAAACTGAGAAAACTACAAGACAGTGTGTTATAAGTGCTAAATGCTTTTTTGCACAAGTTCTCACCTCAGTTTTGCTGATTTGGCCAAATACTCCTCTCTACTCTGAATAGTTCAGAGAATCTCTCTGAAGTGTAAAACAACCCAATAGAATAAATTCCTGAATGTGTGACTATGAGTCCCTCTAGTTGTAATGGCAAGGAAACCAGCTTCACAACAATTTTATGTTGTATAACTTGGACCCAGACTTTGTAGACACAATAATATAATCAGATATAACGTTCACTACATATAACAGGAGCTCGCTGTCAACACTGCTCTGCCATAGGGCGGGTGCCACCACGCCCCTGTCAACACCATTCTGACAGAGCTGCTACGTTGCATGCATCTTAGCAGTTAGGACTGCCTGCCAGTCAGAGGGACAAGACTTCCAAATAAGTTTACAGCCTCTGCTGGTGGCAGCCAGGCGAATCAAAAATGAAATTATTTGGCATGCTTTCCCCATTAGATCAGTGGCAATGAAGCTCACTTGGACTGTCAGCGGAAGAGCATTTATAAATTACACTTTAAATAAGGACCCCTTAAAGAAATACACACTAGCCCATTGCTTTCCTTAGAAATTTTGAATACCCTAGTTGGGATGTGGTTTCCCCTAAGATAGACTGACTTAGATTAGTGCCCTTTAAATTTGTTTTTTTTTTTTGATTGTTTGTTTGTGTGGATGTGTTTTTAAAAACAATAGAAGAACAAAATAAAGACACTGATGGGGAGTTGGTTATTTCATCACTGCTTTTGGTAGAAATAGAATGTCTAGAGAATACACTTGGAAAAGAAAACTTTTTAAAAATATACTAGATTATCAAATGCCAAATTTCTTTTTTAATTTAACTTTATTTATTTATTTATCTATCTATTTATTTATTTAAATTTGACCAGACTGAGACAGAGAGAGAGAAAGAGAGAGAGAGAGAGAAAGAGAGAATGAAAGTGGGAACGCAAGGCACCACGGTTTGGCTGCGGTTGGCCATGTGGGGAGTCCAGTGCCCTTAACCACCACAGCACCTGCCAGTACCTCAGATGCCGAATTTCTGATGGAATCAATACCTTGCTGTCATGGAAGGTGGCTTTGGGGATTGTCTCATCAACTGAGGAGCAAGGTGTAAATGTGCAACTATCACTTTAGGTTCCTGAGTAGGGTGAGTGGCATTCAGTGTTTATACAATCTCTCCACAGAAAACATGTATTTTCAGGTCATCTCTCTTCAACACCTCCAATCAGACTGAATCCAATGAAGTGAATGAAACTCAGAGACCTTTCAGTTCAACTAGAATCCTGGCCACAATACTAAGAAAATAAAAAAGTGCCCTATTTCTATGTTCAAATATTTAAAAAAAAAAAAAAACTCCAATGCTGCTCGGACCCCCACTTTCTTCCCAACAGCCCTTCCTGGTAGTATGCATTTTTCTGCTAGAAAAAAATTCTAAGAAAATATTCATAGTTGAACTAGGCTAGGGAGACAGAGAAGATAATTTAACAGCCAGAAGGCATGTTTCATATTAACTGATGGTAAGTTCTTGGACCACCTGCCAAGGGGATTGCAAATAGTTTACAGAAACACTTCTTTTGATGAGAAGTCCTGTCAGGGTCCTCAAACTTTTCTCCCTGTCAAAAAGAACCAGGAAAACCCCTTACCTATTGCACTACCATAACTGACTCTTCCACAAACATCTCCCCTTCCCTAGCAGCAAGGAAGGTAGTAGCAGTGACTGTAATTAACAGGGAAGCAGTTGAGCAACTTCTAGGGCTGTTTACAGAGAGCCACGCAGAAACGGTGAGCAGTCGTGACTGTAGTCAAATAAGGAAGGGGAAGGGAAAAGAACAGGGCAAGACGATTATTAATAAATAGGCTTACTTACAGTCCTCGGAGCCGAAGCCAGATTTTCTCGATCTGTTCCGGTTGGAGGTATTTCAGAGAGTTGCTCTCGAATTCTTCAATCTCCTTGGTTGGGGACTCCATAGCGGCAGGTTACCACGGCAGTGAGTGAGGCTGAGTTAGGGCTGTCCCCTTCCCGCCTCCTCGCAGGCAGGCCAGCAGCGATCTCCACCAGGGTAAGTGTTTGCCTGTCACTTTCCCCGCGCACGGGCTCCGGGTTCTGCGCCCTGCGGGCTCAGACTTAGAGCGGGCTCTGAAGGCGAGCAATGCCTGCCCCGGGTGTGTCCTGGAGACAGCTGCAGGAACCAGCCATGGTCCCGAGTTAATACCCAGAAAAAGGAATAGGGATTGTGCTCTGGCTCCAGGAGAAAGCACTTTGGGGTCCTAGTCTGACTCTTTTTTTCCTCTCCCTCCTAAACAAAGCCACAGAAGTGATCAGTGGCAGGAAGGATGTAAAGGAGAAAGGGGAGGGGAGGGGAGGGCGGGGAGGCAGAGGAGGGAGAAAGTGAGAAGGGGAGAGAAGAACCGGAATGAGTGGAGGCGGGCGGGGTGGTGGGATCCGAGGCCTCGCACTGCACCGGCTCCGCCCCGCCCCTCCTTAGTGTAGTCGCACCCCTGTTTTCTCTCACTTACCAGCAGCTCTGCTGACATGCGAGAGAACTGACAAGTGAGAAAAGTCGTCTGTCAGCACAGAGCTGGCGTCTGGGCTGGCACAGCGGCGCAGAGGAGGGGCACTCAGGCACCTTCGTCTGAGGGGCACAAGAGGCAGATCTCCAGCCTCATCCCGAAGACCCACCCTGCAGGGCAGCCCCTGGTCCCCAAGGTCCCAAAAACCAGGACAAAGGCTCTTGTACTTCAAGAGGGGTCCATGCGCCTACACCAAGGTAGGGAAATCTGTATCCCCCAGAGGGCTGGGCAGGCACACAGCTGTGCACAGAGTGGTTCCCAAGTGTTTCTGCCTGGAGCGTTCTTTACAGAGCTCACTTACATGCCAGCCAGAGAGCCGGGTCCATTTTGAAATACTAACGCAGTTGGTAGGGACAAAAGTAACCACACACCAGCACGCTTGGAAAGTTCTGGTGTTTTGGTGCTGAAGGGGGTTTTCTCTCCCCTCTCTTTCACTCTCTCATTGGTGTGGAAGAGGGAGAAGAAAA
>NW_006209511.1:925023-930960 GCF_000334495.1 Tupaia belangeri chinensis | reverse complement strand
CGAGCTCCACAAAGTTGCTACTCACTGTCAGTGTTTCCCCAGGTCACTCACAAGGTCAATAATAGAATGATCAGCAAAAATGGGACCAGGTATGGGGGGGTGGGGGAAGGGGAGATAAGAGAGAAACCAAAAACCAGGCAGAGGTGGGGATGGAGTGGGGGATGCTCAAGTTTATTGAAGCCCTGCCATCACAGAAAGTGGTCTGTAAGCATCTACATCTTCACTGAGTTAAGCCATTATTGTCAGGCAAAGATAATATTTAACAGCCAAGATATTAACTTGGAGTTCACCTATCAGAACAAAACCAATGACCCCTCCAATGCCACCCAGCAGGGAACAGGGCTCCAGGGAATGGGATACCAAAAGAAGAAATTATCTTACTGACTTGTTTAGGAGATAGAAAACAAAGGCATGGTCCCCAAATAGGGTCATGGTATCAGCAAAGTTACTATATATATAGTAACTTAGCCTAAGTACTAGAAAACCTCTATATTCAGTGTCAGGAGAGATTAGAAAGAAAGGGAACTCCCAGTCACAAGCAAACTTCAAAGAAAAGCTGGATGACTGTCTGGCAAAGGAGTAGGAATCTGGCTCCATAGGCATGAATAAGACCCAAGGTCTCTTTCATCTCTAAGATTCATGATTCAATAATCATCACAGTAACCCCAGTCACCACCCTTCCAGACATTGAGAACTCTCAATACCATGTGCCGAGCACTGTGCTGTACCCATCACAGGTTGGTTCATTTCCTCCTTGACAGAACACTTCAGGATCGTTTCATGATGCCCATTTACAAGTAAAGACAGAAGGGGCTCCCAAGGGTCAGATAACTTTAGTAATTTTTGCAAAGACATACAGCTAATAAGTGGCAGAGCAGGTTTTAAGCACAGACCAGGAGGCAAAAATTGCTCTTTTCCCTTTGTTATACTACCTCCCAGCAGAAACATAAAAATACTACTAAGAATGTATATATACTAGAAAGGGTAAGGTTGAAAAAGCACAGATGAAATGGGCGCTAGTATTGCAGATGATAAGGAAGGCTACTTAGTGGGGGTGACATCTGGCATAGATCTTGAAGGATCTTGAAGGTAGATGAGTAGAAGTTGCTTGCATGGAAAGTGGGTGGTAGCAGGTGATTCCAAAGAAGACACTACATGAAAAGAGGCACAGAAACATAGAGGTGGAATGTCCAGCAATTCACGAACAGCTTGGTATGACTTGATTCTAAATGTATGGCCAGGAACATCCAGGAGAAAAAAATGCTGAAAGGGTCAGCCAGAGCCTGGGGGTCATAAAGTAAATGTGTATTCCTTTCTGAGATATTAGGGAGTCATGCATGAGCAGTTCTAAGCAGGAGGAACCATGGTCACATGTTATCCTGAGTAAGCTGAGCACTGAGGTCAGCTCTGAGGGAATCTTCCACAGGAGCATGCCACAATCCTGGAGAAAATAATAATACAGCTCCCACATGCAAACAAGTCCCTCAGCTTAAAAAGAAAGAAGAGTAAAACAAAGAAAATGGACAAAATCAGAAAAAGCAAAACGCCATCTCCCATGACCACACATCTTCCAGCTACAAGATTGTAACTGCATGTTTTGACCTCCATGATGCTAGCCTATGCCCTTGATCCATTTTTCACAACTTGGCAGTGACATCATCAAGAGAGCCTCTTCAGGGGGAAATTCTGGAGACACATTTAGGACAACAAAAGTAGCACCACCAGGCACAGCAGCCCCTCCTTCCTGCCCACAGCAGATGTGAGCTGGCCCCCATAATGTGCAATCAACAGAGGCTGTTTTCTCCCTACGGCTCCCTGTCAGGCAAGGAGTATCTTTGATGACATTGTCACACTGCTTTTTCCTTCTGACATCTTCTCCGTTTGATTTTACAATGTGGAACAGACTCTGTCCCAGGGACCACCTGCATTAGAAAGAAGAGAAGGAAGAAGCTAAGCCTCAAGGTCTCCCTGTTCTAATCTCCAACCTGAAATGGGGCTCTGATTGACCAGTATCTCAACTACATGTCCAAATAATGGCCCAGTGAGGGGAGGGTAAAAAAGAAGCTGGGAGAATAAAAAGATAGAGTCTCAGTTCAGCAATGGCCTGATGTATCCTGCATATGACTCACAATCTTTGCCCCTCTCTCTGGTAGGATCCTGACAGGATAAGCGCATGCAACTCTTTCAATGGAGGTGGCACAGGCAAACGAAAGGCTTGGAGTAGCACCGACTTGCCATACCACCTAAGACGAGATTCTTCTTTTCTCTCATGGCTGAGTTGGGCTTAGTAACCTCTGGATCCCTTTTCAGGGCTTATACTGTGAACCCACATCCTGGCCTGGGCTTACCGAACTTGTCGTGGATCTACAAAAGCTACAAGAAAACCTGAGTCTGGTCCCCCAAGCTACATTTGACTGGGTTGGCTGGTCAAGAGTCATGCACCTCATATTTTTAGACAACTGGTTGGTCTCAGGTGGTAACATGTGACTAAAGCAGACCCAGTCCTTGAAACAAGAATCTTGGGGAGTCAATATAAGGAATCTTTACTATTTTAATAAATAGGCACATCAATCATTTCATTTCAATAATTTTTCACTTTCAATTATTTTCAGTAACATATCAAAACTACCATATAACACATAATAGCCCCTCCAAACAACCTTGAAGTGAATAAGACACTTATTATTAATTATTATTATCATTATCATCACCATCATCCCCAGTTTAGAAGTGGAGTGGCTGAAATTCATAGAGTCTACAGTTTCCCTCAAGCTGGTCTCCTACCCTCCAGTTAGTGGCAGGACAGCATGACAGTGCAGGCTTCCTGACTCTTGGCCCCTGTAGTCACTCTGCCTCTCAGAACACACTGTTAACCCAGCAGAATTACCTTAGGTATACTAATGAAATTGAAATTTTTCTACATGTAAAATCACTAATGCTATGGTCAGCCTAATTCTAACCCAAATATACATAAATCAATGGGCTATTCTTCATATCCTGGAAACTTGAGTATAGAAAACCTCAGAGTTGGAAGGCATCTAGCAATTCCTTTAGCCAAGTTCTTACTTCTACCGAAAAAAAAAAAAAACATGAGCAGCCTGATCAGGTTAAGTAAAACTGCTCAAATTGGTGAACAAGCTAGGACCAGAATCTATGTGCTCAGACTTCCATCCAGCCCAGTCCTCCATTGTCTCTAAACTTTTTTCCTGAGCCTCAAAAGATGACTCCTGCATGTACCTCGTACCTCAATATTTGGTTCAATAGTCTGTTCAAAGATTAGAAGGAATGTCCACTAAAACTGTAAGCTATTGACAAAGGCTTCCTGAAATGGGGGGTGGGGGCGGGGGAGTCTCTTGAGAATTGAGTAGAACTAGAGAAGAGAGGGGACCAGCATGTGGCATGGTGGTTAAGGTGCTGGATACTCCCACATGGCCAACCACGGTTCGAGTCCCGGATCTGGCAGCTTGCTTTCTCACTTTCTCTCTCTCTCTCTCTCTCTCTCTCTCTCCACTCTGCCCCCCCTCACTCTGTGTGTGTGTGTGTGTGTGTGTGTGTGCGCGTGTGTGTGTGTCTGGTAAAATTAAAATAAAATGAGTGAATAAATAAAACAATTCTTTAAAAATATGAAAAGAACTAGAGAAGAGAGCCTCCAGGAAAAGAAAGTATGTGTGGTGGCCCAGGTAATAATAAAAAGCCTGAAGTGATGGGCATCAGGGGATCTAGAACAGGACACTGGTCAAGACTGGATAGGCAGACTAAGGAGTGTCTGGACTATCATGTTAAAGTTTAGGCTTTTTATGCTCTTGCCAATAGGGAAGCATTAAATTTTGTCCAGCAGGTTTGTAGTAGATACAAAGTAGAATTTTGATTTGCAAAGAAAGATAAAAAGAGATTTTGAGAAACTATTTTTGAAAGGCCACCAGAGGTGAAGATTTGCATAGCCTTTTCTCTGTATCTGGAATTAAAAGATCTCACAAACAAATGAATGCTGAAACCTTTTAAAATTCATTCATTCATTCAACAAACACTGAATATTATTGAATGCTCATGACCATGCCACGCACTCTGTGATACTAGGTATAAAATGATCATTAAAAACACTTCAGTCTTTGTACCATGGAGCTTCAATCTAATTAGGAAATACTTATCAAATGGATTATAAAACACCAAATGCATCATTGTAATGGTAAAATGTAAAGAAAATAGGCTGCTATAAAGAGAAAAAAGGGAGTAGGACTTATATATAAATAGGGGGCACTTTACTTACCTATTACTATGTAACAAGTCAGTCTCAAAAGCTGGTAGCTTTAAACAACCATTATTTCTTCTCATGGTTCAGTGGTTTGGCTAGAAAATTCTTCTGCTGGTCTTGTTTGAGGTCTCCCCTGCAACTGTAGACAGATGGCAGGCAGGGCTAGAATATCCAACATGGTTTCCCTCACATGGCTGGTGCCTTTGCAGGGACAGCTGGAAGGCTGGGACCTTTCTCTCTCCACATGGTTTCTCCATGTGGTCTCACCATGTGGCTAACTTAGGCTCTTTACATGGCAGCTGGATTACAAGAACAAGTGTTCCAAGAAGCTGCTCATCTCTTAAAGGCTAGACCCAGAACTGGCACAGCATTACTTCTGCTGCATTTGGTCAACTGGAGCAGTTGCAGGGCTAGCCCTGATTCAAGGTGAGAAAAAAATAAACCCCACCTCTTAATATGGGGTAGGAGGAGACGGACCCAGATTTTTGTAGCATCTTTAATCTACCCAGGTGATCAAGGATGGCCTCAACAGCCAGGTGACATTTGAACAAGTAACAAGTAGAAGGAAAATATTTCTGACAAGAGGGAACCACATGGGTAAAGATGAGACAGGAATGAGCTTAATCAATGCAAAGAACTAAAAGGAGATTAGTTGTGGCTAAAGTGATGTGGCAAGGGGAAGGACAGCCTGCCATGAGGTCAAGGAGGCAGGCAGTTGAAAACCAGAGTACAGTCTAGAGGACAGAGTTAAGGATCCATGCAGAATTACAGGCTCCTGAAAGGCCAGAGATCATGAATGTCTTGGCCATTACCTTCCCCTCATATTTAACAGACCCACTGATCAACAACCATCTGGATTTCTTAGAGAAAGACTGTGAAACTTACTTCATTTATGGTCCAAGATTAGCAATTATCAGTGCATAAATGATACTCACAGACCAAACCCAATACATAGAAACAAATCTTAGCTAGACTTAAAGCTAACAGTGCTATGCAGAAAAGAATGACATGCATTGACCAGAGCTACCTTTCAGTGCATAGGAGTTAACTCTCAATTATCTGACAGAGGATTAATGTTCCCTGCATTCTCCAGATAATAGAAATGTTAAGTTTTATACGATTCAGCACAGAAGGAGAATGAGGGATATCAACTGCTCCTGACAGTGTTTTCAAAATTGTCCTTATGGACATGTAAATGGTTCATTCTAGTCCCTGTGATTCTCAGAAGTGAAAGGATTTTTAAGACCCTGAAGATCTTTCCACCTGCATACCTTCAACAGAGCTGCACTAATATAAAAGACCCCAGAGGCACCTTGGTTCAGCCCATAACTTTTCAATTACACAAACCAAAAGACCTGTCAGAAGTTCATACATGTATATATTTCTTTTAAAATATAAACCAGGCTCTTCTAAGCAGAGAGTGAGGCTTGATTTATGGAAAGGAATGAAACTTATCTACACAATTTTAAAGAAATTAGCATTCTAAACAAATCTTTGCAAAAGACTTTCAAACTGCTTATGTGCTGCCGGTACTGCCATGGAACCAGGTGGACAGACTCACACGTATAGTTATATGGCTTCCCCACTGCCTTGGCCAAATGTAAATGGAAAAATGAAAATTGTTCTCCTCAATAAGATTTAGGAAGCACTTGAGAATTGAAAAGAAAGCTCTGAAAGGAAAGAGT
>NW_006209511.1:919116-924900 GCF_000334495.1 Tupaia belangeri chinensis | reverse complement strand
GTGCTGAGTCCTTGAAAACCGCTCCAATCAAATCAATTAAGACCCTGTTTAAAACGATTCTGCTTTCACTATGGGCAAAGTAAACAGAGCCTTCTGAATCAATACGTCTCTAAATGAGAAATATTTAACACTTCCTTTCCTCCACGGAGGCACATGGCATTTGAGAAAATCGGTCCCTGCCTCATTTATACGGAGTAGTAGAAGTATCTTCTGCATGTTGTACGGAAATCAGTCTCATTTGCCATGCAAGGTTCTACTGATAATTTGATATTTCCTATAAATATCCTCCAGTCTATATTTGATTCAACTGGTCAGATCAATTCCAAGAAAATCCTAAAGATACAGATATTGCTTGAGACTTCTGACCATTCTTCCTGTTCACTTATTACAGAATTCATCTGTCTTAGTGTACTGCAACTAGCTCACTAGAGAGGAAGTTTTAATGCATAAACTTTTCAAAACCCTTCTGCCTTCCAATAGCAAAATCAGGATTTATTAACAAAGATCTGGTCATTTACTATTGGTGACCTTAAGAGCTTGATTTGATAACCATGGCTTTTAGAAATAACATTCTCATCAAAATGAAAATGTGTTTATGTCAGACTATTGGCAGAGAGACTTGTATCATTCAATTTGATTATAAATTTCATTAAAGTTTCAGTGATCGCCTTCCTTCCACAGTTGCTACCTAGGTGTGGAAACTAATAAAAGCAACATCATAAACCCTTTAAAACATGAAGAAAAGTAAGAAAAGAAAACCCCCTAAAAAGACTACAGAATATTTTAAAGCAAAAAGACTTCAGAAAATAGAGTGATTAGACTTTTCTTTCATTTTTTTAAAAACAATTAAGCAGGTGTTTAAATTTGAGAGCTTATCAGAGTTTGCTCTGCAAATGTACAAGTGAATGCATAATTTGGGGTATCGTGGCAGTAACCTTGCACCCTGTCATTTCTTGCTGCCTGAAACACAGATCTGCTCGCTGAGCCCACCTTGTCTGGCATTTGCAAATATTTGAGGCCAGACTTTTCTAATTGGCCAGGTCTGCCAAGGCAGCCAGAGCTCCACTGCAGTGAGAAGGCCCCATTTGTCCCAGATGCTGCCAACCATGGCACCAAATCAATATCTCATCAGATGGCACTTTCTGGCAGCAATTGCAATTGATAGTACTGCTCCTGAGGCTCTGTGACGTAGCCTGGTGTTTGCAAAGCAGAGGAAAATCCCTCTGCACCACCGGTTCTGACCTCACTCCAGTGAGCATACTTGCCTGTCTTTAATCACTTGTGAAATGCTGCAGGGGAGAAGCGGTGCGTGTAGAGGAGAAGCATAAAGGAAATAACCCACAGAGACAACCAGATGTGACTCATACCTTTTACCTTTGAAGGAGAGTAACATTTTGGAGCAGAATTGCATTCTGGCTTGCCTCCAAGGGATACAAGAGAGAGAAAACCCTTCCTGTTCTCAGCAGACAAGGACTGTGCAATGCAGCTAAAAGAAAACAGCCAACATCAATAATGCATCGGGATCCATGGCTGAGATATTTTTCAGCTATCTGGGTAATTGAGCAGATGCCAAAATATAGCACTAAAAGGCCATGTGTGGACAGAGCCATCACTGTTACTGAAAGGGCAGATTTAATCCTGAGGAGTATTCAGAGGACATATCCCCATTCACAGACATAAATAGTACAACAATGGCAGCAGTAACAGTATAGTGATAACAACAGTTATTATTATATGTATATTTATACATACTGCCTTTTTGGCAAGTATAATACCCCTGAAATCCTCACAGAAAAAGTTTATTTAGACCAAGATCATACAGTAAGTGGCCGAAGTAGATTCGAACTGAAACCTGTCACTGACTGACAGAATGCTGGTACCTCTCAGTAAAGTTGAAAGGCTAACTCCTGATCATGTGTCTAATCAACAAAAGGCCACTGATACAAAGTACTCTAATGACAGTACTACGAATTTTTTCAATTACTGACCACTTTGAGTCTTCTTTTTCTCTCTTTTTTTTTTTAGAGAATATAGGGTGCTCACTGGAAAGAAAGCAAGAAATCACCCCTCAGGGGGGATGGCCATGCTGCAATCCCTTCTCCTTCATTTTCCTCTCAAGATTTTGAGAACGCACACACATGCACCTGGTATGAGTTTCAAGCTGCCAGGTCCAGGATTCAAACAGTGGTTGACCATGTAGGAGTCCAGCGACGTAACCATTATGCCATCTGTTGGTCCCCACTTCAAGCCTTCTTTAAGCAGTTTTACAAACAAGTATGAAGATGCAAAATAGAGAGGACATTACTAGCCCAAAGCTACAATTGTGGACAATGGCAATGCTAAAGTTAAAGGGAGTTGGCGGTTCTTATGGGAACTACTTCATTCATTCATTTGAGAGTCTGCAAGTAGACCCTCCACCTCAGAACACCATGGTGCCACCATCCTGGGCCCCAAGAGTTCATCAGGTGTGCATTGCACGACTTTCACAGGGAAGTGATGCTCTCTTTCCAAGGGTTTCCAGTAACAAAAAGCTGAGCAACGTGTGGAATCTTGGTAGTGGAGTTAGGAACCCCAAATAAGAAAGCTTGCAAGTCATATACCCAGGAATCTCTTATCATCACAGTCCATATTCTTGCTTTTGCATCAACAAACATTTTTTTTCCTTCTAAGAGTAGAGGAGAGACCATGATATGTTTTTTGTTTGTTTGTTTGTTTGTTTGTTTTGGGGAGGGTTGCATGCTTCATTAAGGCAGGACCAAATAGTTTCTTATTACCATGCCCTTGCCTTTTAAATTCCCTATTTCTTTCATCTAGTTTTCATCACTTATCTTGCAAAAATGCAAGAAATCAAAGAAAATGTTTTCCTGGAATGACCCATGGCAATGAAAACAGTGTAAGGGGAGCTGAGATGAAATGATACAGAGAGGAAAATAATGCATGAAACTAAGTGGGCCTGCAGCCTTATTGTTAACAGCATTAAAAATAATAACAACAATAATAATAGGAAAATAACACTATTCCTGGATCTATCTCCCTTTGGGACTGTCCTTTTTACTTTTTCCAAATCAGTACAGAGTTACGCTGAGTGTTTGAGGGATTCTACTCTCTGTGATCTGTGCTCACCCTAGATTAATGCGGCATTCCTAACACCTGTGCTTATACTTCTTAGGCTGTCATCCTAGCCATCTCAGAGGTGGTTTTATCTGCATTGGAGCAAGCCTCTAAATTCCAGCAGTACCAGGCATTCAGAAGGCAATGACCTTGACATGCACAGGCTTTCCTCTCACCATGCAGGAAGCTGGGGAGTCTCACCAAAGCCAGACAAAGCCCTTCTTCCACCCTGGAATTAATCATCATTTTGGCATTTCCATTTCAAATCTTTGTTTAAAGAAGCCCAGAATAGCAGACCAAACATGGGGTTTTGAAAAGGTTTTAAGCATTTGTAGTTCAGGACACCCTTTGAGATGCTGATAATAGTTATATATTTTGTTTCTACCTTTTAAAATTAAAAGTGTATATTATGATTTACACAAATTTTTAACAGATTCTTGGACCCTCCTGGAGCTCATTCCCTCCTTCCCTCAAATTCTACCACAATTCAGTGAAGCACATACACACGTGTCCATGTATATGTGCATGCATGTATTAATCTAGTTTCTTTTTAGTACTAAAAAAAAGGTAAGAACTGAAAGGGAAAAATAACTAACAAAAAGTATATTTTACTTTTTCAGAAAATGGAACTGTATTCAACGAGCACCAAATATATACCAAGTTCTCTACCCGACATATACATGTTCTTGCACTGAATTCTCTGGAGAAAAATTAAGGACTGTGCTGTCACATTAACTTGTAGCCACCCTTCAATGACTTTCACAGTGCTGGTGCTGATGAAATTCATGCTATGCTGAATGAATTAACTATTACTATTTTGTAGATGAGAAGACTGGGACTCTAGGAGATTAAGTAACTTACACAAATCAGGCAATACATGTAGAAGTGAAATTTAAATTTCAGTCTACCTGTGCAACTTTCTCCTGTGCCTTGATAAACATTTGATATAATCTTCTCTGAAACTAAAGCAAAGACATAAACATAATAAATAACTAAATTATATGCTACCTTGGTGGCCAGATCTGTGGGGAAAAGACAGAGTAGAATAGGGAGCCTAGGAGAAAGTGGAGATAAAGGGCAGGGTACAATACTGACCAGGGTTGTCAGAGTTGGCCTAATTGAAAAGGTGATTTGAGCCAAGACTTAAAGAAGGTGAGAGAGAAAGCAGAATGTACACCGGGCAGCAACAACAGCCCACAGTGCAGAAGTATGCCTGGTGTCTTGAACAGCAAGGTAATTAATTAACATGGCTGGAGTTGGGAAAGCCAGGAGGAGAATAATAGGAAATTGGGTTGGGAGATCATCAGGGGTTAGGGAAGATCACATGCTGGTCATTGTGAAGACTTTGGCTTTTACTGAGAGTAAATGGAGTTCACTGTAAAATCTGGAATACAGCAGGAACTTGATCTGATTTCCACTTTATAAAGACCACTTTAGCTGCTGGGGTGAGAATAGATCATGGCAGAGAAAAGGGCAAAAGTGAGAAGACCAGGCCAGACGCTACACTCAGTTATCCAATCAAAGGATGATTGGCCAGGGCGGTAGCAGTGGAGAGGGGGAGAAGAACATCCTGGATGTGTGATAGAAGAGTTAGGTGGACTCCAAGGTTTTAGACACAAGGAACAAAACCAATGCTCATCTATACATTCTAAGAAAGCAACCTTTCAAAGCTTGCTATCTGATTCACAAGGCCTTGAAACCAATCTGAAAGAAAGAAGATGCTTAGACTTCCCAAAGATGTGTCCTTCTCTTAAAGCAGCGTACTTGTTCCATGTAGCCTATAAGAAGGAGTTCCTTAAAAAGCATGTTTCACTTGGTTTTAGTTTTGCAAAAACAAGTGTTAGAAAGCATTTCTCCCATCGTGCTGCCTGCTTTTGTGTCTAAGGCTATGCAATGACCTCCCCATTATCCTGGATGCCTGGTTACCCAGAAGGACCTCTGCTAGTCAGTGCATCCTGGGACTTTCAAACAGCTTCTAAAGTTGGAAGCTCTAGGCAAATGCAGACTTCTAGGTGACTCAAATCTGACACCAAGAGAGAGACCAGAGCTGTCCCCTCTCCCAGTACAAAAACAAAAACAAAAACAAAAACAAAAACAAAACAAAAAAAAAACCAGGCATTTCTGTTTAGCTTAGGCTGCCTGGCAAATGTTGAGCCAACAGCTCTTGACATAATCAAGAATGAATCTGGAGCTCCCTTCTGGATTCCCCTGCCTGGCCAGGAAGACAGTCTGAGAAATTCAAACTTTTCACAGAGAGTAAGTTCTCCCCTCTACTAGCTTTGAGAGTTTGCTTTTATAACTTCTAAAATGGAAAAGCCAAGATGACAGAAAAACTATATTTTTGTAAGGAAAAAGAAAACTAACCACACATCTATGTTTTGCTTTAAGAGGATTTTTTTTTTTTTTTTTGCCTTAGGTCATGTGCACTTGCCCAAGAGAGAAAGACAGAGACAGTGAGAGGGAAAGTAAGAAATTATCCCCAGGGGAGAGTCTCATTGCAATCCCTTCTCCTCTATTCTTCTCCAAAGATCTTGGGCATGCATTCACACAAGCCCGGCCTGAGTTTTAAGCCACTGGGTCTGGGACTTAAACCACAGTAGGCTATGTGGGAGTCCAGCAATGTAACCCCTACACCATCTACCGGCTCCTGTTGAGATTTTTTTTTTTTTTTTT
>NW_006209511.1:918627-918940 GCF_000334495.1 Tupaia belangeri chinensis | reverse complement strand
TTTTTTTTTTTTTTTTTAAGCAATGTCTTGCTAAACCTACACTATATCTTTTCTTGCCATTTTTTGGAGAAGTTGAGAGGCTAAGCAATTTGTCCAAAGTGATCTGTTAGTCATTATAAGTGTCCGACTTCAAAATACAGCTTTCAGGACGAGCAGATGGTGTAATGGTTACATTGCTGGACTCTCACATGGCTGACTGTGGTTCAAGTCCTGAACCTGGCAGCTTGAAACTCACCCTGGGCATGTGTGCATGCGTGCCCAATATCCCAAGAGGAGAATGGAAGAGAAGGAATTGAGGCTTGAGGCCTGGGCA
>NW_006209511.1:898589-918617 GCF_000334495.1 Tupaia belangeri chinensis | reverse complement strand
GGGGGGGCAATTTCTCACTTTCTGTCTCTGTCTCTGTCTCTCTGGTGAGTGCACATGCTCTATAGCAAAAATCTCTCTTAAAAATAAAAAAGTACATCTTTCACCATAGCCACCTCAAGGGTGACAGAATGTCCTGTCCTGTCTTCAGGAATTCTGGGTATTTCTTTCCTTATTTATTTATTTATTTATTTATTTATTCATTCATTCATTTTAAGATAGGGCTTTACTATACTGTGGTCCTCCTGCCTCATCCTCCTGAGTAGCTAGGACTACAGGCATGCACACCATGTTTAGCTTTTCAGGGTAGGCCAGGAATCAAACTCAGGTCTCTCATGTGGCCTTAGTCTGTCAAGTAGCAGCCTCTACCAGAACATGCTATCATGGTAGCTGGACTTAGGACTTTAAGTTCTAAATGTAGGAACCTCTGGGACAAACCAGGACAAGATGGTCACCCTAACTGCCTCTTTAAAATATGTACACAGGGGAACCAGCTAACTAGCGTAATGGCTATGTCGCTGGACTCCCATGTAGTCGACCGCAGTTCACGTCCCGGACCCGGTGGCTTAAAACTCACGCCGGGCGCATGTGCGTGCGTGCCCAAGATCCCGAGAGGAGAATGGAGGAGAAGGGATTGCGGCGTGACCATCCCCTCTGGGGGGGTGATTTCTCACTTTCTGTCTCTATGTCTCTCTCTGTCTGTCTGGCAAGTGCACGCGCCCTATAGCAAAAACCTCTCCAAAAAAAAAAAATATGTACAAAGAAAATGTAATCATTTCAAGATTACCTGCATGATTTGGTAGAATTACTACCTCGAGGGTTCACTGTGGGAAGCCACCCACATTAAAATGGCTGCCATGACCTTCACTCAACAAAATGGCTGCTATGACCTTCATACATACTCCAGAAACAAACAACCCCCCGTGTGTGGGGTGGTGTGTGTGTGTGTGTTCATGTCCAAGATCCTGAGAGGAGTGTGGGGAGCCGCCCACATAAAAATGGCTGCCATGACCTTCACTCAACAAAATGGCTGCTATGACCTTCATACATACTCCAGAAACAAACAACTTCCTGGTTCAGACAAAACTGACAGGTCCTCAATTAGGTCCGCTGTAAACCCCACCTACTTTCTCCTGCCTTGTGTATATAAGAAAGTGCTCTGGCCCTCAATCAATGAGCAAAACCTTCATACCATCAAAAGCTGTGACACTGTGTGAGCTGTGACACTTCTTTCGCTCCCGTGCTGAGACGCTGTGCCGGTTCCAGACCTCCGCCCCCTCGCTCAGGTTCTCTGCCCGATACGTTCCCGCAGGCCGGGACAGTTCACTTTTACAAAAAGTATGTCCCTTTCTTATTCAGTTATTAGCCAGTCTTCTGTAATTACAACAGTGGTGTCCTTGGTGAGAATTTGCTGTAAAACTTTAGTCTCCAGTTTTCACGCATTCAACCCCAGATCAGGATCATTTCCTCCAGCTAATTCTCAAAACAAGCCTGCCAATTGTGGATGTTCTCAAAATCCAATTCTCTTTTGCATCTATTTGCTATGAAATGTCAACAGCATTTCTTGCTTTGGCCATTATAATTTATAACCCTGACTAATCTTCCCCAAAATTCTGGCCCAGTATTGTGCTGATGGGACATCTATGAATTGTGTGGCTTGGGATAAGATTCTGCTGCTTAGAAAGGTATTATTACTTTTCCAGAGCCCCAGTCCAAACTTGCTAGCACTGCTCTCCCTCACTCATTCCAAAAGTATTTATGTCAACTTTGTTTTGGGCCCAGCGCTGTTGCCTTCACATGAGTTATGTCAATTGGTAAAAGGTTCTTTCTTCAAAGAATCTCACTGGCATGGTGTCTTCAGGACCTAAATGGTGACACATAACACAGAAGACATCATCCTCCTCTTTATCATCCAGTGACTTGATCAAAGAAACTAGGAGCAAAAAATAAACCAAAACAGTCAAAGTGTTAATCTGGACCTTGTGAGCTTTGAGCAGGCTGAGGCTGCTCAGCTATGCTAGGGGTAAGAGGCCCTTGACACAGCCTGTGTGCTCTGAAACACTGTGGCCAGAGTTATATCTCTCTCCACAGGCTGAGAACACAGGAAGGAACTAACTCACCTCTCAACCTTGGGATAATACCCAAATAGAAGAGAAGGTCGAATAAGCCATTGCAGGATTACATGAGCCACTTTTCCTATCTCCCTCTTGCTCATGCAACTGTCCCCCATTGCAGTGGTGTGTTGGTAAATGTTTAACAATCAGCTCTTAGGGGTAGGAATGCAAGTGAGGAGAAGCCCTTATTTATAGCACTTACTGATTTCTGTGGTATAAATACTCCCACTATAGCTACCAACATGATATCACCAAACACCAGGTAGGATGAGATAGCAATTCCCTCATAAGCTGCCTCCAGCACACCAACACTCAAATCACCACACCAAGAACTCAACCTCTTATCCTTCCTTAGTCACCTGCTCTTCCAATTCGTCAATGAAGGAGGAGAATTTTGTTGTAATAAGAACATGACAAAGCACATGACATTTTGCTTGACTGTAGTATAGGGTGGGTGGATTTTTATTACTTGAAATCATTTTTTTCTGTTGTTAAACAAGCTCACATGCATTACTTCAGAGCAACTTTTAAAAATTGCTGTAAAAAAAAGATGCATTTCTGTGGCTATACCTTCTAAGCCTTCATCCCAGCTGAGTCCTAAATGAACTAGTTTTTGGGAAAATCCCTACAGAATAGCATGATACAAGGTTCCTCTCACCTGGCTCCTCTCTATTCTCAACAAGTACCAACTCTTAGGCTGATATTTTACATAATATTAAGTTTCATATAATTATTCATTGACATAATAAAACAGCCCTTGAACAAATGAGCTATAGAAATCCTGAGTTACAAAGTATGCAGAAGACATATTTACTGGATGACATGTGAGAATTTTAATTTGCTAAGGTCTATTATAAGCCTCCAAAATGTGGTACAGTATTCAGTGTTTCCCAAACTCATGACCATGGAAATGCCCATTCACTCCTGTCTTTTGGTACATCATCTTTAGTCATGGACAGTCTCCCAGCATAACTTTGGGACCCCAGCTCTGCCTTCATGAACTCATTCAGTCACTGAGCAGGTAAGACATTTCCCCCAAATCTAGGGAAAGGAAGCATTAGAGGTTTGGAAAATACTTTTAAGTCCTGCATCAGAATATGCTCTTTAATAGGTGATGCCAGAATACAAACTGTTAAGTATTAAATGGTAAAAATATCTCTAAAATAAAATTTTTAAGCCATACAAAACATAAAATGTTGCTAAGAGGATAAACTATTCACTTCTCCATGACCAATTTTTATCATGGTAGAAGAAGCACAAGCTTGGGAATTAGATACACCTGAATTCAAATCTTGGCTCTGCTCCTATTCACTCATTCTGACTCTGCCTTGTAGGGTTGCTGTGCGAATGAAAACAATGAACAGCATCACACAATAATAAGCAATTAATATAATCCTTAAAATTATTATTTTCAAAGGTTTGGAAAACACTATGTCTATGCAAATGGCCTATGCTCTAGGAATGACTCTATTCCAACTTCTGGTATATGCTCTGGTCCAGGACAAATGAGTATTAGGGTTCTCCAAAGCAAGAGAACCAATAGAAGATTTCACACAAACACACACACACACACACACTTATGTATGTATGTAAGAGAGAGAAGAGATTGATCATAAAGAATTGCCTCATACCACTATGGAGAATGAAAGGTCCCAAGATCTGTATTTCATAAACTCAGTACCCCAGAGAACCAATAATATAGATCCAATCAGAATACCAGAAGGTTTAAGGCCCAAGAAAAGCTGAATTTTCATCCAAGGCAGCAAAAGGCCAACTGCTCAAGCAGTCAGGCAGGAGAAGTTTCAGGTGGGACAAATTTTCCACATTACTCAGCCTTTTTTCTCTATTTAGGTCTTCAATTGATTGAAAAGGCCCACCCACATCAGGGAAGGCAATCTGCTTTGCTCAATTTACTGATTCAAATGTTAATTTCATCCAGAAACATTCTCAGAATAATGCTAGCCAAATGTCTAGGCACCCCATGGCCCAGTCAAGGTGACACATAAAATTAGCCATCATGACATCTAAATATAGATACTGAATTAACAAGGTTGAGTAAATCTGGAATTTGGGACTATCAGAAGACCAACGTGCCAAGCAGCAAGTTATAAAGCCAAATAATAACTCAACTCCAGGACCAAAAGCCTAAATGGAAGGGAACTTTAAAAACTTCATGGAAAATACATATTATGACAAAATTTCAAAACTTTTTGTTCCAAAATGAATTCATAGGTTAATTCCATGAAAAAACAATGAAGCACCCAGCTAACCTCTGCCAATACTGATTAAAATGAACAATTAAAAAAAGAGTACAACTCAGACTGCTGCTGCGAAATAGGTGAGTAAACAGGAAGAAGAGTTGCCACAAACACTAAAATGTCAACTAATGAGACTCTAACTAAAACCTTCCTTTTGAACTCTTCATATGCCACTCGTAGCAGGACATAGGTCGCAAGGTATGTGGCATGAGAGGACAGAGGAACTTATGAGAGATGAGTGCCAATGTGCCAGGCGATGTGTCAAGGCTTTAAAGGCACTGACCCACTTACTTCTTGCAACCACTGAGGGTGGATAAGCATTTATTTTCTTCATTTTATGGGGAGGGAATTGAAGTTCATTAAAGTAACTTTCCTAAGGCTATGCAACCTCGGTGAGCCTTTCTCTTTATGGACAGAGAATCATCTCATATTTTCCCTTTAGTTAAAGACAACAGGGACTTGGCCACAGTGGCACATGCTGGTAGATGCTGCTGCTCCACAGGCCTTGGCCGCATGGAAGGCCCAGGTTTGATTCTCAGCCAAAGCCAGGTATGGTAGTGTCTGCAAAATCAAGGCTGAACTATGGCAAAGACAGCCCTCCAAGCCTACTTCTCCAGCTTCCTCACCTCTCTTTACTCTTATCTCTTGTAGTCTACAATAATTTGTCTTTTCTCAAGTGTACTATTTACCATACCTTTGAATATGTTCTTTCTACTGACTAGAAGTTTCTGTTCTGCCTACCCTCTCCTCATACCCATCCTTAACATGGCTATACATTCTCCTACACATTACTCTGACTCTTCTTTAACCCAGCACAGTTATTACCTTTGCAGTGAGGTGTTCTCTGACCTTCACTTTCCCATGGCCCATCCATCACCAACTTAAAAGTATTTGTTCTTCATTCCACTCTCAGATGTACCCACATACAAATGTATGTGTGTGCATGTGTGTGTGTGTGTGTGTGTGTATAATTTTTTTCTTTTCTTTTGTAGTACGCTTGTTTCTACAGCAAGTGAATCTATGGCACAGAGCAGCCTATTAGACTCCATTCCTGTCCTAGGTCCCTAGTACCTAGTACCACAGTAGGTGGTACGTGGAGCTCTTACAGTTTTTATATGAGGGAGGAAGGAAAAAAGTCAATGTTTCTACATATCCCATTAAACCTCAGGTTGGTTGACTATGACATTCTCTTTTGTGGGGGGAAGGGGGAAGGTGGGTAGGTGCTTAGAGAGAGAGGAAAAGGAGTACACCCTTCCCATGGGAAGTGGTCACACCACAATCCTTTATCCTCCATCTCTCCCTCCTTTGGGAATATTAAGCACAAACAAATATATGCCCAGCATGTTTTTCAAGTTGCCAGGTCTGGAACTCAAACTGCATAGTTAGCCATGTGGGATCCAACCACCTTAACCATTACTCCATAGTAGGAAATTTTTTTTTTTTTTTTTTTTTTGTAATTTGTTAACAGGGCATGCGCACTTACCAGAGGGTAACAGAGAGAGGGATGGGGAGAAAGCACTGTCCCCAATGGGGCATGGGGCATGCTCATGGTACAATCCCTTCTCCTCCAATCCTCCACCTTGACTGGATTTGGGGCACACACACACACACACACACAAACACACACACACACACAAACACACACAAACACACACAAACACACGTGTGTTTTTCAAGCTGCTACGGCTGAGATTTAAACTGGTCAGTTGGCCATGTGGGAGCCAGCTCTCCTAACCACTAGGCCATAGAACCACCCCAACTACAACACTGTTGAAAAAGAATTTCTTATTTGAGGAAATAACTAGTATAAATTCTGGGAACCAGCAGTTAGCGTAATGGCTATGTCACTGGACTCCCACGTAGTCGACCGTGATTTGTGGTCCAGACCCAGTGGCTTAGAACTCACGCTGGGCGCGTATGCGTGCATGCCCAAGATCCCGAGAGGAGAATGGAGGAGAAGGGATTGTGGCGTGACCATCCCCCCTGGGGGGTGATTTCTCGCTTTCTGTCTCTATGTCTCTCTCTGTCTGTCTGTGAGCGCACGTGCCCTATAGCGAAAACCTCTCATTCATAAATAAATAAATAAATAAATTTTGCTATGTGTCATAGGAAAATAAATCCATAGCTCTGGTTGCCCTACTAGTCAATGCCATAAATTAACTGCTGCCTGGTGGCATATTAATCTACTTCCCCTTAAATTACACACCTCTTGCCATATACTTTGAGCAGTCAATCCCTATAAAATTAAAGAAAATGTGAAGATGATATTTAACTTGAATTTTTCAAAAAGACATGTACATACTTCAATTTTGGCAGTGCAAAATGTCTTGTAGAGTCACATTCACCAGTCTTCTCCTCTCATTCAGACAAACCTATACATAACCCACTTACATGTCAGAATTATAAAGTAGAGCCTCAAACACCAGAGCATATCAAAGGCAATATCTTAAGGAGACAACATGTACACACAAGCATGCATACATAGATATCTGTATGTGTATACACACACACACATACACATTTGTTTACCTGTTCCAGACTTTGTTGTTGCTGATCAAGTTAGTCTTAACCTCTAATTCTACCTAGGGCCAGATTTGGTGTTTTTATCTTCTTTTCTTATCTTCTTTTTTTTTTTTTTTTTTTTGGAGAGGTTTTTGCTATAGGGCACGTGCGCTTCCCAGACACACAGAGAGAAACAGAGAGACAAAAAACGAGAAATCACACCCCGGGGGGATGGCCATGCTGCAATCCCTTCCCCTCCATCCTCCTCTCGGGATCTTGGGCACGCACGCACATGCGCCTGGCGTGAGTTTTAAGCCACCAGGTCCGGGACTCGAACCGCGGTCGACTACATGGGAGTCCAGCGACATAGCCATTACGCTAACTGCTGGTCCCCCTTGGTGTTTTTATCTTCTCTTCAGCCCTTGAACAAATGTACCAAAAGAAAATAAAGAATTGGGAACCAGCAGTTAGCGTAATGGCTATGTCGCTGGACTCCCACGTAGTCGACCACGGTTCGCGTCCCGGACCCAGTGGCTTAAAACTCATGCTGGGCGCGTGTGCGTGCATGCCCAAGATCCTGAGAGGAGAATGGAGAAGGGATTGCGGCTTGAGCATTCTCCATGGGGGGTGATTTCTCGCTTTCTGTCTCTATGTCTCTCTCTGTCTGTCTGGCGAGCGCACGCACCCTATAGCAAAAATCTCTCAAAAAAAAAAAAAAGAGTTAAGCAAATATGCCCTTAAGAATGTATTACTCTGAGGGTCCAGCAGTTAGCGTAATGGCTATGTCGCTGGACTCCCATGTAGTTGACTGTGGTTGGAGTTCTGGACCTGATGACTTAAACTCACGCCAGATAGCTTAGAACTCACCCTGGGTGCGTGTGCATGAGTGCCCAAGATCCAAAGAGGAGAATGGAGGAGAAGGGATTGCGGCGTGGCCATCCCCCCTGGGGGGTGATTTCTCTCTTTCTGTCTCTCTGTCTCTCTCTCTCTTTCTGGAGAGCGCATGCGCCCTATAGCCAAAACCTCTCCAAAAAAAAAAAAAAAAAAAGTATGTATTGCTCTGATTCACTATCACCTTGTTCTAACTCAATTTCCACATGGTGCAGTAGATAGAACAGACTGAATGTTGGGTCACATTTGATGCTACTGTCACATCCTTGTCTAAACATAAGACCACAGTGCTGGAAATTAAGAAACCAGACTCAGATCCAAAAATTATCCTGCCTTCCAAATATAAGTTGTTTTTGTTGTCATTGTTGTTTTAAAATATTCTTTTGAACATTCTCACAAAAGGAATTTAACCTGATTCTCACACATGGATGTGACATCATCAGCAAAGTTGTTCTCACAATGAATTTTCTACATAGGGCCTTGAAAATAACAATAAAAATGTGATTTTATCCTAGAATCAACAACTCACACTGCTAAAACACTGCTCTGCAAGCTGGGATCACGTGGAAGGCTCATGTTCAAATTTCATGCATGCACCCACCTGCAATCTAAGTTATCAGAAAAGCTAAGTCAGAGGATTATGACACAGAGAGATCCTGTCTTTAAAAAAAAAATTGTGGGCAAGTGTGTGTATTATCAGATACCAAGATACATTTTCTTTGGCCAAGGAAAATTGAAAGTGGGTTGGGTATTTAAATTTCTGGATTCTTCTAAATAATAATCTATAATTCATGGTATTCTTAATGATCTGAAAGTATCTAGAACCAGAGAATCTTTCTTCTATCACATTTGTTTATTCAAGTCACATTTATTACGCACCTCCTGGGCATATACTTAACAAAACGTATAATTCATTTGAGGTTTCCTAGAAACAAAGGCCCCCCACTTTTAATTTTCATCCAGAATGGTCTTCTGGACATATGCTAGTTTCTGAACACTGGAAATTCGGGAACTTCAAAAAGTTCATGGAAATATGGACTTAATGGGTCTGTCCCAAAGGATCCCATATGGGCCACTATGCAGTGCAAATCCCTGGCCCAGAGTGAAAAACACACCAGGCACATGCATGTGCATGCCCAAAATCCCAGCAGGACAGAGAAATGGAGGAGAAGGGAAGGAATTGCAGCATTGCCATTCCCTATTGGGAGATACTTTCTCTCTCTCCCTCTTCTTTTTTCTGGCAAACATACATGCCCTCTGGCCAAAAAACAAAAAGAAAATTTAAGTACGAGTTTATTTTTATGAAAAAGAAATTTCAAAATCTATGCATAGTTTTTTCATAAGATCCTTTAAATATGAACTTTTTGAAGACTCCCACACAACTAGGTTCAAATCCTTATTCTCCTGCTTAGTGGTCATGCCTTTGGGCAAATTATTTAACCTCCTGGAAACTCAGCTTCCTCACCTGTAAAATGAAGGTGATAATACTATTCTCCAAGGGTTGTTGGAAGAATGAGGTTAGCAAACCTATATAAAGCATCTGGCATGATGCCTACCTCATTAAATGTCAATTCTCTTCACTGCTTACTTTCCTATCTAGGAAGTGGCAACTGTCCAGGAAAAACAACATTCATTCTTGAGAGGTCTGGAGTGACAACTGCTTATACTGCATGGCATACTGCCAGAAGGGAGACAAAGGGGCAAAGGGAACTTGTGCGGTGACTGCTGTTTAGCCTCTGTGTTTCTGTGTTGTCTCCTGGAGACTGTTATCAGAGGCTCTGGCCACTCGTTGTGCCAAGGGCAGGCCATGGAGAAGCTGGTTCACTGTGGGAATTTTACACTCTATGCATGCACAGATGGAGTCCCTTCAGCCCTCCTTCACCTCAATATGGCTGCTTTGCATTGTTAGAAGTTGAGATTGAGGAGTTACCTCAGTGATTGAGAAGCACATGGCAAGTCACATAATATCATACTCAATTCAATAAGAAGAAAGTTTCTATCTTTAGTCTGCAGAAACTCAGGTGCCACTTATAAGTAAGGGCAAATTGCTTGGACTAAAAGCACAGGTCCAGGATATACTATTAAAATAATCAAGAAAATTTACTGTCTTGTTATGTTATCTCTCCCAATACCCCACAAAAACAAAATGGACACAAAGACTGTGGAGGAAACATCAGAAGGTGAGAGATTCCAACAGATATCTGGAAATGGGAAACAAAAGAGAAAAGATAAAATTTGACTATCTTACCAAAGAAGAGGATACTATAATCTAAATGCTTATACTGCTCTAAGTGAGGAGTGAGTTGGTTCATCCTGCAGAATTCTGGAGAGACCCAAGATTTGACGAAGTCAAGTCCAGTGGAAGATAGGAGTGAAGATAGAGCTGAGGGCAGGGGCCATCGCCTGCGCTCCTATACCCAGGATGCTGGCAGCCAACCAGTGTGTCTCGCATCCACTCCTGCTCAGGCAAGAGACAAAAAGTGTCTTCTCTCGAAACACTGAAGTGCTCCAAATAAAATATTGCTACATACTAATATGTGGTTCTCCAAAACGAACAGCTAAAAAGATGCCCAATTTTTCTACAGGAAAGCCTAACTCTCGTCAAGACTACCCATGTAGAGGGCTTATCATTAGCTTTTAGTGCTCTTAAATATAAATGACAATGATTGCCTTACATTTAAGAAAAGCCTTCAGCATGATAAGAATCAAAAAGAAAGAGCAAAAGGAACCTCAGGAAAAATCAAATGAGAAGAAACTTATAAAGAAAAATTATCAACTGAGATAATATTGCAGACAAGAAACAAAAAATAAGCTGACACTCAAATAAAATGAAAGAGAACAGAGAGCTACTAAAAATACAAATAAATAAAAATATTCAATATAAATGGTAGAGATAATGTTGAAAAAATCTAATATAAAGTAAAACAAAAAGAAAGACATGGAAAATAGTAAAAGATCTTTTCAAATGAGAGAAAAATACAGAATATCCAATATCTTACGAAAAGATGTCAAAACAAAGCAAAGAGAACATGGAAGGGAAATAATTATCAGAGGAATAAAACAGTAACATTTCCCAGAATTGGATATGAGTTCCCAGATGAAAAATGTCCTCAGAATGCTCAGCATAATGAGAAATAGGATGCATATCAAAGTACACCATCATAAAATTTCAGAACACCAGAACTAAAGAAAGTATACTAAAAAGTTTCCACAGAGGTAGAAGGAAAAAAGATCACAGTTCACATTAAAATTAAAAAAAAAAAACCACAATGTCCAGCTGTATTGGTGCAGCAGTAATACAATATTCCATGACGCTGAGGCCACATGGTAAGGCCCAGGGTTCTCACTAGGTGGGCAGGTGCACATGTATACATCTGTGTGATCCTAATTGGCTAAGCCTGGGGCAGGATTAGATAAGATGACCCTTTTTGGGGTAACACCTCCCTCCACACACTTTCTCTCTCTCTCGCTCTCTCACTCTCTCATTCTCACTCTTGCTCTCATACACATACAGAGAGAAAATAGGAATAAACTAAAAATTACAAAAAAGAAAAGAGCTGGAATCAGAGAACATCCTATTTCTCAATTATAACACAAGAACCTAAAAGACAAGGATTTGTTTTTAGTCAAAACAAAGCAAAGAGAACATGGAAGGGAAATAATTATCAGAGGAATAAAACAGTAACATTTCCCAGAATTGGATATGAGTTCCCAGATGAAAAATGTCCTCAGAATGCTCAGCATAATGAGAAATAGGATGCATATCAAAGTACACCATCATAAAATTTCAGAACACCAGAACTAAAGAAAGTATACTAAAAAGTTTCCACAGAGGTAGAAGGAAAAAAGATCACAGTTCACATTAAAATTAAAAAAAAAAAACCACAATGTCCAGCTGTATTGGTGCAGCAGTAATACAATATTCCATGACGCTGAGGCCACATGGTAAGGCCCAGGGTTCTCACTAGGTGGGCAGGTGCACATGTATACATCTGTGTGATCCTAATTGGCTAAGCCTGGGGCAGGATTAGATAAGATGACCCTTTTTGGGGTAACACCTCCCTCCACACACTTTCTCTCTCTCTCGCTCTCTCACTCTCTCATTCTCACTCTTGCTCTCATACACATACAGAGAGAAAATAGGAATAAACTAAAAATTACAAAAAAGAAAAGAGCTGGAATCAGAGAACATCCTATTTCTCAATTATAACACAAGAACCTAAAAGACAAGGATTTGTTTTTAGAAAACCATCTTAATCAACCTGAAACTCCACCCCTAGCTAAAATTTCCAGGCATTAGGGTAGAATAAAGACATTTTCAGACATGCAAGACTTCTTTTCTCAGAAAGTTATGATAGCTATGCTACCCCCAGGACTCAACTTGACTTCTCTCCTAAGTTGGATTTCCTATAGTCTGGGTCTCATGTCAAGATAATATAAATACTAAATATTGATGATGGGCTAGCCCCATGGCCTAGTGGTTGGTGGAGCTGGATCCCACGTGGTTGATCACATGATCTGAGCTTGAAGGACACACCAGATGCATGTGAGTGAATGACTCAAATCTCAAAAAGGTGAAAATATGGAGGAGATGAGATTGAGGTATGACCGTGCCCCATATGAGGGTGTTTTCTCCCTCTCCCTCTGTCTCTCTCTCTTGCAAGTACACATACCCTGTGGCAAAATCTTTAAAAAAGAAGAGAGAGAGAGAGAGAGAGAGAAAGAGAGATATATATTGGGTCACTGGAAAAAAAACGTGATATATTTTTACATAGGAAAACACATCATGAATTTTCCAATGACTCAATAGATGAAACCAGAAGAATGAGAATGATGGTATATGAAAATTAACCTTTATCAACCAGAACAGGCAGTCAATGGATTATATCTAAGCTTAAGAAGATAAAAACAATATTATATACATTTTTTAAAGAATTATTTAATTAATTTATTTATTTATTCATTCATTCATTTGAATAGAGAGAGAGAAAGCCACCAGGTCAGGGACTTGAACCATGGTCACCATGTGGGAGTGACCAGTACCTTAACCACCACACCACCTGGTGGTCTCCCACTATATACATTTTTTAAAGGCTTTTGCCATAGGGCAACATGCATTTGTCAGAGAGACAGTGAGAGAAAATGAGAAATCACCCCACAGGAATATGGTCATGCTGCAGTCCCTTCTTTTCCATTCTTCTCCTTGGATCTTGGGCATGTACACAAACATACTTGGGATGATATTTAAGCCACTGAGCTCAGGACTTGAACTATAGTCGACCATGTGAGAGTCCAGTGCTTTAACCATCACACCATCTGCTGGCCCCTATACATGTATTATTTTGATTTAAAAAATTTAAGATCAAAAGAACAAAAAACATAATCATGACTCCCTCTAGAATTTAGACTAGTCACTTCAAAAGTATAATTGACCAGCAATTCAGTTCAAAGGCAAAGAAAAAAAAGTCCTTTGAACATCTTGTTGAGGTCTGATCTCAATCTATTCTTACTTCATCATAACCTCCAGGAAGAAAAAAAAAAAAAAACCCACACTTTTGGCTCCAATGACTTGCCAAAATCCTGCCACATGAATTGTGGTTGAAAAATCCTGTGTATCTTAATCCAGTGAAGATAATAGTTTAACTGCAAAAGAAGATCCAAGTATATCTATTCAAAAGTCCTCAAGGATACTTAGACCAATGAAATAGTAGAAAACAGACATACTTCTGATTAAAGGTAGCAAACAAAACCCTCTCCCAAATTTCCACTAACAGGGACAAAGGGGATTTTATTTTTTTCAAGGAACAAGTCTACAAAGACAAAGAAAATGAGAGAAGATACAATAGATACAATAGCAGCAATATTTCGAAACTTAGAGAGCAATGAGATGGGTTAGTAACTGACTCAGGATACCCATGAAAAAAGCCTTATGAGGCTCAGTAATTGGTAGAAACATGTTCCTTTGGACTGACTGAAAATTGTTTATTCTCAAGATTCCTTGCTCTGTTCCATATAGACAGACAATTCCCTTATTCTTACAAGACTTTAGTTTAAACTTTGAGAAGGATAGGGAACATCTCTAGAGAGATAGTGGATATTCAGTCATCTTCCCCTTTAGCTTCCAGAATGCTGGCAGATAAACATTTAGCTTCTAAGCAAGAGATTGGAAGATTCTTCTCTGAATAATCTAGACTGCTCCAAGAGGAAAACTCAAATATGTTGATTTCAGAGATTCCCAAAATAATTCAGCTAGATTACAGTGAAGATCATGATTAACAAAGACCATCTCCATCCCACCACTCCCTCACCACCCAAGTGCAGAGCTCAAAATTGGCATTTTATTGCTTTTCTCTTAAATGTGAGCAGTTGGCTAAGAATACCAAGGAGAGTCTTGAACATAAAAGATGGAGATGGAACTGGAGTTTGGGGAAATATCACCCCCACAAACATCTTACCACCATTTCAATAGGCTTTTGTATAATAACAGAGAATTATAGCTAAAAGAACTACAGGCCTGGGACCAGCAGTTAGCGTAATGGCTATGCCGCTTGACTCCCATGTAGTCGACTGTGGTTCACGTCCTGGATCCGGTGGTTTAAAAGTCACACTGGGCGCGTGTGCATGCATGCCCAAGGTCCCAAGAGGAGAATGGAGGAGAAGGGATTGCGGCGTGGCCATGCCCCCTGAGGGGTGATTTCTCGCTTTCTATCTCTCTGTCTCTCTCTGTCTGGCGAGCGCATGCGCCCTATAGCAAAAAAAAAAAAAAAAACCTCTTCAAAAAAAAGAACTACAGGCCTCAGACTCTATTTTACAAGTGTCAAGGAAAATCCAAAGACAACAGAAGAAACAAAACCAAAGATATTAAAATAAATTTTAGCTTTTGATACCACAGTAAACACAACTTAACTCCTAAAAAGTTTAGTCTTAGAATTAGAATCTACCACAGTTCCTTTTACCTGACATATATGCAATTTTAACAAAAAAACTGTAAGTCTTGCTAAAAAGTAAAACACAGTTTAAAGCAACAAAGTACTAGAAGGGGCAGAGGTTTAGAAAAAAATGAACATACAAGAATAGATGGATGATGTAAGCAGAGAGATGAAAATGATAAGAGAGAATAAAAAGGAATTGCTAGAAATCAAAAGCACTGTAACAAAAATGAAAATTATTTTAGATAAGCTCATCAGTAGACTAGATATGGCCAAGGAAATAATCAGTGAGCTAGAATACATGTCTGTCAATAGAAGCTTCCAAAACCGGAATGCAATAAGAAAAAGAATGAAAAGAATAGAACAGAATATCTAAGACCTGTGAGACAATTACAAAAGATGTAACATATGTGTAATGGGGATACCAGAAGGAGCAGAGAGAATGAAATAAAAAAACATGTGAAGTAATAAAGGCTGAGAATTTCCCAAAATTAATGACAGATCTGGGAAGCTCAGAGAAAACCAAGGAAGACAAATACCCAAAATCTCTACCTAGACAAATCATAATCAAACTGCAAAAGAGAAAAAACAATTTACCTAAAAAACAAGGATAGGAATTGCACTTGGCTTCTTCTCTTCAGAAACTGTGCAAACAAGAAGAGATTACAGTGAAATATGTAAATGTTGAATTAAAACAAAAACAAAACAAGACTGATCTTGAATTCTGAATTTTGTAACCAGGAAATAGGTTTCCTTAAACAGAAATTGAGCAAATTTGTTACCAGTAGAACTGCCTTCCAATAAATGTTAAAAGAATTCCTTCAGAAATTAGGAAAACAACATGTCAGAAACTTGGATCTACATAAAGGGAAAACATTAGAGAAAAAAAATAAATGAAGATAAAACAATATCTTTTTTATTTTTAATTGGCCTAACAGATACTGGCTTATTCAAAATAATAATGATAGCAATTATCTATTCAGTGATTATACCTTACAGATAAGTGAAATAATAAATGACATCAGTGTTGTAAGGGACAGGAAGAGAGGATTGAGGATTCTCTATTATAAAGTACCTACGTAATAAGATACAAGTATAATTGGCAACCAAGACAGGAGAGAAGATGGAATTACATAAAATACTCAAGTAAAGCCAGAGGAGACAACAGAAAAGTGAATTAGTTTTTAAAAACAAACAACAAAAACAAAGAATAAGGACAATGAAAGGGCAGAGTATTGGAAGACTATCTTTTCTTTGCTCTGTGACTACGGCTCTCCCTAGGGCAGAAGTGCAAAAGTCCTGAGCAGCAGCCTAAAAGTTCCACCCAACCATGGCTCTCTCAGATTCATTTTTACCAGAAATCTACTGAGTTTCTCATCCAAAGTTCCCTTTCCAGAGGTTAGCGAGAGAGATCACCAAGGACTTCAAAACTGACTTGAGGTTTAAGAACACAACCATTGGTGCACTTCAGGAGCTTTGTGAAGCTACCAAGTGGGTTTATTTGAAAATACTAAACTGTGTGCCATCCACACTGAGAATCACCATCATGCCCAATCCTGTTGGCTCACTGGATGGGAAGGGAGGAGAGCTAAGTGAAGGTAGTTTAAATGACCTTTTGTAGTAAATTCTGTAAAGTAGTTTGTGACTTTTTTATAAAAAAATTTTTATAATATGTTGCATTTGCATGTAAGTCATTCCATCTTTCACTCAAATGTGAAAGGTAAATGTGAAGTGACTGCTCACAGACCTGAGTGATGTAAGCACTGTTGCTCAGGAATGACAAGTTGCTAACATGCAGAAGGAATGGGTGATATTTCTTATTCTCATGATGCATGATTCTGTATGTTAATGACTTGCTAGGTAGCTATTATATTAAGGTTTCAGAATTGATAAATAATTGTGTACAGGGTCCTTTTGCAACTGAACAGAAAAAGAATAAGAACGATGAATAGGAAACAGTTACAAATAGAGAAGACATTAATCCAACAACTTCAGTAATCACTTTAAATGTGACTGCTTTAAAATACACAAATTAAAAAATGAAACCATCAGGGAACCAGCAGTTAGCATAATGGCTATGTCGCTGGACTCCCACATAGTCGACCGTGGTTTGTGTCCCGGACCCGGTGGCTTAAAACTCACGCCGGGCGCATGTGCGTGTGTGCCCAAGATCCCGAGAGGAGAATGGAGGAAAAGGGGTTGCGGAGTGACCATCCTCCCTGGGGAGTGATTTCTCACTTTCTGTCTCTAATGTCTCTCTCTGTCTGTCTGGTGAGCGCACGCACCCTATAGCGATAATCTCTTCCAAAAAAAAGAAAGAAAAAATGAAACCATCAGAGCAGGTTTTTTAAAAGAGACCCAAGGGGACCAGCAGTTAGTGTAATGGCTATGTCGCTGGACTCTCATGTAGTCAACCACGGTTCAAGTCCCAGACCCAGTGGCTTAAACTCATGCCGGACACATGTGTGTGCGTGTGTGCCCAAAGTCCCGGGAGGAGAATGGAGGAGAAGGGATTGTGGTGTGGCCAACCCCCCTGGGGGGTGATTTCTTGCTTTCTATCTCTCTGTCTCTCTCTGTCTCTCTGGCGAGCACACATGCCCTATAGGAAAAAAAAAGAGAGACCCAAGTACATGTTGTCTACAAAAAAAGAAAAAAAAAATACCCTACCATATTCACCTTCAGTAAGATAAGGGAATAAGAAGGAAATCTTGGTCATTAAGAACATAATAAAAACAACTAAATATTTCATCAAAACATTGCAGTATAGGTTGAGAAAAATCTATGGAGTAAAGCAAAGAAAGAAAAAAAATGGTAGAAATAAATAGAAGAGACAAAAAATTAGAGGATCAATCCAAGAGATAGTGAAAGTTCAGTTTATTCCCCTTGAACTTGTTCTAATAAGCATACCAGGTACACAGCACAAATGTTTGTGATCTAGAAAAATCCAGGCATGATTTCCTCATGCATCCTACATTGTCAGCTATCAGCCTGGGCCCCCTCTGGCTCCAGACCCTGGCAAGTTGTTCCAGTGCACAGAGACTAGGTAGTTGCTACCCTTTCAGACCTAGGTCTACATGTTGTGCCAGTGAATGGAGATTTGAAATGACACCTGAGTCAATCAGCGCAGGATACCAGCTAACAGCTTCTATGCCAATGTTTGTGCCTTCACTTCAGTTAAGCCTTATCCCTGGCATATGCTTATTGTGATGCATCTGGTCTTCACTTTAGGACTTGAAGTAAAATAAGGTCCCCTTCGACAAAGGAACATGCAGGAAATTAGCCACATATATTACTGTAACAGTGGAATGAAGAGAAATGGACACTCAGCCTTGAGTACCACCTGACTCTGGGCACAATGTGAGTTACTGGCTAACCAAAAAAGCATAAATATATATGCATAAGAAGTCTCCTCATTGGGACTAGCAGTTGGCGTAATGGCTATGTTGCTAGATTCCCATGTAGTCAACTGAGGTTCAAGTCCCGAACCCGGTGGCTTAAATTCACGCTGGGCGCATATGTGTGCATGCCCAAGATCCCAAGAGGAGAATGGAAGAGAAGGGATTGCTTTGTGGCCATCCCCTCTGAGGGGTTTTTCTTGTTTTCTGTCTGTCTCTCTCTTTCTGGCTAGTGCATGCGCCTTATAGCAAAAACCTCTCAAAAAAAAAAAAGTCTCCTCACAGTGTTGTTTATAATAGTAACAAATAAATCAATCAATCTGGAGAAAAACTAAATATCTGAACATAAGGAAAAGGTTATTTTATTTACTTAGTAATAGTTTTGGTTTTTATTTTTCCCTCCTATAGGACAAATGCTCTCACCACAAGAGACAGAGAGAAAGGGAAAGTGAGAAATCATCCCCCACAGGGATGAATGAAAGCCATGCTACAATCCCTTGGCTTTCATTCTCCTCTTGGGATTTTGGGCACGTGTGCACATACATCTGGTGTGATTTTCAAGCTGCAGATTCTGGACTCAAACCACAAAACCAGCTGTGTGGGATCCAGTCAACTTAATCTCCACACACCCTGCTGGCACAAGAAAAAGTTTATGTAAATGATGGTACACCTATATGAAAGAAGAGTAACACAGGCTTTAATAATAACAGAGACTGCCACCAGCAGGTGGTGTGGTGGTTAGGTTGCTGAGCTTCAACATGACCTATCATGGTTCAAGTCCCAGACACGGTTGCTTGCTTTCTCACTTTCCCTCCCTCTCTCTGGTCAAATTAAAAAATAATAATGATAAATAAAAATTAAACAAATAATTATTTTAAAAAATAAATAATAAGAGATAAAAATTTATAGACATGGACAGAAATTCATCACTGAACAGAAAAAAAGATTGCAAAATAATATCTATTTTTGGTTCCTTTTTTTTTTTTAACAAAAAGCACATATATCCCACCTAAATGAGGGTCTCTCAACCTCAACAGCCATTTTGAGTTGGATAATTTTGTGTTGTAAGACATTGTGTTCAGCACTGTAGGTTGTTTTCCAGCAGCTCTGGCCTCTACTCACTAGGTACCAGTAGCAACTACCTACTCATAATAACTCAAAATTTCTCCAGACAACAAATGTCCCTGGGAGACAAAACTGTCCTCAGCTGAGAAACAGGGGATTAAATGAATAATTCCAGAAAGGCACACTGAATAGATTTTGGAATTTGTTATTCAGTAAAGTCTTAACCATGGCCGCCACTGCTTGGTCAGATAACAGGTGGTTTGTTGTTTTCTTCTCTTTGAAGGAAAAGAGGCTCTGAGATGTCTTTTCAGATTTTTATAGCATAAACATATGTTTCCTTGAGAAGTTATTATTTTTTTAAATGCTGTGTAGTCGAGATGAAATAAATAACTCACTTTGGCCAATGGAGTTTGTTACTCAACCCAAACTGAAATGTATTATTTCTGTGCTTGGTCTTTGAATTACCATGCTTAGATATACCTGAAATAGAGATGACTTTTCTTTTTCTTTAATTCAGAGAATAACAGTATATTAGATGTAGAAAGAACCTCTAGTGATCCTCTAGCTCAGAGAGAGAAAAGTAAGACAATGGGACCAGCATCTGACATAATGGTTACATTGCTGGACTCCCATGTAGTCGACCACAGTTCAAAACCTGGACCCAGCAGCTTGAAACTCACACTGGGTTTGTGCACACATGCCCAAAATCCTGAGAGGAGAATGGAGAAGGGACTATGGCATGGCCATCCCCCCTGGAGGGTGATTTCTCACTCTCTGTCTCTCCAGGGATCACACACACCCTATAGCAAAAATCTCTCTATAAAAAAAAAAAAAAAAAAAAAAAAAAAAACGGGCGCCACAACCCCCCCCAACCAGG
>NW_006209511.1:856864-898396 GCF_000334495.1 Tupaia belangeri chinensis | reverse complement strand
CCACACCCCAAAGAAAAAAAATCTTTAAAAAAAAAAAAAAAAAAAAAAAAAAAAAAAGACTGAGAGCCAAATCCAGCCCACTACTGGTTTTGTACATAGACTCTTATAGAATCCAACTATAGATATCATCTATGTTGGTTTTGACACTGTTATCAGTAGAAATGAGTGACTGGCTCAAGACTGAATGACCCAGAAAGCCTAAAATATTTGCAACCTGACCCTTTACAGAAGGAATTTTACAAACCAGCCCCTCACCTCTTGCACATAGGCATTACCTCTAAGACAACTTGCCTCAGTTGCTGGTGTCCTGGGCCCCACACATTCATTTGTGCAAAAGTAGCCCATTTCTTCACTGGAGATATTTGAGTATTATTTTTTAGCTATTGTTTCTTTAATTGCTAAGCTGAAATCTGCCCCTCTGAAATATCTTTGTCCCTGGTTCTTCTTTATCAGGCCAAATATGCTAGTTCTACCTCCTCTTTCTTCCTTTGACGTCTTCCCATCCTCTCAACTGCTCATCTAATCCCTCTTTAAATCCTATTAAGCTGTATCTTGAAAATATACACAGAATTTAACCACATGTCATATCTCCATTGTCTCTACCAATCCATTTCTCACTCTGACTATAGCAATAGTTCCTAACTCTTGGGTCATCAGGAAAGTCATGAAGCATTTCTGAATAGAAAAATACTTCATGACTTTCCCAACAACCCCTCAGTTTCTCTGATTCTATCTTAATCCCTCCTTGGTCTTCCCTCAGAACAGTTGTCAAAGTGTTTCTTTTAAAACATAAGTTAAAAGATTGCTATGGTTCGGATAATGGCTTATTCCCCCATAAGTTCATGTTCTGAAACCTTGATCCCCAGTGAAATGACTTTGTGAGGTGGTGACACCTTTAAGAGGTGAGGAATAATGGGAGGGGACCATCCAATCAACAGGATATGAGAGGGACCAACAGAGGAAGTGGAGAATTCTTCTTCCTTTCCTTCCATGTCCACCTCCTTCCTTACTTCTGTTCACCATGTTGTGATGTAGCACCAGAGGCTGGCCTAATACTGGCCTTATGCTTTGGAACTTAGCAGCCACCAGAACTGTGAGCCAAATAAACTTCTATTCTTTATAAATTACCTAGTCTTGGGTATTTCTGTTTAGCAACACACTAAACTAAGACAATTATCTCTCTCCTATTCAAAATCATCTCTCACTGAATAAAAGCCGAAATACTTACAAAGGACTCTAAGGCCACACATCTCTAATCTCTAGCCTCATCTCTTACCCCTACCACCTCCATTTTCCATTCCTCCTACAACCTTACTCTCTGCCCTTTGCTCCAGCCCAGTATCCTCCTTATGTTCCTCATTCAACTTCCTCCTCCAGGTCTTTGTACTTTCCCTCCCTTGGCCTGAAATTGAATCATGCAGGTCTGCATGAGTCACTCCCTCATCTTTTCCAGATCAGCTCTCATATTTACTTTCTCAGTGAGACCTTACTTGAAATTTTAACTTCTTTCCCCATCCTGATCCATTCCGTTTCTCTGCTTGTCTTTCTCCCCTTAGCCCTATCTTCACACATTATATATTTTTTCCATAGCTAGCAACTGAATACAACTTATTTTATTGGTGCAAACATAATTACAGTTTTGTCTTGTTGAAATTTGCTATTTGATGTTGAATATGTTCTTAAATAAATATGGTTATATTATATATTGTTGTAATTCACATTTCTTGCTTTATATATACATATATATATTGCTAATAACTTATTACTTGCTGTCTATTTTATATGTATTTTAGGGTATGGAGATGACATTAGACAAAAAACAAATTCAAACAATTTTCTTAATCAAATTCAAAATGGATCATAATGCAGCAGAGACAACTTGCAACATCAACAATGCACTGGCCCAAGAACTGCTAACATACTAACAGTACCATGCTAATTCAAGAAGTTTTGCAAAGAAGACAAGAGCCTTGAAGATGGGGAACACAGTGGCAAGCCATTGGAAGTTGACAATGACCAATTAAGAGCAGTCATTGAAGCTAACTCTCTTAGTACTACATGAGAAGTTGCCAAAGAACTCAATACTGACCATTCTATGGTTGTCCAGCATTTGAAGCAAAATGGAAATGTGAAAAAGCTCAGTAAGTGGATATCTCATGAGCTGATGAAAATTTAAAAACAAAACAAAACAAAACAAAAAACAAACACAAAAAAACATTGCTTTGAAGTGCCATCTTCTTCTTTATTTCTCTTTTCAAGATTTTTGGGCATCCACACGCACATACCTGAAGTGTTTTTCAAGCTGCTGGGTCCAGGGCTTAAATCATGCAGTCAGTCATAAAAGATCCAGCTGCCTAAACTACCTCGCTATGGGCTTCACATTTCAAGAAAGACATGTGAATATCCACAGGAATGAGGAGCAGTCAAATAGAATCATGAAACTACAACATTAAAAGGGGAATAACAGGTTTATATCACATGCAAAGTTAAAGAGAATGGTGTGTGTGTGTGTGTGTCTATTTTTTTAAAGAGATTTTTGCTATAGGATGCATGTGTTTGCTGGAGAGACAGAGACAGAGAGACAGAAAGTGAGAAACCATCCCCTGAGGGGATGGCCACATGGCAATCCCCTCTCCTCCACTCTCTTCTTGGGATTTTGGGCATGCACACATATGCATTCAGCATGAATTTTAAGCTGCCAAGTCCAGGATTTGAATTACAATTGACTATGTGGGAGTCTAGCAGAGTCTAGCAATGTAACCATTATGCCACCTGCTGGTCCCAAGGGAAAGTATATTTTATAAGGAGTAATATGAAGACATATTTGAGACTGAGACAAAATATTCCATACCCAGGTCAAGAGGAATTAATGGACAATCAAGAAACAAAACTGGTATCTGAGGTCTGACATGTGCCAGTGTATAACAGATCTTTTCACTGTCAGAGTAAGGTTAAAGATGAAGGAATCAAGGTTTAGAAAAGTCATTTACTCAGGACCATAACTCACAAGGAATAGATCCAGATCTGCCTATCTTCAAACTCCAAGAGCTTTCTAAAAATAATATATTTTATCAAGACTTAGAACAGTGCCCAGCATATAGTAAGACAGTGGCATAGTATTAAGTTCATTATTATAAAGTCCCACTGCCTCCCTTGAAGAGACCATGACAACTACAAAAGGATAGGTATTTCCCCCAACTGACCAAAAGAAGACTATAGTTCCACAGTTCTTCTCCCAAGGCCCTGTCCCCTGACCCTTTCTGTTATAACTTCTTTCTCTTCCCACCATCTCTGTCCCTCTGCCTGATATAAACCAAAAGACTAACCTCAGTCTATATACCATTGTAACAATAATGCCAATGAAACATCATCTCTCAACTGGTACCACTGCCACCAACCTAGCAATCTTTCAGACTTCATCTGATTAAACTCCAGAGGTAGGTGATGTCTTCCAAATAACTCCATTTAAGATCTTAGTAGCAGGTGGGAAAATAAGTGAGCTTATCAGAAGGCTACCTTAATTGCCTGAGAAGAAACTAAAAATCTCTATGAAATCCCTAACACATTTTTAAAATTCTAGAGTGACTCTGAATACAACTACCGATTAGCTACAAAAAAAAAAAAAAAAACAAAAACAAAAAACAAAAAAAACTCCCATTGAACTACTCTCATTAAGTCAACAAAGCTGGAGGATGCTGTTGAGGGATTTCAGCAGAGATAGTGAAATAACACAAATTAAACTCTATGGTGAAGACACACATCACAGCAGGGGAAAAGATTTCACACAAGCCAGGTGCCGAAATAAGGCTTCTGAGAGTGAGAAGCTGTTCTCATTCTTCACGACATAGGTCTCTTCATCCCTGTCCCAGAACAAACCTAAGAGAATTCAAATCAGGATCAAAAGTTAAAAATATATTTAAAGCATACAAAAATATAAGAAAATAAAGTAAGAAAATGCAAAAAGTATATGCCATTAGTTCATAGCCTATAGTTTTCAAGCCTTGAGCAGAGGATTAGATGTAAAGTGATAATATGGATATGTTTCTGAGACACTAAAGACAGTATGTTTGATTACAGACCCTGAAATCTTCTAAAGAATATCACCACATTGGGACCAGCAGTTAGCGTAATGGCTATGTCGCTGGACTACCATGTAGTCGACCGCAGTTCGAGTCCCAGACCTGGTGGCTTAAAACTCACGCCGGGCACATGTGCGTGAGTGCCCAAGATCCCAAAAGGAGAATGGAAGAGAAGGGATTGTGGCATGGCCATTCCCCCTGGGGGGTGATTTCTCGCTCTCTCTCTCTCTCTCTCTCTCTCTCTCTCTCTCTGTGTGTGTGTGTGTGTGTGTGTGTGTGTGTGTGTGTGTCTATCTGGTGAGTGCACGCACCCTATAGCAAAAACCTCTCAAAAAAAAAAAAAAGAATATCACCACATTTGTAACATTTTAAAGACACAAAAGTTGTGAGTTATGGATGTGTTAGCTACATTAAACTTTTCAGAACCTGTCCGTTATGAAAAATAGCATGGGAAATAGGGGTGGGGTAAGAAGGTAGGCAAGGATGGCTTAATCGCAATCAATTAACCCAAGTTTGGGAACCATATTTGGGAGTTGGGTTCCTCTGGAGCCACAGATGTATTGGGATCCAGAAGCCCATCAAGCCAGAGTCTGTTGGAGAAACTGAGATTCAGAACAGGAGGTTTATGAACCACAGTCTAGCAGCAGCCCAAACAGGGTTCTGAAAGAAAGGTTTAGGGCTCAAGAGACAAAATAAGAGCACTAATAGTTTGGGAATACTGGATGTGCATGTCCAGTCTGTGGGGGGTTGATAACTTACTTTATGGGCTAGCATATGCATGGAGTAGGATGTATTAAAACAGGCTTAAAGGACCAAAAAAGGACAGACAAAACAATATTTAGTTTAATCCCCCTAAGCTACCTGCCTGCCAACTTTACAGAATAATATAAATGGTCAAATAAATTAAGCTGATTTTTCTTGATGTTCCCCCAAGCTCACTTTGCTAACTTTACCCAAAATGAATTAATTATAATACTACTTAACTTATTTATGGCTATCATATGACCCTTCAGTTGTGAAACCATAATTCTGTTCCCAAAAAGATGGGTCATTAGAAACCTAAACTTCCTAAGTATGTTGGGAATCACAAGGGAATTCTTATATATTGAAGAAAGCATATCTCTCTGAATGTGGCCATGAGTTCTCTCACAGGTTTTCCCATGACTTCAATTTCTCATCCCAAACTGCTGGAGAGTTAACCATCCAACTTCTCTCACCTCCAAAATGATGTGTCCTATTCCTTTGTCTACTCCTTTAAGTCATTTTCCTCTCTTCCTTTTCTCCTTTACCCTTCTTCATTTCTTCCTTTCTCTTCTTCCTCTTGTTCTTTTTATATTTTTTTCTTCTAAATCCAACTTATTTTTAAACAATTGTTATACCAGTAGTCCCAACATAATTTATTGAATTATTCTTTCCTCCGCCCATTGAAAAAGCCTTTTTATTACAAATGAAACTATTACACACACACACACACACACACACACACACACACACACACACACCCCATCTATCTATACCTGACTCGGCACACAGTATTTTAATCATTATAGATTTATAATACATTTTCCAATAGTAAAAATCCTCCCTCATAACTGTTTTTTTCTTTTTTTTAACATAACTGTTCTTCTATTACTACCTTATAGAGATTCCCTTAGAAATGGATATCACCTTTTAAAAACAATTTACCTGGTAATGTAATAAATTTCTAGTTCTAATCCATCCTTGTATTTCTGGCATAAAGTTTACTTGGTCATAGGACCAGCAGGTGGCATGGTGGTTAAGGTGCTGGGCTTCCACATGGCCGACCACAGTTTGAGTCTGAGACGTGGAGGTTTGCTTTCCCGTGCTTGCTCTCTCTCTCTCTCTCTTTCTCTCTCTTTCTCTCTCTCTCCCCCTCCTTCCCTCTCATTAAATTAAATATTAATCAACTAATTAATCTAATTAGGATTGTTTTGTAATTTACTTGGCCATAATACTACTAGCTTTACTTTGATAATATTTTTATAATTGTTGCATCTATTCTTAGAAATGAGAGTGACCAATAGGTGAGTTTTTTTTTAAATGCTGGAGGGTATATGCACTCACCAAAGAGAAACAGAGAGAGAATGAGAGGAGAAAGCACCTGCTATGGGGCATGGTCATTCTGCAATCCCTTTTCCTCTATTTCTCCTTCCTTTTGGGATTTTGGTAATGCACACACATGCACCCGATGTGTTTCTCAAGCTATCAGGCTCAGGTTTTGAATAGTGTGGTCATGTGATCTATGTGGGATTCAGCTGCCTTATCTACCAGGCCACAGGGCCATCTCAGAGTCTTTGAAATATCAGATTTGTGAAGTTGCACTTACCGTGTCTTCTAATTTCTAAACTCTGTGAGAAATGAGGAAAAATAAGTGAAAATTTGAGGAAAAATAACTCAAAAGAAAAAGAAAAGAAGCCAACAACTCTAGGCAATCTGCCAAATGGTTGATCAACAACAATGTGACAACTTAATGACAATTATAAATGTAGGAGACTTTACCATCTTTTATCAATTTCTTTGCCTTTTTAGCCTCTTCCTTGTTCCCAGTTTTCGGAGGGGAAAGGATGAAGACTGCATGGGTAAATTCTTAGGAGAACAGCATCAGAAGCAAAAACTATATCTCCCAGTGACTTGTCAGAATCCCACCATGCAGAACTGCACATAGCCAAGAGACCAACATATCAGAGGGAAAAATGGCAGGGAAGAGAGAAGTCTGCTTAAGTAAAAGTGTGAGAAAAATCACCAGAGATAAGGATATTAAAAAGAGAGAGAATGGAGTTATTTTTTTTTATTTTAATTAGACCAAGCTCCTAAGAGCTCTAAAAATTATGAGTTATGAGTCAAGATTGAACGTTGATCTTTGAATGTGACCTTACCGTATGCTGGAATTACAAGTTGCATTGAAACTTTAGGTTGTGTTTTAATACCATCACCTTAGTCAACCCATTCCCTTTAATATATCTGTACCTACAACTATTGTGGGAAGCTCCTATACTACTCAATTTATAGAAGATTTAATAAACTTCTTGACCTCCTAACACAGAACAGTACCTCCCTCATTGCCAAAGGATGCTCCTAAATGTGCTTGATGGACCTCAATAAGACAATACACCTGCTATTCTCAAGGGGAGAGGAGAGGCATGTCTTTGCTGCCTCTCATTAAAGCTGATGCATCATAATAATCAAGAAGCAGGCAGGGATTTGTCAGATTTATTCTAAGTAAACACCTTAATGACCTCCCCAAATGGCAGGGGGGCTGCTCATAATAGGCACATACATATGTAAAACAGCAAAAGAGTAGGTGCCAAAATTTTTCTGCCACCTGTACTTTCCTCTCCTGGTTCCACCACCTGCAGTGAAAGGGATGATGAGCTGTTGGAAACACAGAAGGTGCAGTAACCTTGGAAAGCTGGAAGCTGAGAAAACAGCTAGAATGAGAAGCAATTTTAAGGAAGTTGATCTGAAAGCCTTTTTAGTCCACATTGCCCATTAGGTGATTTTTTTCCTCTTTTGCTAACTGCTTAGGATGGTAAACTTCTGGAATCATAAAGCTCATGCCTCTTATAACCACATAGTCATCTATTCTCAGAGCTTCAGTTGCATCTTTGGACAAGTTCATCAACAGTACCCTATAGACCGTTTCATGGCAATAAATTAAGCATCTAAACAGTGTTTACACTCTTCTTTTCACTGTGACTTTCACAACCATATGGGAAAAGCACTTTAGTTTGCAAGTTATTGCTCAACTATGCAAGTAAAAATCTCTGCTTCTCAGCTTTTCGGAGTGTGCAGATGTAATAGGAAGAAATCAAAAACCTCATTTGATTTGCATCTGGAAGCCCATCAACATGAAAACATCATCAAAATTTGTGCCTTCCTTGATTTGGTCAACATCACTTTCATTGAAATGCTTGGAGAGATTTTGTTGTAAAGCTCAAGAGAAAAATACAGACTTCAAACAGCTTGGCTGGTTAGCTTTTTCAAACTATGTTACCAAGAGGTATTTGACCAAACTCCACTAATAATGATAACAGCTGTGATAACAATTTGAATGTATCCCCAAAAATTTATGTGTTAGAAAATTAACTGTCGGGAACCAGCAGTTAGCGTAATGGCTATGTCGCTGGACTCCCACGTAGTCAACCACGGTTCGCGTCCCGGACCCGGTGGCTTAAAACTCACGCCGGGCACATGTGCGTACGTGCCCAAGATCCCGAGAGGAGAATGGAGGAGAAGGGACTGCGGCGTGACCATCCCCCCTGGGGGGTGATTTCTCGCTTTCTGTCTCTATGTCTCTCTCTGTCTGTCTGGCGAGCGCACGCGCCCTATAGCGAAAAAAAAAAACCTCTCCAAAAAAAAAAAAAAGAAAGAAAATTAACTGTCATTGCAATGGTATTAAAAGGATAGAAACTTAATCTACATTATTAAGAGGTGGGGTTTGAGGGAGGAAATTAGGATTAGATGAAGTCATCAGGTAAAATACCCATGACTGAATCCTGAAAGTTTTATAAAGAGAGGGAGAGAGACCAGAGATGATAAATGGACACAAAGACACAAGCTCTTGTCTTCTCACCATGTGATGCCTGGCACTATCTCAGGGCACTGCAGAGAGTCCCACCAACAAAAAGGCCCTCACAAAATGTAGATTTTTTGACTGTGGATGTTGCAAATCAGGAGCTAAATATACCTCTATACTTTTTTTTCTTCTTTTTAGTTTTATTCAGCACTATTACAGAACACACTGCATACTACATAACACACTGTATAATCTTCTAATAGGGGTAGATGATCATAACTGAGTTATTTTTTTCATCAATCAGGAAACTGCTTCCTTAATCGATTTTCTCCAAACCCTTTAACATATTGTGACAATTAACTCCAGAGATATGCCTATCTTTTCCCATAAAATACCACTGATATGTAAAATGGGCAACTCTATTTTCCTTGCTTCCATTCATGAACTTGTGCATGTACATAGTGACCAGTCTGTGAATGACCAAGCACACATCCCCATGGTGGCAATCCCAGGGAGAATCTAGAACCACATATAGGCACCCAAATGCTGCCCACAGGCCCCATCTATACTTCTATTCTTTTTCTTTGTTCTTTTTTTAATAATTCTATTTATTATTATTATTATTCTTTTTTAATTTGACGAGAGAGACAGAGAAAGTAAGAAAGCAAGCCAGCAGGTCTAGGACTCGAACCATTGTCGGCCATGTGGGAGTCCAGTGCCTTAACTGCCATGCCAACTGCTGACCCTGTATACCTCTATTTTTTTACAAACTATCTAGTCTATGGTATTAAGCTATAGCAAAAGAAAGATAGACTAAAACAAACTACAAAAAAATGTCTCATATGTAACCAGAACTGTAATGGTTCACAAAAAGATTTTATTTATATTGGCTTTGGGGGCTCATGAATGCAAATCTATTACACATCTTTATAAATAATAAAACTGAGGCCCATCATAGTTTAGAGACTTGCTCAAAATTATCAGTGCCACAGTTGGAATCTATGCCATCTAACTCCAGCATGGTATTCTTCTGTGTCTTGAAGTGTATCTGTAAATGCATGTACATGGACATCCTCTGCTTATGCTAAAATTTCAACTCTACAAAAAAATCTCAACAGGTTTCTCAAAAAACTGGAGTCAAAAAAGACTGCAAACACTTCAACTATTAAGCCAAAACTACCAGCTGATACAGAAAAAATGACATTGAAAAGCTCCAGGTTAAGCCAAGATCTTAGATACAACTCCAGGCCTGACTGGCTTCAGACGTGTGCTGGTAGCTGACAAAGGGTCTCAGAAATATAATACCTTAATGGGGGAAAACCCTAGTTTCTATAACACCTTAAAAGAATGAGATGGTTAAACTTTCCAAACACTGAAAGCTTAGGTAGGTTAGGAAATTCAAAATAGTAAGATCAAATAATTAAGAAGTAAGTTCTTCTGTATTGATTGTTGGGTACCCTGATGATAACATGCCTCAAGACCCTGAACCTGCATCATAGGCAACATTATTATTATTATTATTATTATTATTATTATTATTTTATAGGGAAGCAAGACTTTAATGGCAGTCTTCCAAGATTGGGTGTCTGATGCTCAGGCACACCCAAGTTGATCACAACAACAAATTTATTCCCTAGTGTGCAAGTCTCTCCCCAAGTTCCTCATTGGCTGAGTACTATGGGATGTACAATCTTCCAGAATGTCACCTAAGTTTTATTATTTCCCTAATTAGATATTAAAGCACAGGCTCAGGACAAACCTGTGAAAAAGGCCTGCCAAATGTCCTGAGAAGGAAGAACAATGAAGTAAAAAGGAACAAAGGGTTGGTGACCAGCCACCATCTTGAAAAGCCATTTCTAAAGAGCAACTTGTTTTTTGGGTCCTGTTTGTTCAGGAACTTTTCAGGAATGTGTACTTTCTGGGGCTGTCACATCTACAATGTTGCTTAACATTTATTAAGCTATTCTTGAAAATAATCACTTAAGATTTTTTTTTTTAACAGATTCCCTCTTTTTTTAAAAAAAGAGTTACTTATTTAATTTTCATTGATGTTTTGGTACTTTTAGTACTTTTGAATTTGTCTTAGATTTGTTAGCTTTTCTCATGATAGTCTGAGTTAGCTTACATCAACATAAGATTGTTTTGGGCATAGGTCATTGGCATTTGTTTATTATAATGAGCCTCTGTTTCAGGCCTCTGAACAAGGGATAATGCAATATCCTACTGCTGTTAAAACGCCAGCAACAATTACAAGGGAAGTTAAGAGAGAAGCTACCATCACCTTCCATTTTCCAAATCATACTTTCAACCATTCAGTAAACGGATCATTAACGCCTGCATTATCAGCCAGTTTATTTTATTTGTCAGTGTTTTAAGCCATATTATAACACTTTAGTAATGCTTCCTTATGGGGCAATATTTGGAATAACATTATAACATTTCCCTCCTAACATGACACAAACTCTCCCTTTCTCTGTCAGAATCATGTCCAGGGACCAGCAGTTAGCGTAATGGCTATGTCGCTGGACTCCCACATAGTTGACCGCGGTTCGAGTCCCGGACCTGGTGGCTTAAACTCACGTCAGGCGCGTGTGTGTGTGTACCCAAGATCCCAAGAGGAGAATGGAGGAGAAGGAATTGCAGCGTGGCCATCCCCCCTGGGGGGTGATTTCTCGCTTTCTATCTCTCTGTCTCTCTCTCTCTGGCGAGCGCACGCGCCCTATAGTGAAAACCTCGCCAAAAAAAAAAAAAATCATGTCCAATACAATTTAGTTTTCCCAGGCCATTCCGCTAGTGAATGCCAAAAGTAACATTATTAGATGCAGAAACAGAACCATTGGGGCAGACATCTACCCCAGTATGATTGACAAAATTTAACTCATGGTGGGAACCAGCAGTTAGCGTAATGGCTATGTCGCTGGATTCCCACGTAGTCGACCCCGGTTCACGTCCCGGACCCGGTGGCTTAAAACTCACGCCGGGCACGTGTGCGTGCGTGCCCAAGATCCCGAGAGGAGAATGGAGGAGAAGGGATTGTGGCGTGACCATCCCCCCTGAGGGGTGATTTCTCGCTTTCTATCTCTATGTCTCTGTCTGTCTGGCAAGCGCATGCGCCCTATAGCGAAAACCTCTCAAAAAAAAAAAAAATTTAACTCATGGGAAAGTTTACCTTTGATAACTTGAGAAATAGAATAAGAATCATGTTTAATAATTACTGTTTTTGTCTTCCTAGAACCCTTCTGTGCACTAGAAAACTACTTCTTACATACAAGAGACTTCTGAAAGGACCTGAGAATCAGAGAATCCCATCAAACCCACTGTTCTGTTTATTTTATCATTACTGCAACCCTGTGATGTAGGTACTGTGATTTTCCCTTTCTATAAATGGAACACTGAAACAGAAACATAAAGTAACTTGCCCAAGAAGGAGTGACAGACCATAACTTGAACCTGGGCAGTCTTAATCTAGGCTACAGGAATTTAACGACCATGAGACATTATAGCTGTCACTCATACAAATAAAGAAGAATGGAAGGCAACCTACTTTTCCTGTCCCCTGACAAATATGAAGTCTGGCTATATAAATAAGAAAATAGATAACACAGGATCTTTGAAAAATTGATCACAAAATTTGAAAAAAAAATGAATTTGGGTAATTCAGAGATGCATATCTGTGATAATAAATGGTGAAAGCAGAAAACAATTTTACATATCCATTTGTCAATCTCAATATAAGAAGGTGTAATCTCTATGAAAGAAAAGAATAGAGTATTACAGATAAATTAAACTAATTTTTTTAATTCTACAAAAAGAAAGATGCTAAGTAAGAAAGACAACAAAATGAAAAGTCCAATGGCTGAATTTAATTTAAATTAGAAGCAGTGAAAAAGAAAATTAACTTTGAAGAAAATTAAGACAATATGATAGTTAATTTTATAGGTCATCTTGTCCGGGCCATGAGTTGACCCAAGTATTATTCTGGATGTCTCTGTAAGGATATTTCTAAATGAGGTTAACATTTGAATCAATAGAAAAAGTAAAGTGGTTTGTCCTACCTCCAGTGTAGGAGGGCCTCATACATTCAGTTGCAGCCCTGAATATGGGGTTAAGTCTTTAAAAGGCTAACCTTTCTGACTGTGTTCAGTTGGGACAGCAGTTCTTTCCTGTCTTTGCACTCTAATTGAACCATTTGCTCCTTCTGGGCTTGACTGGATAGCATTCAGAACTGCAACATCAGTTCTCCAGGGTCACCAGATTGCTGACTATATATTTTTGAGACTTTTTAGCATCCATAATCATATGAGCAAATTCCTCATAATAAATCTCTTTCTATACATGCATACATACTATTGGTTCTATATCTCTATAGGACCCTAATACAGGCGATAATGTGAAATAATCATTTAAGAGTTCTACAGAGAAAAACACTAAGAGAGTGTTTTAATATCAAAGGAGCTCAAAAAATTAAAAAAAGGATCAATGAAACAATAGCAATAATCAAAAACATAATAGAATAAAACTTTCATGGGTTAACCTGAAAATACTATGATTATCTACCAAGAAAACTAAAAATAGAACCAATAAAAACTGATACAAAAATTTATAAAATCTATTATAAAAAAGTAACCTTCCCACATGCCAATACACAAGAAAATATAATAGGGGATGTCTTCTAATACAAATAATTTATGGAAAGCATCTACAAATAAGCATAGCAAGAACTATATCAAAAAATCGATAAAGACTAAAACAAGTTGAGCGCACCAATTCCTGGACTATAGCACTCAATATTGTAAAGATGTAAGTTATCCCCCAAAAAAAAACCTACAAAGTGAGTACAACTTCAATGGGATCTTTTGGAAATATAGCACAGATACTTTAAATCTTACCTGGAAGAATAATTGTATACATTAATTAAGATGTTTCCGAAAAAAAGAAAAAAGCATTAATAAAAGGAAACTTACCCAGCCAGATACAATTACTATATTATAAAGCCCCAATAAATGAAATAATATGATACTAGTGCAGAAAATAACCAGATTAATGGGTTAAAATTGAAAGTTAAGAAAAAATTGCAGTAAACTTCAGAAATCAGAGTATGAAAGGTGTAAACAACATTAGAAGAGAAAATATTTTAAGAGTTGGTATTATTTTAGCTATACAACTCAGTAACAACAAAAAAAAATAGCAACTATCTTAGGCAAGACACCAAAATAAATATCAGCATATTAAAGATACAGATGAAAATAATGAAATCATATAAACACTAAGATATTACTTAAGAAACTATTATACAACCATGGAAAGTATTTTCCAAGTATGAAACATGAGAGGATTGTGAGATTTGAGTTCGTAGAAATTCTTGCATGTTAACATGCAACATAAAACTGAACACCAGATAAAGAAGATGGTAAAACATGAACACATACAAATTGGACAATGTCATAATTCTTATCTGTCAATAAGATTAATATATATTGATAAAGGATAAGTATAAAAAGAAAAATTCAAGTGGTCTATAAGACTATAAAAAATGTTCAACTACTCTATTCAGTTTTAAAACATAAAAGAATGATATCATTTCTCTACCATCAAATTGGCAGAGATATTTTTTAAAAATATATTGGACTAAATGGTGTAACATAGACAATCTCATAAACTACTAGTAATAGTGTCAACTATTATAAGACAGCTTTGGGGACTACGGGGCAATAGCTTAACCTTGATGTACTACTACTGCAGGAAAGCTCTTTGATAGAGTAACTTCTTGTCTACAAATATATTGTAAGAAAATAATCAGATGGCTAAAGGGCTTGCCATAAAAAAAGTATATCACAATATTACATATTATGGTTATAAATGGGGCACAGAAATGGATTACTGTATGTCAATGATATCATGCGTAGTATCCTCAACTGGACTGGTGTGAAATGTATTCATGTTGGGAGAATTCACTTTATAAGCTAAGTCATATATAGTGATTGAATTAAAATAAGATAAAATTAAGTAAAATTTTAAAATGAGACACAACCTAACTGGTCAACAATTGGGAATTTGTTTAAATACAGTATAATTTATGAGACATGACAAGTTATATTACAGGGGTCAACTGGTGACAGTGGTTAAGGCACTGGACTCCCTCCTAGCTGACTGCAGTTTTGAGTCCCAGACCCTGTAACTTGAAAATCATGCCAGGTGCATGTGCATCCTGAGAGGAGAATGGAAGAGAAGGGACTGTGGTGTGGCTATCCTCCCAGTGGGTGGCTTCTCACTTCCCTCTCTCTGTCTCTCTCTGGAGAGCACACACACCCTAAAGGGGAAAAAATCATGTTGCATATTAGTCACGTAAATTTTTTTCAACATAGATAAGCCATTTTTCTTCTCTCCTTTCTGCTCCATCTCCTTATCTTATAAAAAACAAAATTGACATAGAGTACCACTCTCAATACAGTATTTAATCTATCCGTTGTACTAGAGTTAAAAAAAAAAAGGTTCAGATCACAGTTGCAGATTGAGACCAAATCTGCCGTTGCACATTTACTGACACAGAAAGTTATAGTATTCATGCAAAGTGCAAATGATAAGACAGAGTGATACTGTTTCATTGTTTTCAAGAACACATACACAAACAATGAAAAGAGCTAAAACATTCTGTAATGGTTATATCTGAGTACTGTAATGACTTTTAAGGGATTTTTTGCTTCAAGGCACAGGAACTCACTGGACAGGGTGAGATAGACAGAAAGCAAGAAATCATCCCCCAGGGAGAATGGCCACACTGCAATTTCTTCTTCTATATTCTCCTCTCGGGATTTTGGGCACACACACACCAAGTCCAGAACTCAGACTTGTGGTTAGTCACATGGGAGTCCGGCACATTAATCACCATGCCACCTGCCTTGTAATTACATTTTTAATTTTTTCTTTTTGCTTATTTTATACTCAGTTCTATACACTGATTTATACTAATCTGCAGATCAAATTTAGTAGATTAATGAACATGTAACATTCTTTTGTTACATACTTTTCTAATAGAAAAAATAAACTTTTTTAATTGCCAGAGGGTGTGTGTGCCCTCCAGAGAGGCAGACAGACAGAGAGGGAGGAAGAGAGGAAACATACCCCAATGGGACACTGCAATCCCTTCTCCATTTTTCTATCCTGTCAAGATTTTGCTCATACATGCCCTATGTATTTTTTCAAGCCACCAGGGCTGGGATTCAAACCATGTGGTTGATCATGTAGAATGTAACTTCCTTAGCCACTAGGCCATGGCGCCAGCCCTCAGTTATTTTCAATTTATTAGTATATAATAAAGGACCAGCTGGTGGTAAGGTGGTTAAAAGTCACTGGATCTCACACAGCACACCACACAGTTAGAGTCCTAGACCTTGAAGAACATGATAGGACCCTGTGCACAAGTGCCCTCAGATTCCCAAGAGGGAGAAATAGAAGAGAAAGGATTGTAGCATGACCGTTCCCCATTGGGAGGTGCTTTCTCACATCTTTTCTCTGTCTTTCCAGTGAGTACACCTACCCTCTAGCAAATTTTTAAATATATATATATATGTGTGTGTGTGTGTGTGTGTGTGTGTGTATGTAACCCACACATACACATAACACACACATTATACACATACACACATACATAAATTAGATAATAGCTCTCAAATTTCTCTGTATCACGGTGTTATTACCAGTAGTCATTTAATCAGGAGGTGACGAGATTGCAGAATGGCCATCCTCTGTGAGCGGGGGTGGGGGGAATTTCTCGCTTTCTGTTTCTCTATCTCTCTCTGTCCAGTGAGTTCACGTGCCTTGTAGCAAAAATTTAATTTAAAGAACAAAAGTTCCTAAAGAATTCACTCTTGCTTTTTCTATTACCTTGCAGCTAACCTTAGTTTTCTTCAGATTCAAAACTTTTTGCATTTACTCCCTTCAAGTCATTTTATATTAACTGAAAAAAAAAAACACAAAAATAGTGTTGCAATAGTATGACTTCTTTATTGCTTTCATTCAAAGACTAAATTGTTTTAATGGATTTACATATATTTTTCTTTCCCTGTTAAGCCAAAAATAATTTTTCAATGACTGTTAATCTCAGTTTAGTATTAAAATAGAGCACACATTGTTCCAATATAATTAGACTAAAGTTCTTTTGTATGCCACTTTATGAAGTTAAAGAATTATAAAAGTGTGATACCAAGCTTCCAAGCATTTTCTTCACTGTTACCTGGAAACAATATATCTCACATAAAATTAATGGAAGCACATTTTCAATATACAAGTCAACGGCCAAGGTAATTGCTTTCTTTGATTAATTCTGTTTTGTAACAGAGATTTCTTTTTTCAGTTTTTGTTTTTATTCTCAGAAAACAGTACCTAAATATACAACTATAAAAGGCAGAGCCAACAGTAAGGGTGCCTCTTTCACATTCAAAACAACTGTCTCACTCCCTTATTGCTGAAGCTATCTACTGTCAGAAGGAAAATATACCATAGACTTTTTTTCCTGGAAAAAATGAAAATGAACATTTTTCCAGTATAAAATATAGGAGGTAATTAAGACAATTAGGTTAATATATGAATGTTAATTAGGGATTTCCTCCTCTCTTCTTTTTCTCCTCTCACTATCTTTCTTTCTTCCTCTCTTTCCTAAAGTATTCCAGAAAAAATTGTCTCCCTAGCTAAGAGTTAGGATACTCAGGTACTCTAGTATGGCCATTATTTTTATGTTTAATTTCAGAGTAATGGTAATGATTATTTAGCTTCAAAATAATCTCCATAGTCTTTTATCTCCCTAACTTTCTATGGTCCATATTACTAGATCCTCCTGTCCCTGCAATATTCCCAGTCAATACAGCCAGTAGGAAAAGAGACTCTTTTGTACTTCTCTCTTTTCCTCAATCACCTATAGTGCCAGAGAGAGGAATAATGAGAAATCACCCTCACGTTGCCATACCTCCCCTCTCCTCCTGGGATTTTGGGTATGAATGCACATGGGCCTACGGTGATTTTCAAGCCACTGGATCTGACATTCAAACTGTGCAGTAAGCCATATGAGATCCAGCCCCCTTAACCACCATACCATCTAACTGGCCCATACCATCTAACTGGTCATCAAAGGGATAAGACAATTCAGACAACTTAGCAATGCAGGAAGTTATGGAAAACTCATTTAGTACATAAAAAGAGAGTCATTTTCAGACATTTTCAAAAGATTAAAATGTACTTTATGCAGGTACCAGCAGAGAAAGACATTCGCTCTATTTTTTTAATCATTGTACATCTTTATAGCATACAAAATGGCCTTTCCCAGCATGAATACAGTACATATTTGTTAAAGAAATAGGCAATAACAACAAATAACATCTGTTAGATGATTTTTTTCCCCTGATCTCCTCCCTCCCATCTCCAGTTACACACCCCCTCCTATACTATCTCTAGTATCTATGGCTGCCATCCCTGCTATTATACCTTCCAATCTTTCAGTTTCTTCATAAAGTACAGACATTTGGTATATATTAAGCAGAAATATACAATCCCTATCTTTCACAGTCTGACTTGCTCCACTTAACATTAAATCTTCCATATTTGTCTACTTTGTATCAAATGTCAAGGTCTCATTATTCTTTATGGCTAATTAGTATTTCTTAGTGTGCATGTGCCTCATTTTTTTCATTCTTCTCATCTGTTCTTGAACATTTGGACTGATTCCATGTTTTAGTCTTCTTTTTTTTCAGTTTATTAGTTCAAGTGTACTGTTTTAATTATCAAATGTTATTATTCAGATGTGCTAATTATGTTTTTTTTTAAATCTCTGGTTATTCCTCGATTAATGGTTAAAAACATTTGCTGCTTTCCAACTATATTTCTTTCTTTCTTCCTTCCTTCCTTCCTTCCTTCCTTCCTTTCTTTCTTTTCAATGTTCAGTTTCCTTTAATGACCCCCATTGTCCCTGAAGGACAGGTACAGGGAGTTAGGTGATGGTGAGCCATTCACTTGAAGATCTTGCCCTGATTAAAGGCTTTGCCCACATGCTGGAAGGCCCCTCCTAGGAAAAGTACTCTCAAACTGGGTTTCCTCACTACTAGGGTCCAGTTTCCCACCATGTGTATGACTCATAGTTCACCTGCCAATCTGGACTCAGCGGAAAGGCAAGCTCTTGGCCTCAAAAGACCCAAACTCCAGAAATGGAACTGCTATTGTTGGTGCCAAAAAGAACGACACTGGCAAACGCATTCTTCCTCAGCTTGTCCAATCGCTGGAACATTCCAGTGATAAGGCTGCAACTCATGAAAGTCTGAGTGAGCTCTTCAGAGAAACAGTACTCAGAATACCATAAGACCAGCCATCCTTATCAAAGTGTTCCCAGAAATATGGCACCACCACAGAGGATGTGTCCTCATTGGAGTACTTGCATTTAAATTCATCCAACACAAAGGTACTCTTGGGTAGATGAGCAAAGCGGTCCTTGGTCTTGGGCTTTGCAGCCAGTGCCTGCTTACATTCATCCATCTCTTCCTCAAGAGCAGGGGCAGCAGCCTTTTTGTCCTCCTTCCACTCGGCCTGGGGCTTCTGCTTCTCTTCCCGTGAACTCTTCTCTTTCCGTGGGGTTTCCTTTTTAGGCTGGCTCTCTGCAAACTTCTTAGCATTGAACTGGGCCATCTTCTCACACAGTTTCACCTCCCCCAAGACAGCTTGGAACTGTGATTGGCTAATGCATGAGGAACCAGCTGTTCATATTGGGGAAGGCCTGGTGGAAAGGCGGCTCCAAAACCTGTTTATAGAGCAGGGTGCAGACAACTGTGATGTCAGCAAGTATCACTCATTCACCCACCAGAAAAGTCTTCATCCTTAAGTGAGCCTCCAGCAACCCCAGAATTCACATCACCTCCCCCTTTGCATTCTCTGTGGCCTGTTTGTTGTGGTGCATGATTCCCAAGGTGGGAAACACCCAGGTACTGGCTGGAGGCACTATGTCACTGTCAGCAAAGCTCACCCACTGCTCTACCTGGGCTGCTGCCTCTGGAGTACTTCCCCACAGCTTCTCATTGCTCACATATTAGCAATGACATTGCTCTCAAACACACAGAATCCATCATTACCCTCACATGCTGGAACCTTGCTGACAGGAAACTTGCAAAGAAATTCAGGGGTGCAGTTGGTTTGGCCAAAGTGGAAGTGGGTGGTGCAGAGAGCATGCGGACCTGAGTCTTGCTGTACTCAGCAGTGATGAGGGCCTTGAAGGCCCTCCAGTTTTCAGAGTATGTGTACAGGGTCCCAGCTGCCATGGTGCTTCTGCAGAGAATGCTCCAACTATCTTTAGAAAGCAAAAACCTGAAGGCTCTAGAGATTAAAAAAAAGCAGGAAGATTTTTGAGAAATTTTAATTAGGGAACAAGTCAACAATATAAAGTAAATTTCCCCTTTGTCTTTTATCTTTGTTTTTGTTTTTTTCCCCCTTGTTTCACTCCAAGGGCTATCACTATGGTAAAGGAAAGAATGGTTTAAAAAAAAAAAATAGAACACCTGCCATCCTTCTGGATACTTTACCTCACACTCTCCCTCTTCTCCTACTCTCTTCCTACACTGTCTCTAGACTCCATAACCATTTTCCATGCTTCTATAACCTTGAATCTTTCAGTTTCCACATAGAGTATAGACAGTCAGTATATATTAAGTGGAGACATACAATGTCTCTCTTTCTTAGCCTGCTTTGCTTCACTTAGTAGTAAATCTTTCATATTCATCCACTTTCTGTCAAATGCCAGGGTCTTATTTTTTTTTAATACCTGAGTAGTATTCCATGGAGTATATGTCCCACTTTTTCAATCCATTCATCTGTTCATGGACATTTCGTTTTGTCTCATGTCTTAGTGATTTTGAAGAATGCCAAAATAGACATAGATGTGCAAGCACTTTTCTGACCAAGGGTTCTCTTATCCTTTGGGTAATACCCAGGAATGGAAGTGCTGAATCATAAGGTAGTTCTACTGGGAGATCATTTTTTTAAGAATTATTTTATTGGGACCAGCAGTTAGCATAATGGCTATGTCGCTGGACTCCCATGTGGTCGACCGCGGTTCGAGTCCCGGACCCAGTGGCTTAAACTCACGCCGGGCGTGTGTGCATACATGCCCAAGATCCCGAGAGGAGAATGGAGGAGAAGGGATTGCGGCATGGCCATCACCCCTGGGGGGTGATTTCTCGCTTTCTATCTCTCTGTCTCTCTCTGTCTGTCTGGCAAGTGCACACGCCCTATAGCAAAAACCTCTCAAAAAAAAAGAATTATTTTATTTAAATTTATTTATTTATTATTTAAATTTGACTAGAGTGGGACAGAATGAAAGTGAGAGCAAGAGAAAGAAAGCAATCACAGCAAACAAAAAACAGACCAAGGTATACCCAGCTCCAGCATTTTCCATCTTCACTCCATATTAGGAAAAATAACAGAATCATCTGGTTCACATAAAGGGCTGTGCAATTGCAGCACCCTTTAAGTTCATGCTCCATTTTCTTGGAAACACAATCAAATTAATCTCTGTCACATACTTTTCTCAGTTGTCAACATTATTAAAAACCAATTTAGAGGCTGGCTGGAAAAATGCTGATTAGCAACCACAGTTAAATAAAAGCCTTAAAATTGAATAATCAGCCTGGTGAAGATGGACTTATTGCCAGATGTTGACTCTCTTCCTTTCCCAGGAGAAAAGGGGAAATGACCATTGCTGTTCGTGCATCATCATATTAAATAATAAAAAGAACAAATAATTATTTTCCACTTAAATATATACTATAAAATTCATTTGACCAATTATTCAAGTTTTGTCTATATCATTTGAAAGAGTATTTCTTTTCTGGAAACAATATCAACAGAGAATACATGAAAGAAAAGAAATGTGATTATCCATCTACTCCTCCTACCCTCCAACTCTCTTTGATAATCTCACAATGTGTACATGGGAATGGTTACTTACAGTAAGAGGGCTATATCAATCCATAAATGTTTATGTCTTGGTGGATCAAGGAAATTATGTCATAATTTAGAATACCTTTTGTGTCAAGATCCCCCAGAACTTCCATGATTATTTATAAATTGAGTTAATTTACTTTGTACTTTATAAAATACCATAAGAGTTTAACATTACCAACTAGATTTGTTAATTATCTCTGGCAAAAAGGAAAAACACAAAGGCATAATAGAGAACAAAGAAAAGTAGCCACCCCAATAATCGCTTTGAAATATACCCAAAGGAAATGAAATGGGTACTTCATAAAGATACATCCCTACTTTCTTTGAAGCATTATTTGCAATAGTCAAGATATGTAAAAACCTAATTGTCTATCAATGGATGAATAGAATATACAATGAAGTATTACTCAGCCTTTAATAGGAGATCCTTATATTTGGAGGACATTATGCTAAACCAGACACAGAAAGAAAAATAATGCATGATCTCACTTACATGTGGAGTCTTAAAAACAAAATAAAAAGTTATATATAGAGAGAGATAGGGAGATTTAAGTCAAAGGATATACAGTAGCAAATACGTAGGATGAACAAGTCAAAACATCCACAACATGAAGACTAGACATAAAATAGCATATTATATTCAGGACTTTTGTTAAACAAGTAGATTGTAGCTGCTCTTGCTACAAAAAATAAAAAAAGGATCATCGCGTGAGATGATGAACATGTTAATTTAATTCCCTATAGTAACCATTCTAGTATACAAATATTACATCATGTCATATATTTTAAATATACACAATAAAATTTGCTTTTTTAAAAAAGGCAAAGTAGTCAGAGATAATATGAATAACAGTGAATTTCAAATCTGGAGGCCTGGGTTCATATGCTAGTTCTATAATCTTTTAAAACACATGCTGTTTATTTTTTTAAGAATTATTTTATTTAAGTTTATTTATTGTTTGTTTAAATTTGACCAGACGGACAGAGAGAGAGAGAGAGAGAGAGAGAGAAAGTGAGAAAGCAAGCCACCAGATCTGAGACTCAAACCTCGTTCAGCCCAGAACAGCCCTTCTTCAAGAGGCAGCCAGCTCCATGGCTCCTGTGATCTAGCCATTTGGGGAGAAAGGAAGATGTCCCACTGATAACTGGGCCTCCAGCATCCAAAACTCGCGTGTTTGGGAAGAAACCGACCACCCACCAGATGACTAGAAATCGCTGCAAGACCACAAGAAATATGGGGAAGCAGGAAAATACCTCTCCCACAAGGGAAAAGGATAGCTCCTCTTTATCCACACACAGTTCAATGGAAATCATGGAAATGTCTGATAAAGAATTCAGAACATTCATAATGGCAAAGCTAACAGAGATGGAAGAGAAGAGAGACAAGGAACTGCTGAAGAGGAAGGAGAAAGGAGTTGAAGAGTTCCAGGAGGTGAGGAAATTCATGCTAGATCTAAAAGAGGAATTTCACACTTTACAAAAGAATCAGATGGAACTGTTAGAGATGAAGGCTATAATACAAGAAGTCAAAATCTCCCTTGAAAGTATTAAAAGCAGACTAGATCATACAGAAAATAGAATCTCTAATGTAGAAGAGAAAATGGTTGGCCTAGAAAAATCCACCGCGAAGACTGAGAAAATGGCCCAAAAATTTGAGAATAATATGCGAGAAGTACTAGATACCATCAAACGTCCAAACATCCGGATAATAGGCATCCCAGAAGGTGAAGAGACTCATAAGGGCATTGATAATCTATTCCATGAAATCTTACAAGAAAATTTTCCAAACCTGGAGAGGCACTCAAAGATTCAGTCCCAAGAAATACAGAGGACCCCAAATAGAATCAACCCAAGAAGATCTTCTCCAAGACACATTATAGCCAGATTGACCAAAACCACAGACAAAGACAAGATACTAAGACTGGCAAGAGAAAAAAGGCAAGTTACCTACAAAGGGTATCCCATCAGACTAACGGCAGACCTCTCATCGGAAACAATGAGAGCGAGGAGAGAATGGGAAAATGTATTCAAAGTATTAAGGGAAAAGCAATTTCAACCGAGAATTCTGTACCCAGCAAGGTTATCGTTCATTTGGGAAGAAAAGACACGAACTTTCCCAGATAAACAAAACCTGAAAGAATTTACCAGCACCAGACCGGATCTCCAAGAAGTTCTTAAGGGAGTGCTATGTCAGTAAAATTAAATGCAGACACACAGAAATAAGAGTTCAGAAACTAAGAAAATGGGCAACTTAATTGTAGGGCCAAAAGCTGGAGTTGAGTATTACATCCCAGATTTCAATCTGGAACATCGAACCTCAACAGATACAGAAGAAAGATTAAGTACATGAGACTGAACTGATGAAACAGTATTCTACGACTTGACTAAAATATTGCTGCTTTTCTTCTAAGCTTTGTTGTCCGGTTTTAAGGATTTTTGTCCTGTCTTCAGCTATCAATAGATTCATGTTCCTACTATTTGAACAGAATACTAACCTGTTTCTAGGCTTTAAGTTTCAAAGAAATATCCTTACCAGTTCAAAACTGCTTTTCTTGAAACCATCGGCTGATCTTGCTATTGAAAGTAGTTAGATTACTTATGATATTGTGTGATCAATGAAATGTTGGGGGAAAAGGGATTGAAGACAACTGTAGACAGCAGAGATAGTGTAATAAGAGAGTGGAATAGGGCAGAGGGCTAGACATGGGGTAAAAAACATATATATGAAAGTAGAAATGGAATATTATGGATGATAACATGCATTATTAAGCCACTATGCAGTATATTCTAGATGGGAAACCACATTTAGAATGTTGTGATGATGCTCAGGGAATGAATGTAAATTAATAAAAAAAAATTTCAGAAGAAAAAAAAAAGGCATTAGAAATACCTATTTGATGACTGCAGTTAAGCTATATAGCCCTAGTTAGGTGCTACTTTATAGTATGTTCATTCTATTCACTGAGGTTTATGCCTAAAGTCAGACTTGTGTTCATGGATATGTACATATCAGCTGTGCTTGCTGTTGAAAATATTTAGATTTATTAAGATATTTAGTGAAACAATAAAATGGGGGAGGCATAGAAAGCACCAATAGATACCAGACACAGTGTGGGAGGAGGGTGGGAGATGGCAGAGGGTGAGATAGGGAATCAAGAATGGGGAAAAAGGCAAAATACACAGAAAACAAGAAATGGAAAATGATTTGTTGACAATAACACATATGTTGATGTGCTTGATTGAGCCAATCAATATACAGTGTATTCTCAATGGAAAAATCTCATTTTGTATGCTATAATGATGTACAGTGAATGAATGTAAATAAAGAAAAAATGTAAAAAAAAAAAAAAAAAAAAAAAAACCAAAAACCTCGTTCAGCCATGTGGGAGTCTAGTGCCCTTAAACACCATGCCACCTGCCAGCCCCAACATATGCTGTTTATAGTCAATGAGAATTTCATTGAGTCAATTCTTGTTTTATTTCAAAAATTACCTCAAACTAATGTAATGCATAGTAACAATATAGTCTCTTTTCTCATCTGGAAAAAAATAGGAAAACAATGCAATAGCTTATAGGTTTGCTGTCAAGAATAAATGAAATAACAAATGTGAAATGGGTATTTCAATATGTTACTATGATTAATAATACCCATCCATAATTTAATCAGTAGATCCTCCAAACTCAAGTGAGCCAATGTTCTCCCATAAAACCTTCAACTAAGACACTACTGAGACATAATTTTTTATTATTTAAATTTAGTGAACTCTCCTTTTCCCCATCTTCCAATTGATAAAAGTGTTGACAGCTGCAAAACACAAAGTACTATTATATTGGGCAGACTGAGGCAACAGAGAAAATAACAAGGTAAAGGACATCACTTCCTGAATAACCAAGAGTTGGGTGTGTGAGCATTAATGAGTAATGAATGAAATAAATACTAATTAAAACTCACATTGTAAATACAGGCACACTGAGAATCCTTCATTCTAATTTATATAGACCAATTGACAATATGGTACAAGTTTCTAAATGTATAGTAATTTTCATTTGTTGTAAACAATCAACCTACCTATCGAAATTATTAACTCAGCTCTTGCAGTCCCTTTTCCATTCTGTTGAGATTTGTGGCATGTACACATGCATGCCTGGATGTCTTTTGAGCTGCTAAGGGCCAAGAACTACCATCACCCACACATGATCCAGCTCCCTTAACCATGAGGCTATGGAGCCAATCCAACCTGCTCCTTCTTTTTAACAATCCACCCCGACAGCCAGGTAAAAGTGTAGCTATTGCATCAGAGGATAGACCAACCTTCGCTTCAGTGGTGGATCCTCATTGGTCTAAACCAATTATGGGAACTCGTGATTTGGTCAGTAACAATAAGACCCGAAAAGGAGTCAGCTGGAAATGTGGAACGTAGGCATGGGATTGTTCTTGAAAAAAGATTACTCTCTCTTCCTTCCCTCATCTTCTTCTGGATCTTATCTATGACAAACATGATGCTTAAAATTTCAGCAGCCATCTTGTAACTATAAGAGCTAATATAAGGACTAACCTACTCTGCTGAGGATAACAAGCATGAAAATGGAAAGAACATAGACTTTTGAGGATAATATTTATCTTCTGAACTAACTGATCCTGGAGTTGTCCTATTAATATCTTTCTACTTATGTGAAATAACAAATATTCTTCTGATTCTTTTGACAACTAGAATGAATTTTCTGTTACCTGAGCCAAATACATTCTGATGCAGCTGCCATCTATTAAGTATCAAGTGGGACCTTAACAAGCATTATCTCATTTAATCCTTGCAACCACCCAAAGCAGATTTCATTAACTCCAGTCCATACTTGAGAAATCTGAGACTTAAAAGGGATGAAACTGCAAAGGTCACTTAACTAATAAATGGCAGCGTTAGGATTGAAATTCAGATATGCTTGATGCCAGAACTCAGCTTCTTTCTCTTGGTCTCAAAGAGCACGTGAAATGGCAGCCAAGTCTTAAGATAGCCTATTTCCTGCACTCAGCTACCTTCCTTTACACATCATCTGTGGATTTTCATGTGTAGAATAAAAGTGATGTGCTTAATGATCTCACCCAACTATGATTATAAATGGAAAACAATTAAAGCTATGATTCACTTCAATTTTTATTTCAAAAGCATTCCCTTCCCACTTCTGACAGCTGAGAAAGCAGCCTTTGAAGCCAGAAACTCCACTTCTCTTCAGACATTCTGCCGGTCTATCTGATTTGTCTAATGCACGAAGTTGGCTAGGTAGGTGTGGTTGTGGCTGTTACAGAAACAAAACACATAACCCCACACCACTTCCCTTACCAGCCAACAGAGCACCTCAGTATCTTGGCCTGCTACAAAGTCTGAGAGTAATTTTTTTTTTTGAGAGTTTTTTTGCTATAGGGCACATGCGCTCGCCAGACAGAGAGACAGAAAGCGAGAAATCACCACCCAGGGGGCATGGTCACGCTGCAATCCCTTTCCCTCCATGCTCCTCTTGGGATCTTGGGCATGCACGCACACACGCCCAGCATGAGTATTAAGCCACCGGGCCCGGGATGCAAACCGCGGTCAACTACATGGGAGTCCAGCGACATAGCCATTACGCTAACTGCTGGTCCCTTAGCCTGAGAGTAATTCTGAAAAGCCAAGGCACCTCACCATTTTCACCCAAGAGTTAGGATATGCATTCATGAATAATGAAGGCAGTGAGTGATGGAGCAACATTTTGCCATGTTAGCCAACTCCAGGATGTACCACTTCACAGAATTTTATGCTAATAGCTTTATTTGCTCACTTTGTTTTAATTCCTCAGGATGGACTTTCTTTCTCACCTGTTGAAAATAAAGTGCAAAGCTCTTTAATTGACTGCCAAGAAGGTATTTGCATAGAAAAACACAGAAAAATATGTCATGACTTTCCTGATGACCTAACAGTTTTGAGGCCAAGATGTATGTCTGCCTTTCAGGCTCAGATCTATTTAAGAACTCTAAAAGTGTTTAAATGGGGAAGCACAAGAATAGGATGTTCCAAAATATGTAGGTGTTCCTGCTTCCAGGAGATGGAACTTAATCACATCCTCCATGAGTGTGGGCTGGACTTAGAAACTCAATCCAATGAATAAGAGTGTGGAAATGGGAAAATAGTAAGTTTATAGTGAAGAAATTTGGCAAAAACTACTTTAACCAAGTGATTAAGTTTAACAAAATGAGTTATTTGAAGCCAGCAGGTGACATGGTGATTAAAACACTGGCTCCCACATGACTGATTCTGCAGTTCAAGTCCTGAACCTGGCAGCTTAAAACATGGTGGGCATGTATGTGTGCATGCCCAAAATCCCAGGAGGAAAATGGAAGAGAAAGCACTGCAGCATGGCTATCCTCCCCGGGAGCTGATTTCTTTCTTTCCCTCTTTTTGTCTGTCTCTCTGTCTCTTTGGTGAGCCCACATACACCCTACAGCAAAAATCTTTTTTTTAGAAAAAGGGGAGGGGAGATACATTATATGACTGTCATTTACCCCCTGATATTGTGTGATGAGAGAGAATTTCATTTCTATGATCTTTCTCCCAAGAACCTATAATCCTGGGTCCAGCAGATGGCATAGTGGTTATGTCGCTGGACTTCCACATGTCCAACCACAGTTCAAATCCTGGATCCAATGGCTTTAAACTCAGGATGGGCACATGTGCATGTGTGCCCAAAATCCCAAGAGGAGAATAGAGAAGAAGGGGTTGCAGCATGTCCATCTTCCTGGGGGATGGAGTTCTCACTTTCTGTCTGTCTCTGTCTCTCTGGCAAGTGAATACACCTCATGGTAAAAAAAATCTCTCTGGAGAAAAACAACAACAAAAAACCCTTGGGGCCAGCAGGTGGCGTGGTGGTTGAGGCACTGGACACTCCCACATGGCCAACCATGGTTCCAGACCTGGTGGCTTCCTTTCTCTCTCTCTCTCTCTCTCTCTCTCTCTCTGTCTGTCTGTCTCTTTCTGGTCAAATTAAAATAAATGAATGAATAAATAAAATAATTTAAAAATTAAAAATAAACCCTATAACTCCAGACTTATCATGGAAAATTCACCAAACTCGAACTGATGGAGATTCTATAAGTAACTCACCACAGTATGCTTCAGAACTGCCAAGGTCACTAAAACAAAGACTGAGACACTGTCATTGGCCAAAATAAGACCTAAAGAGCCATGACAACAAAAAGCAGTGTGGTACCCTAGACGAGACACTAGAAGGAAAAAAAAGGACAATGGGGCCCAACTCTATGGCCTAGTCATTAAAGTATCTGAATCTCACATGTCATATTACACAGTTCAACTCCCAGACCGACCCAGATGCTTGAAAAACAGGCCAGGCCCATGGTAGTATATGTCCCAAAGTCTGACAAGATGGAGTAATGGAGAACATGTGGCATGACCACACCCCATCAGGAGGTACTTTCTCTTCTCTCTTTCACTCTCTCTCTCTCTCTGTGGCAAGTACACATAACCTCTGGCAAATTATTCAAAAAAAAAAAAAAAGGAAAAGGACATTTGGTAGAAAATTTGTTGCAGTTCAGCTAAAGTTGGGAGCTTAGTTAACAGCCATGTCCCAATATTGGTTTCCTAGCTTTGACAAAGGTAACACAGAAATGTAAGATATTAACATTAGGAGAAACTGGATGAGGAGTATATGGAGACATTCTGTATTGTCTCTGTACCTTTTCTATATATCTAAAATCCCAGTAAAAGATCTCCTTAACTCCCTTTCCTCTACTTCACCCTCTCAAAAATAGGAGGAGGTGGAATAGCTGTCCTCTCTCCACCTTTCCATGATTACATATGTATCTAGCCCTGATTCTGTGTACTTAAGCCTTAAGTGTGGGAATGAAAAGTAATTATGTTTCTCATAAAGGAAATAGGAAAAATCTAGATGATAAAGAAGAAAGGTGTAGAGAGAAGAAGAAAGAGAAATTAAGTGGAGCAAAAAAGTAAATAAATAAATAACAAAACTCAGAAGAGAGAGAAAGAGGAAAGGGGAATGGGGGAACAAAGGAAGGTGTAAGAATAAAGTTACACAAGGAGGTTTTGTCCCTGCTCAGGAGCAGGGAGGCAGCACTGAAGTAGCAGGAGCTGCCCGATATGTCTAGGGCACTTTGCTCAGAACTACCAGAGAGTACACAAACAACGGGACAAACTTCTTCATTAGGAAAGTGGAAGTGACTGGCTAGGTACTCATCAATCTTACTTCCTTGTCCAGGGTCCACAAGAAAACCACAATTCCGAACCATCGGTTCTTTTAACCCTGAACCATGTGACTCCATTCTGGCCAGCAATATGTACCTAGGTAGTCTAGCCTCTAAAACATCTAATGCAATCCATCATCCTCTTTCTCCCCTGCATAGACACACAGTTGGAATCTAAGGCCTCTGAGATGGCAAAGTCACATTATAGAAGATGTCCAGATTCCTAAGTGCCTGCTTGCTCGTAACTCCTAAAATCAGGCTTTATCTAGCTTCAAGTGCATCTAGTATCTCAAATGATGCCACCCAGACTGTATTCTATCTCTCAGGGCTCCCTTCTTCTGTGTCAACTTCATGCTCAGGTAGGATTTTCCCTGGGGTGCAACATGACCCCTGTCATCTCAGACATGAAGCCCACCAGCCTGGGAGCCTTAGAAGAAAGACAACACCAATTTCCCAATTATCCCTGGAAAACCGTAAGTTAGTTCTGAATGACCTGGATAGAAGCACATGGTCACCTCCAACAAATCATCATGGTAGGTAGAATCTCATACCTCTAGTTATGGGATACAGGGCCCATTCCAAGGAGCTAGCAGTGGGATCAAACTCACTCAAATCCCATGGGTTTAAACAAATTCACCAAAGAGAAGCCAGGCTGCTGTTAGCATACAAAGGAAGGATGCACGCTAGGTAGGGAACAAATGTCCCTGCAATTGGTACCACCAGGGAGCATCATAAAGTATGATGAGGTAGCAGGAGGGAGGGAAGAATCAAACAACACAGGCAGGAAATCATGGATCCCTTTTATAACATGCAAAGGAGCACAAATTTTGTTCATCAAGCCACTGGTTCTATTTTCCAATAACGTAAATACTGAATAATACTCTCTGTGGATATACCTGGGGGTTGTTTGTGATTTTTCCACATATTAGCTCTAATTCCATCCTCACCCTCCTATAACAGACAGCACTGATACAGTGAATCTTACTCTAATTGGTTTTTAAAGAGTAAAGCAAAAAGAGAATAAATTATTCACAGACTTCTGCTCTCTAATTATTAGTAGTAACAAATTACTTGGATTCAGTAATGTCTCCCAGTGTCTCAGTTGAGCACAGATGTTGTAGGCAGTGGGGAGCCACTGAAGGCTTTTAAACCACAGACTTGGTTGTAAAAAGGCACCTATGATGGCAAAATGTAGAATGGATTGACTGAGGAGATTCTAAAGGCAGAAAAGTCAGTTGGGAGGCTATTATAATAGGAAAGTGAGAGTTGCAAGAACCTGAGCCAACTAATAGCTGAACAGAGGAGCAGGAGAAACTAATTACAGAGTTTGAATAGGGTGAACAGAATGAAGAGCAGCAACAGAGCGATGCTTTTGGTTTAGCTGACAGCTTCCAAATCATCCATCCACACCTCTTCCTCCATTAACTACTGCCTTTCACTTGCCCAGCAGCTGCAACATACACACTGGAGAAAAGTAAATGACATGGAGAGAGATGAAGATTCCCATCGGAGCAAAGTTCTCACTCTCAGAGTCAAAGGAGTGTTTCTTGGGAGACTAGTAGATGCCATAGTGGTTATGTTGCTAGACTCCCACATGTCTGATAGCAGTTCAAGTCCCGGACCCGGTGGCTTGAAACTCACACTGGACCGGCACATGTACATTTATGCCCCAAATCCTGGGAGGAGAATGAGAAGAAGGGATTGTGACATGGCCATCCTCCCTGTGGGGAATGATTTCTCACTTTCCCCTCTCATTATCTCTGTCTCTCTCTCTCTCTCTCTAGTAAGCACATGGGCCATAAGACAAAAAACAACAATGACAAAATTATTTCTTTACATCTGCTTCTTAATTGTACTTTAAAATAATTTATAATAAGAATTGTCGATAAGTTTGTGGGGATCATTCAGCATTGTGTGGGCATCAATCATAAGGCCGATAATAGTATTTATTACAAAATTATTATTATTACCAATGACTATTCAAAATAGTGCCTTACATTTTATAGCACTTTACAAAGCACTTCCACCTATCTCCATTTACTTCGTTTTCGTAATAACTCTGAAACAACTATTACTGGTCCCATTTCACAAATTCAGTCTGAGTGACTTGTGTAAAATGTTACAACAGTCATGAGGCAGAAACAGGACTAAAACTCCAGACTTTTGACTTCTGGAACAGTGATCTTCCACTTTGTTTTGGTGCTCATTATTTGCAGTATAAATAAATATTAGGTCGTTAGAAAAGTTATGGCATCTTTTTCTATGTTTTTCTATGCAAAAATGTGTCATGACTTTCTAAATGACCCACCAACTAAAAGCTGCATCCTCAGTCTGAGAACTGGATTATCATATGATTTTTGGATTTTTAATTAGTCCCATTTTTACAAGGGGAAATCTTAAGTAGGGAAAAATAAGAAAGTGTAGGTAGTCTAGGGGAATTACAAGCTAATAATCAGCCCTAAGGGCAGATGGGCAGACGGCTGCCAAGAGGCTGGGTTTCAAGGTTACTCTGACACTAGTGCTATCATAGTGCCTGAAACTGTCTGCATTTCTGCTACAGTACGATCTCCAAAATACCCTAGCTAATGTGCTACCTGGGAGGAATAGATTAAATTCCTTCTCCTGTCAGAATGAATAACCACCAATTTAGTAGTATAAAAATAAGACAAACTTGTTATCATATTGATTTTTTGTTCTGGAGAACAAATAAGATAACTAAACTAGTCCAAAATAGATTTCACTGTGTTAAAGTCACAGTGGTGGGCCAGTCCATGTTATGGTGGTTAAGGCATCTGGATTCCACATGGCCAACTCCACAGTTCAAGTCCAGTACTTTGTGGCTTGAGAAACACATGAGGCACTTGTACACGTATGCCCAAAATCCTGAAAGGGGGGTGATATCGGAGATAAGGGACTGCTAGGTGACCAGGTTCCATTTGAGGGTACTTTCTTGACTTTTCCTCTCTTTCTCTGTCCTCTTCCAGCAAGTGCTCATGAAATCTAAAAAAATTTTTTTAATAAAATAAATTTTTGAAAAATCACAATGTCAGTGGGACTGTGTTCTTTCTGGAGGCACCCGGGAGCCCTCTGTTCCCTTGTCTTCTCCTAATGTCTAGAAGCCACCTGCATGCCTTGGCTCATGGCCCCTTCCTCCATCTTCAAAGTTAATGAAATGTTATCTTTAAATCTCTCTCTGACTCTGACTTCCTGTCAACCATTTTCACTTACGAGGTATTTTTTATTTCATAAGGTCTGGTTAGATAATCTGAGATAATCTCCCCATCACTATTTTTAACTTAATCATACTTGCAAAGACCCATTTGTTTATCCTAGAAGGTAATACAATTACAGGTTCTAGGAATTAAGATGCATTCATCTTTGGGATGCCACTACCATGCCTGCCACAGGAGTAACACATTAACAAATATTACTGTGATCTAACTGAACAGATTAGATAGCTGCTATCTTTCTGAAAGCAAATATTAAGGGAATGAGACATGGAACAAATAAATTGATAGAAATTAAGAAACTCAAAAAAGTTTACTAGAACATAGATTCTTCGTATATTGTTTATGAGAATACAAATTATGGTTTTAAAAAAAAAGATTGGAGACTTTTTTGGTAAAGCCTATCCAAATTTTAACTGATTTAGTAATTATACTGCTAAAAATAACCAGAAGTACTTCAAGATTCAAGTACAAAGATATATACTAAATGCCCACCAAGAAGGTCTAGCTAAGCAAATTAGAATATATTCTTATGATAAAATACTCTGGTGTCTTTAAAAAAAGGATGAGGTAAATTAGTATATGCTGACATAGAACTGTCACCAAAAACATACCAAAAATATTTTTCCTTAGGAAAGAAAAGATGTTTGAGTACACTTAGTATGATCTCGTTTGATAAATTAAAAAAAATTTATAGACACATTTGGTATTTGCATAGAATTTTTGTCTTTGAGAGAGGGATTAAGAATCACTGTGGGGGGGCTGGCAGGTGGTGTGGTGGTTAAGGGTGCTGGACTCCCCCATGGCAGACTGCAGTTCAGGTCCCAGATCTGGCAGCTTGCTTTCTCACTATCCCTCTCTCTTCCTCAACCCCCCACCCAGCCTTCTTGTCAAATTAAAATAAATAAGTGGACAAATAAAGTTAAATGGAATAATTCTTTTTAAAAAAGAGTCATTGTGAGAAAAGAAAGAATTTTTCTTTTCATTTTATATATCTCTGTATTTTTTGGATATTTAATCACATACATGCATTAATTCTGTCCCCTGTAACTATTTAAATACATATGTTCAGGTTTTTCTGGAAGTTCTGGTCCACAATATATGATATAGGGCCCATAAATGGGTAATATGAAAAAGTCCCAAAGCAATTAATTTGAGTATCACAGAAGGTTCTTAATGTAGTTGCTATTGGCACTTCGGGCAATATAACACTCCCTTGTGTTGGACTGTCTATTGCATTTAAGATGTCAGAATATTTATCTAACCCCCACCTCCAGCCTTCTGATATCCAAAATTTCCACACTTTCTATCATCCCCTCGAGGGTTAGAATAATGTACTGCAGGATTCCTGAGCAAGAACTGAGCTTGAGAAGACCTTGCATTTCTGAGACTTCCAGATAGGGAAAAGCTAAAATTGATGGAAATAAAAGCCACGTATTTCCTAATGACAGGCCTCAAATTCTCTAAACACTATGCTTTGACAAAGGCTGTTCCTCTAGCTAGAACACGCTCTTCTCTCACAAAGGCTAACCTTAAAAATAGCTACACTGGGGCTAGTAGATGGTGTTGAGGTTAAGGTGGCTGGATGCCACATGGCCAGTTGTGTAGTTCGAATTCCAGACCCACCTGTTTGAAAATCACACCAGGCACATATGCATGTATACCCAAAATCCTAAGAGGAGAAGAGGTGAGAAGGGATTTGGGCATACATACCTCCCGCCCAGGGTGATTTCTCACTTTCTCTCTCTCTCTCAATCTCTCTCAGTGAATGAATGCTCCCTATAGAAAAACATAAAAAATAAATAAATAAATACTAGATTGGGAGAATATTATGAAACACAAGAATGCACATAAACATGGGGAATGGGATTTAGAATGGTGTACTATAGCAAAATAAAAACAAAACAAAAACAAAAAAATATTTTTGAGGTCCAGCAGGTGGCATGGTGGTTAAGGCACTGGATCCCACAAGGCTGACCACAGTCAATTATCCAACCTGGGGGGTCTGAAAAACACACCAGGCACTTATGCATGAATGCCCAAAATCCCAAGAGGTGAATGGAGGAGAAGGGATTGTAGCATGACCATCACCTCTTGGGGGTAATTTCTCACTTTCTTTCTCTGTCTGTCTCACTCCTGTGAACAGATGCTCTATGGGGAAAAAAAAATCTGAAAAAAAATATATAGTATTGTTAACAATTCAATATATACTTCCGAACACTGAAAGAATAACAACAGCAAACTAGTAGATCTATTAACAAATGTGCACAACATAATATAATGTCAGTTTTGGCAAAGATGACTATGTCTGTATTCTTGATGTGATAATTACACATTGTATGTAAGCTGTGAAAAACCATACTGTAACCCACAAAAAATAATAATAAATAACACTTTTTAAAAATTTTTTGGAGAGATTTTAAAAATAGAGAATATGCAATTGCCAGAGAAACAGAGAGAGAGAAAGTGAGAAATCACCCCTAGAGGGGAAAGCCATGCCACAATCCCATCTCCTCCATTCTCCTCTTGGGATTTTGGGCATGCACACACAAGCACCCAGTGTGTAATTCAAGCTGCTGGGTCTAGGATTTGAACCATGGTGGACCATAAGGGAATCCAGTGCCTTAACCACTATGCCACCTGCTGGCTCAATAATACTTTTTTTTTTGGGGGGGGGAGGTTTTTTGCTATAGAGCACATACACTCGCCAGAAAGACAGAGAGAGAGAGACAGAGAGACAGAAAGCAAGAAATCACCCCCCCCCAAGGGGGATAGCCACTCCACAATACCTTCTCCTCCGTACTCCTCTCCAGATCTTGGGCATGCACGCTCACGCACCCGGAGTGAGTTTAAGCCACCAGGTCCAGGACTTGAACTGCAGTTGACTACATGGGAGTCCAGCGACATAGCCATTATGCCAACTGCTAGTCCCAATAAACACTTTTTTAAAAAAGAAGTTGAATAAGCCAGTTCTGTGGCCTACTGGTTAAGACAGCCAGATCACACATGGCTGGCCATGTGGTTCAAGTCTTAGACCCAGAGGCTTGAGGAAAAACACCAGGTACATGTGCATATATGTCTAAAATCCAAAAAGGATAAAGAGATAGAAGAGAAGAAATTAATGTGACCATTCTCCATTGGAAGATGCTTTCTCCTTTTCCTCTCCCTCTCTCTCTCTCTGGCAGCACATGTGCCCTCTAGGGGAAAATAAATCAATTAAAAGTTAAGGAAAGGTAATAAATTTTTGCTTGAATAAATTGAGCTTAAAGTATCAGTTGGACATTTGAGTTGAAATAGAAAATAGATTTAAATATGAAAGAGAGCTCTGGTCTGGAGATAGATATTAAAGCATAGTCAAAATATATTATTAGAATGAATATGAGGATTTAAAACAGCTATATATTCTACCTTCAAGACTTGGTCAGATGACAATGTCCCAAGAAGCCTTGCAAAACTTCCTGCCAATGGAATGATTCTCTTCTCTCTGAAACCCCCAAATCTTAAGGCGCAGCCTATACTAATCTCCCTAATATAAATCTCACATCTCTTACTTATTTCCAGCACATTTTCCATGAACTTTTTGAATACTCTTCCTCATATTAAGACTTAGAAATCAATGTGTAGTTTACACCTACTGTAGCACATCTCAATTAGGTAGCTAAATTTTCACGGGAAATACTTGATTATACTTAGATTTTATAAAATGTACAGTTGGGACAAGCAGGTGGCATAGCAGTTAAAGTGTGATACCCCACATGGTCAAATGTGGTTCAAGTCCTAGGCCCATCAGTTTGAAACTCACTCACCCTAGGGGTGTGTGTGTGTATGCCCAAAATCCTAATAGGAAAAGAGATAGCAGCATGGCCATCCCTTCTAGGGGATGGTCACTAGTGAAGGGCAGATATTGAACAAAGATGTTCAATATCCCATTTTCCATCTGTCTCTCTGTTTCTCTGGCTAGCATACATACCTTATAATTTAAAAACTCTCAAAAATAAATAAATCAGTTAAAAAAGAAGATTTGCATACTCATGTCAATCCAGATATACTCTTAATGAAAACCTTTAGGAGTTTAACAGTAACTAAATTGAGTTCATGTTTTAAGCTTATATTAAATTTACTAAAGTTAAATAAAATTTAAAATTTAGTTCCACCATGGCACAGTCCACTTTAAGCTAATAGTGGGGCTGGCAGGTGGCATGATGGTTAAGAACACTGGACTCCCCATGGCTGACCTCAGTTCCAGTCCCGGACCTGGTGGTTTGCTTTCTCTCTCGCTCCCTCTCTTTTTCTCTCTCCCCCTCCCTGGTCAAAATAAAATAAATGAATGAATGAATGAATAAATAAAGTTAAATAAAACAATTCTTGAAAAAAAAATGAAAAAAAAAAAAACAACTACTGGTTATTATATTGGGAAACACAGCTGTCCACAGAACCAGAGTATACATTCCTGAGACTCTACAGACTTAATAGCCATTGTATACCTAGGTTCCAGGTCACTAATTTGCACATAGTAGTTACATAATAAATATTTGTTGAATAAATGTATAAATGAATTATTCATCTTAGTGTCACAGTGTCAGGCAGAATACTTTATGACAGTTGTGCCTTTTATTTACATAACACTGTACTGTTTAACAAGCCATCATCTATTCATTTTATAAATGATCACGTTGAAAGATATTATTTCCACTTTTCAGGTGGCAAACAGAACTACAGCAAGATTCAGGAAAGTTTGGGGTTGTGGGTAAGGTCATTAGTAAAGGGTAGATATTGAACCTAGATGTTCTGACTCACAATTAAGTCTTCTTCAGTTTACTCACAGTGCCCTCAAGAAATCAACAAATGCATGTGAGATTGAACTAAACACTACAAAGAATGCTGAGCTCAGCTGAGAAAGGATCTTCTCCAATGTCCTACTATGCAATTAGAGAAAGGGTTAAGGGAAAACATTCTCAAACCAAAGAGATCACAGTTAACATCTTTTTGATAAGAAAGTGTCAAATGGGGCCATGGTAATGTAACAAGACCTACGTGGAAAAGGTCCTGAGTGGGACCATCTTGGGCATCCCTGAGCACAAAAGGCACATGTGTGATCATTACACAGGCCAGCTGAGACTGGAGATGGATTGTGTTGTAAAGACCTTACTAGGAGTGCATGTCTCTCTTTTATGGAAGAAATAAATAAACTTAAAAAAAGAAGGGAGGAAGGAAGGAAGGAAGGAAAATACCAAAAGAAAGAGGGTTAAAAGAGTGTCTGAGGAAGGCTAATGGAGAAATGATCTGCCAGTGTACTTCAGATCTTAGACCACACTGCTCATCTCAAGAGATCCACAAATTCTGCCTGGAATTTGAGAATCTATCCTAAGAAAATAATCCGAAGTCTCCAAAAATGTATTTATGCAAAGATGTCCATCATAGCATTGTTTAATATTTCACTCACAAAAACAGTTGAATAATTTTAGCATCCAAATATAGAGAAAGGCTTGACTAAATTATACCACATTTACTTAGAGACATTTTAAATTTTTTGATGTTCATGGAAGCTTAAACATGAGGAAACGCTGAGTGGGTGTTTTAACATTTTCTGTTGCTAACAACTGAATACTACACAGTATAATCTATAAAGAATATAGGTTTCTTAACTCACAGTTTTGGAGGTCTAAGGTCAAGAAGCCATGTCTGGTCTGGGTCTTTTAATTGGTGGGAGAGTCTCTGCAGAGTCCTGAGGCAGAACAACACCTCTCATGGCAAGAGGGAGCAACAGAAGTGCATGTGTGTCCAGGTATCTACTCTTCTTATAAAGCTATCAGGAGTCAATCATGAGACGTGACACAGATGACCTCATTTTAATCCCAATCACCTCTCAAAGTCCCCACCTCTCAACTATTAGAAAAGCTCACCAAATGTCAACAACATAAACTTCCAGGGGATATATTCAAACTATAGTAGCAGATTATAAATGTTAAACTTTATAATATGATACTGTGTGATCAAAGAGAAATTAAACATATTCATAGAAGAAATCAATCAGATTTTAACAATTTGGAATGAAAGAACAAGAGGTAATATTTTCCCCATTTCCATAAGCATATATCACTTTTATAATAGAAAAATCTTTTAAAAAAAACAAACTTTTTTTAAACATAAACAAGCAAATGGGTTAGTCTCCCTCCTCACCTCCACTCATGAGTAATGAAGCCTAAGTAAGGAAAAGTAACAATCCCACATTCTATCTAGAAAGTGGGTTTCTGCTCCTAATCAAGGATCTAATCCTCATCTCTATATTGTTGATTTAAGCTACCTGATAGGTTAAGAAATATCATCACCCTTTAGAAAGATGCAGTAACTGTTATACCAACAGTCTAACTCAATGCCCAAAGTCACATAGCCCTGCAGAACTGAGTCCAGGCAATAGAGAAAACCCAATTGTTACAGCAGAGCTGCTCATATTCCTAAAGCGCCCTGGCTGGCATCCTCCAGAACCACTTCACACTGAACCCATTACTGTGAGGTTGTGTTATATGCCTGGATAATTGCCATCCAGTTCTGGAGGATTTTCACACTACTCTAAAGTAGTCAATCATATCAATTCCTTAGCAATAAAGAACCTGGAATGGAAAGTGTACTTGCAATAAGCCAAGGGCCAACAAAAACAGTTCCCAAACCCTCTCAGGCTCCCCTCTGGATTTACCTATGGAATAGACTGTCTTTCTTCCAAGGTCAGTAGAATTTCCCAAGGATGAGCAAAGACTAAAATATAGATGAATCCCCATCAAAATGAAAAAATTTCATACCTTGCTGATGGACATCCAGAGGGATAGGAGTATTTATTCAAACTCAGAGGGGTTAAGCATAGCTCAATGATTGATCGTTTAAATTTTGGAGCCAGACTGCAGTGGTTCAAAACCCAGTTCTACCACTTGAGATCTAAGTAATCTTGGACATGTTATTTAACTACACTTCAATACTCTCACCTATAAAATGAGCCTAATAGAAATACATATCCTAAAATATTATTGTAGGATTAAATGAGTTAATAAACTATTATATGACCATTTACTATGGTCAGTCCCATATACAAACCATGTAAGGGTTAGGTCCTCATTATTTGCAAATATTGATTGATTAGTACAAGAAAGCAAATATTTGTAGTCCACCAGCATGAGCTAACCTCTGTGTCAAGTTTCACATACTGTACCTTTTTTAAATCCTTACAAAAACCATAAAGTATAACCATTTGTATTTCTGCTATGGAACTACAGCTGGCAGGAGTTAACTAATTTGCTTGAGTCACATATGACAGAGTCCTTACTCAAACCCAGGTCTCTGAGGATCCCAAATCAATTTGTTTTACCACATGAAGTCCAAATTTAGCTTGAACGTATTTAGGAGAAATATGTATTTTTACCTACCACACTTACTTGTCCCCAAATTTTACTTTCTCTGTTGTGTTTTCTATTTGGTGTGGGGTTCTGTTCTTCTCTGTGTCTTTCACAGAGTTTCCTCCTCCTTTTCCTCATTCTTGTTTCTCACTTTGGGAACAAATTGTGGCTCCAGAGCAATAACCCCAAAGTGTAGGTGAATCAAAGACACCAAAGCAATAGGAAAAATGTTGATCCTCTCTCTGATGACTCCTCTGGCTCCACTCTCTGGCTCCTCTGTCTGTCAACCCAGCTACCACCTCCACGATTACAATCTACCATGATAATATCAACAACACCACATTTCATTTTCCAAGGTATTGGGCCACTTTGTAAACACTTCTGTACAGTCACTTTCTTTGATTTTACAATATTTCTTGGTCATGACAGAATGCTCAAGAAAAATTTGTGACATTATTTTGCTTTAATCATGGTGGGACAGGGCAGTGGGAGATTTATTTAAGTCTTCAGAAAATAGACTGAATATTTCAGAAATACACTGATGGGGGCAAACACCCAACAACAATGAGAGCTAAATTTTTAAGGGCAAAGCTAGAATTTGGTCCAGTGATTTCTATGATGTTTGATTAGGATAATATTGATAGGTCTCTTTGGGACCGGATTTGAAAGTCCTTAACTCACTACCATATACTGAAACTATACATTTTACAAGGACAGGAATGTCTGTTTTATTTTTGTTTTTATTTTGTTTTGTTCCCCCTACTCCCATCATACCCTAGTACCAACTATAGTGCCTGGCACATATTAGAAGCTCTAAAAAATGACTCTTATAAAAGAATGAATGCTAGGGCATTCTCAAGACCATGACTGGCCTGATGCCTCCACATTTTTTAAAGCCTTTTTCTCTTAATCTGTACAGCAGACCACATCCCCAGACTTCTTTTGTGTCATAAATATGGTTTGGGTGTTTTTACCAGATGACTGCTGGTAAACAAATTCAACGATAGGACTGGAGAGATCAGAGAGACACAATGGGATTGTGTGGAATGAAAAGCACTATTAAAAATGTAAATCATTTCCCTAC
>NW_006209511.1:846187-856515 GCF_000334495.1 Tupaia belangeri chinensis | reverse complement strand
CCCTACAAACATAACTTTTTATTCACAGAGAGGAAAGTGTATAAAAGATTGATGGACACAGTAAAGCAGCTCAACTTTTCTTCTTACTTTTTTCCTAACTTTGAAAATGAGCTCTTTTGCATTTGACATGACATGTAAAATGAAATTATTTTTAAATGTCTAGATAGGAAAAATAAAGAGTTTAAAATAACCTTTTCCCCCAAAAGATTCATGTATTTACTTTCATTCTTTAAAATAATCACATAAGGCCAACTCCATGGCCTAATGTTTGAGGGAGTCAGATTCCACATGATCAACTGTGGTTTTGAGTCTTGGCCCCAGTAGCTTGAAGGACACGTTAGGCATGTGGGCACATGCACACCAAAAGTCCCAACAGGGTGGAGAAATGGAGAAGGGATTGTGGTGTGACCACACCCCATTAGAGGGGTGCTTTTTCCCCTCTCCCTTCCTCCCTCTGTCTCTGGGGAGTACACACCCCTCTGGCAATTTAAAAATAAAAATAAACAACTACAACAATAATATATGTATAAAATCCTAAAAACATTAGTTATTCATGTCTATAGTATCTACTTCCTAAGCAATAAATCTTCCTTCAAATCAAACAGCCTCTGTAAATACAATAGTGTTTCTTGATTATCACATTTGCTAAGTCCCAAAATGAGCATTTTTAGGTGGGAACCAGTCCCATCTCAACAAACAAAATGTTAAAGAACTCCCCAATATGAAGGTATTTCACTAACCAATCTTTCCCACGAAAAGCCCCACTCTCTCTACTTTATTGGTATTTATTGCCCAGAACTAATTTCCTAGCATTTATGGAATAGATTGTATCTTATAGTTCATGAGAGCAAACTGCGTGCATATCTTCCCAACTCTAATCCACGATTCCATGTTGAAATTGGCTAAGGTAGAAATATTTATAATACAGACATTGGTTAATGCTAATGTCTACCAACAGTTGAATAAACAAATTATGATATAGCCATACAAAACCTTTTAAGACTATTATCAGCAATACAAAGATATGATCTATTGGGTTGTCAGGAAACTCATGACACATTTTTTTGCATATAAAATATATCATGACTTTCCAGATGACCTAATATATTTTTAGGTTTTTTCCATGGAGTGTGTGTACTCACTAGAGAGAGAGACAGACAGAGAGAGGGAAAAGGAGAAATCACTCCCCAGGGGGGATGGCTATGCCATGATCCCTTATCCTTCATTCTCCTCTCAGGATTTTGGGCACACACAGCATGATTTTCAAGCTGCCAAGCCTGTGACTTAAACAAACCAAGGTCAGCCATGAGGGAGTCCAACACCTTAACCACCACACCACCTGCTGGCTCCACAAATGACTTTTAAAATAGTTATACTAAGTGAAAGATGACAGAATAAAAAAAGAACTCATACAGGGTCCTCAAAACACTCACAAAAAATGGGCATTATAAAAAAAAATAACACTATGCAGAGATTTAGATATTTTTTGCACCAAAAAAATTGTACTTTAATTCTATCTTTTTCATGAACTTTTGAAGTCCCCTCCTACTGTATAATCCCATTTACATACAAATCCAGAAAATACAAACTAATCTATATAATCTACAGACAAAAACAAATTGGTGACTGCCTGGGATGGACTGGGGATATTGAGAAGTGTCAGGAAGGGGTTACAAAAAGGTGCAAGGAAACTTTTGAGGTTAATTGTTCATTATCTTGATTATGGTGATGGTTTCATGGGTATTTACAAATGTTAACCTTTACCATTTGAATATTTCAACATGTGCAGGTTTTTTCCTATGCCAATTATATCTTAATAATGCTGTTTTTAAAATGTTCTCCATTTACTACTATGACATATTGACATTATTTTATTGTATTTTAATATCAACTACATAATATTTTAATAAATGCTACTTTACTGTACAGTAATTATCAATTTACCTCTCTATTTCTCTCACTTTAAGTTCTTTGGGAGCAAGAGACATCTGAAGTCTTTTCTGGCATGTTTTCTCTTCTTTGCCCCCAGCTATTTGCCCTAGGAACAATGTATCACTCTCTTCTCTGTGATCCTATTTGAAGATAGGTAATGGGGTGGAGCGAAAGCACAAAGGTTTTGGGACCAAAATGATGTAGGTCTTACCCTTGGTTTTGCTGTTTCTCAGCTGTGTGTCCTAGAGTAAGTCACATAATTTTTCTGAGCCCTACTTTTTTGGAACATAAAACAAGGATGATTTTGATAATTACCTAGAGCAGAAAAAAAGTGTATATTACTCCCATGAACAGTGTGTCAACAAAAGACACAAAGAAAGTTAGCACTGGTACTATCTGGTTTTAAAGAAAGGTCAGGCTACTGAGGACAGAAGTCTGACTGCTTTTTCCTATTTTCCAAAACCCTTTCCAGAGGGCTTGGAGGGAGTCACACTCACAAACATTAACAGACTGTTTTGACCCTTTGGTAACAAGATTCTTCCCACATCATGCCCCTGGCATCATATCATTGTGATGTGTATTAAGCCTCCTTTTGTATGCTAAGTACATTCTTTCCTGATCTCAGCAGCCTTTCTTTTCCAATGACAAACCTAAAAACTATAAATCCACCTATAACCTACAAGTCCCTGCTTCCACATATCCAGCCTCTTTGGGGCAGATCAATGGAAAAACTCTTCACTAAATTCCAAACCCTGTCTCTCACTCTCAAAATCAAATAAAAGGAACCCCTATAACCTGATCACCTGGAGAAAGGCATGTTTTGCCTCTTTTCCAGCCTAGGTCGCCTCCTCTCTGCTTAGAAATAAACCACAATAATTATTATTTTTATAGAGTTGGTTATTTCTAGACACTACCTTGAAAGAAAATAATAGATTGGGAGCAAGATGACCAATGGGAAGCACAGAACTCATCTCCTCTCCAATCAAGGAATAAAATAATAACTACTCAGACACATTTCGACAAGACTTTCTGAAAGAACACTTGAAATTGCCAAGGAAAGATTTGAAGATTTCTGTAATGTGGAAAATGGGAGAAAAAAAAAAAAAACAGCAGGGAAAAGAAACTGAAGTACCCAACCAGTTGGATCTGCTAGTCAAAATCAGCAGAAACTCCCTTTGGCTAGGAAAGGATGTGTAAGAGATTCCCTAAAGAGTCTCTGCTAACACAAATGAGAGAATTCTTAACTGCCTCAGAATAACACTCCACACAGTCCCAGGCCCAGTGAAGGGAAACTCCTGAGATTCACAAGGCTGCATATAACTCCAGGGAAGGATCTCATCCTAGTTAACGTGAAATTCTAGGACCAAGCAGTTACAGAACGGTGCCATTTCGAGAACTGATCAACTGCTCAAGTGAAAACTGCCCCAAGGACAGACAGCCTGCACATCTTCATATCACTGAGAAACCATCAAAATCTCACCAAACCTGCATGGGCAGATACACTGACCACTCTGGTTAGACTAAACAATAGGGCTATGACCCCTGCACTCAATCTATGCAACATTATACACTAGACTATAGACAGACCAGGAGAGTGGGAGGACTGTTCTGAGGAGCAGGTTTCAAGTGAGCACACTCTGCTCTTCACTAGATAGAGAGACTGAGAAAGCCAGACATTACTAACTGGCAGGCTTACACTGACACGCCCCCTCCACCAGAATCAAAATTTCAGAAACAGTTATCGGCCTCCTCTGTTGCCATCTGCAGTTTGGCTTCTTAGGACATCCCTGAATCATGAGTGTCAGAAGAGGAGAGAGAAGGAATGGCTGATGGAGAGGAGGACACCAGAGATCCCTCTACCTAGACAGAGAGGAGAAGACAGGGGTATGGCATGGAGGCTCACCCAAAGCCTCTTGTGTACCTGCTGGTACCTGCCACCACTACAAGGACTGTACTAGAGTCCTGTGACACACTGGCTGGCACCCACTAGCACCATAAAAATCAAACCAGAGCCCCATTACCACTGGAGGAAGAGGAAGTCGACCCAGAGACCCGCCACACACAGGCCAGTACTTTCTAATATTTCAGAGGCTGCAAAAGAGCCCCTCCTCCATGTACCTGCTGGCACCCACCAGTATTGCAGAGGCCCAAGCAGATCAACATCCTGTGCACCATTAAGATCATGGAGTATTGCCCAGGGCTAGTGTGCCTTGAAGGCTTGCCCAGAGCACTTTGGTGTACCCACAGGCACCCACAAGTACCATATAGGCTTAAGAAAACCCACTGGGCATCTGCTGACATTTGTTAGCACCATGGAGGCCCATGCACACCAACTGGCATCCACTAGCACCATAGAGGCCCACTTATCTACTGACTCCCATAGTACCCACCTACCTGTATTGCAGAGGCCCACTTCACTATTCCTGTCCACATGCCCACACCACAGAAATCTACCCCAAACCCCCACCCACTTGATAATGCCACAGTGACTCACTCAGAGCCCTGGTGTACACCATTGACAGCCCAAATTCTTCCCTTCTGTAATAAACTGCTTGCAAGATGGGGGCTATGGCTGTTGAGAGATTCAGACACTGGGGCAGAGAACTTCCACCATCTCCAGAGAGTACACACAAATGGTGGACTAAAAAACTAGCCACTCACACTCCTTAAGTCCATAACTATTCATACAGCATTCACATCCTTTTTATGAGAAATCCATTGAAGATAGAGGGTATTACATAATTTAGACTGATTTGTCCACTTGGATACCTCACCTGGAGAAGGACTCCTACCCCCTAAGTAGGATCCAAGAACTAAGGCAACCATCCTACAGGGCAACAGTTGTCAATGCCATGAGATAACCCATTCCTCACCCCCATAGGAAGAAGTGAATATTCAACCAGATACCTAAATACTAATGAAGGCACACAAGAAATATGGAAAAACAAGGAACTATTTCTTTTCTGAAGAAACACACTAACAGCAGACAAAATGCAGGAAATCACAGAAATATCAGAATCAGATTTCAGAGTATTTATCATAGCAAAACTCAATGAGATGCAAAACAATCCAACAATTTCAGGAGATAAGAAAAATCATCCATGATATGGATGAGAAATTCAATGGAGAGGTAAACATCTTTAAACATCATCAAAAAGGAATCCTAGAGATGAAGAATACAAATGGGAAATGAAAAAGCCCATGAAGAATATCAACAACAGGTTAGATCATGCAGAAGACTCTCAGAATTTGAATATACAACCTTTGAAATAGCCTAAACCATCAAAATAAAAGAAATAATAACCATTAAAAGTAAATAACATGGGGACCAGCAGATGGGGTGGTGGTTAAGATGCTGGACACTCCCACATGGCTGATCACAGTTCAAGTCCTGGATCTGCTGGCTTGCTTTCTCATTTTCCCTCTTTCTCTCTCTGTGTCTCTCTCTAGTCAAAACTAAAAATAAACAAATGCACAAATAAAATTAAATAAATAAGTTTTTTAAATCTTTTTTAAAAAAGTGAATAACATGGGGCTGGCAGATGGTGCTTAAAGTTCTGCACTCCCATATGGCTGACTGGTTTGAATCCCGGACCTGGCAGCCTTCTTTCTGTCTCTCTCTTCCCCTCTCTCTCTCTTTCTGTCTCTCTGGCTAAAGTAATAATAATAATAACAATGAGTAAAATAAATATTTTTTAAAAACTGAATAACATATGGATATTTTTGGATACAAATAAGTGACCAAATAGTCACTTATTATAAATAGCAACTTATAAAGGATAGCTCATCAAACTAACCTCAGACCTCTCAGCAGAAACCTTTTAGGCCAAGAAAGAATGGGATGACATATTCAAAATTCTGAGGGATAATCAGTTTCATTCAAGAAATGCTACACCGGCAAAATTTTTAAGTTGAAGAAGAAATAAAATCATTCCCAAAAAAACAAAAACTGAAGCAATTTACCAATACTAGATCAGCTCTTCCTCAAATATTAAAGGAATGCTACATCTGGGAATGAAAGGAAGGTAGTTATTACCATGAAAACACATAGAGGTATAAAACTCACCAGTAGAACTTCACCAAAAATAAAGAAAAATTATTCAATATCTGTAATTATTAAAAACTTCCAAGTAGTAAATAGAAACAAGCACAGAAGCAAAAAGGGAATAAGGAAACAATCAGGAACCCACCAACAAAATGGTAGGTTTAAATCTATACATAGCAGTAATAACAGAGAATGTAAATGTTTTTAATTCCCCACTCAAAAGATACAGACTGGCTGATATAGACTGGATAAAACATCAGAATATAGGAGTGCTCTATATGCTGCTTATAAGAAACACATTTCTTCAGTGAAGACACACACAAATTGAAAAAGGTTGGAAAAAGTCATTCCATGCAAATGGAAACCAATAAAAAGCATGAGTTGCTATCCTAATATTAGATAAAAATAAACAGCAAGCTAACATCTGTAATAAAAAAAAAAAAACCTGAAGGTCAACATATAGTATTAAAGGGATCAACTCAATTATATAATAATTATTATATATATTTGCATTATAACAATTATGAATATTTACACATCCAATACCTGAGCACCCAATACATAAACTGAAGACAGCTAGATCTACACGGTGTGATAGACTATAAAATATTAATTGCTGGGGATTTTAACAACCCATTTTCACCATTAGATAGGTCATCTAGACAAAATTAAACAATGGGAAACTGGAGTTAAATATAAACCTATTGAACCTAACAGATGTTTACAAAACATTTTTTCTGACAAATACAAAATAAATATTTTTTTCCAGTGGCACATGGAAAACATTCTCCAAAACTAATCACATGATAGGGCACAAAACAAACTTCTATAAATTTAAAAGAATAGAAGTCATATTTAACATCTTCTCTGACCACAGTGGAATTTCACTGAATTTGAAATCAACCATAAAATGAACTTTCAAAACTAAATAGCAAATTCCTGAATTATTTTGAAACTACTAAAGAAAATAAGAAAACAGAAGAAGATTTTCTTAAAACAAATGATAATGAAAGTATAACACTTTAAAATCCATGGGATCTAGCAAAAGAAGTACTAAGAATCTGTTGATAACAACATGTAAGATAATATCTTTAACTGAACAGTGTATATACAGTGTATCCATGCTGGGAAATTTATTTTGCAAGCTGTAATGATATACAGTGATTAAATGTATTAAAAAATTGAAAAAATTAATTTTTAAAAAAAGAAGAAAGATCAAGGGAATCAGTGCTCAGAAGAAAAACACAGAAAAATAAGTAACATAACAATATATCTCAAGGAACAGGAAAAGCAAGAATGAGTGAAACCCAGATGTAACAGAACAAAAAAATAATAATAAAGATCACAGCAGTAATAAGTGAAATCAAGATAAAAAGAGCAATACCAAAATATCAATGAAAACAAAAACTTTTTTTAAGAGAATAATCAAAATCAACAAACTATTAGTTAGACTAATGAAGAAAAACATAAGACCTAGATAATAAAATCAGAAACAATAAAGGAGACATTACAACAGGTATCACTAAAATATGAAAGATCATAAAGGAATACTAGAAGTGATTGTATGCCAACAAGTTGGAAAACCTAGAAGAGATTGATAAATTCCTGAACACATAAAATATATTGAAATTGAACCAGGAATAAATAAAAAGTCTAAATAAACCAGTAACAAGTAATTAGATTGAAGGACTAATAAATAGTCTCCCCAAAAAGAAAACCCCAGGTCTAGATGGCTTTACTGCTGAATTCTAAAAGTCACTTTACATAATGAACACCAATTCTCAAGCTATTCCAAAATATCCAAAGGGAGATAACCCTCCTAAATTTAATTTATAAAGCAACAATCACCTTGCTACTAGGAGCAAACAAGGAAACAACCAAAAAAGAAAACTATAGACCAATATCCCTAATTCAATATAGAAGGTCCTCAAAAATCTAAAAATAGGACTTCCATATGATCCATTAATCCTACTCTTGAGTACTTATCCAAAGGATGAAAAATCACTCAGAGAAATATTTGCATATACATATTTACTTCAACATTAATCATAATAGCTAAGACATGGAATCAGCCTAAGTGACTAAAAACCAATGGGTAGATTAAAGAACAACAACATTCTATCATGTGAAACAAAATGGATAAACTGTAATGATATAATGTTATGTGAAGGAAGTCAGGCTATGAAAGATAAATACTGTGTATCCCAACTAAACATATACCAAATGTCCATACTCTATGGCAGAAACCGAAGTAGAGAAATTAATAGTAAATTCCAGAAGCTGCAGGAGTGTAATGAGGGAGTTCAAGAGAAAATTATTACAGATACAAGAACACACATAAACAAGGGAAATGAGTATGAAAGGTGTAACACAGCAAAGTAAAAACTGTTGACAATTCAATATATTCTTCAAAAAATAAAATAAAATTAGCAGAACCATTATCAAAAGTACACAATGTAATGTAATGGTCAATGTTAAAGGAGAAGAATGTGTCTCTATGAATGATTTGATAATTACACACTATATGTATGCTATGAAAACTATACTATACCCCACAAAAAATAATAAATACATTTTTTAGAGACTAATAATAATAATGAATTCAAAGCTGTGAAAATGAGCACTGTCATATACAATCTAGAGTTCAGTGCTGACAGAAATTGTTGGCGAAAACTTCATTGAAAGAGGTTACTTGGAGATCTTGAAATGTGGTTTATTATAAGTCAAGATACAACACAGCCTGGTGGTCCAGTTGATAGCAAACTAAAGTGCAATGCTGGAAGCCACATAGCCAATCATATGTTTGAATCTCCAGGTCTATTGGAAAACATGCTGGGCATGTGTGTGTACACATGTCTATGATTATGAGAACCTAGAGGGCTGGGGAAATAGGGTCATGGCATGATGAGATCCTGTTGAGAGTATTTTTCTTTCTCTCCCTCCTTCTCTTTGTCTTACATCTACACATGCACTCTCTATCATGAATTAAATGAATTAAAAAACAAAAACTTAAAAAAAAAGCCAAGATGTCCTTTCATTCAGTGTTTCCACTTGTACTTATTTACCCTTAGGATGCTGTTGAAAATCATCTAGATGTGTAAGGATTTTTATCATAACATTTCTTTAATAAAGATTGCAAAATTGAGAACAACCTAAATACCCAACAATAGGAATATAGGTAAATACACCCTCATACTCACACACATATACATTATGTGGCAACATAGGACAAATGCTTAAGAGAAAATGTTCAGGGGAAAAAAAGATAAAAAATTGTATTCATAGTATAATTACAACTATAAGAACAGGACATAAATATGAAGACTTCAGGAAGGATCCTAAAATGATAGCAGGGATGATATTCAGGACTTTCTTTTCTTAACCACTTTTAAAATGTTTTACAAGGAAAGCATATTATTTTAATGCAAAATTTCCTTTTGGAAAAGTTGAAGAAAAGAGGGACTGGTAACTGTAAAGCTGAAGCAATATCTTAAAGCCAGCCTACCCAGAGGGTGATGAAACATGGCAGCCATTGAAATAGTAGGTAAAAATAGTCAGTGCCTAAGAGGTTTTTGAAACCTTCCACCTATCATATTCCCTAAAGAAAACCTAATGCCTGCATTCTGTTGAATTGGCTTCTGGAGAAAGACAACAGAAGGGACATTTGGTGACACTACAGTTATCTAAAATGGAATGGACATATGGCATCTCAGGGGGTGGGAGAGCTCATTCTGTGATCATTCCAAAACTCTAGACTACCAGTGCAGATAAATGTTATGCCCTGTGAAAGGAAGGAAGCAAAGTCTCTATCTGGTGACTATGATCAAGAAAGGTCTTAATGATCTTAGAGAAATGGTGCTCTGTGGAAGCAGCACACACCAAGGGAAGAGCCTGGTACAAGGAGAGCAGCAGTTCTCAGCCCTACTACATAGTGGCATAACATAGAGCTCTTGGGCTCCACCAGGGATTCTGGTTTAATTACTCATGACTATATTGTGCAGCCTGATTAAGAACCACTGAAATAGGGCCAGCAGGTGGTGTGGTAGTTAAGACACTGGACTTCTGGGACCAGCAGTTAGTGTAATGGCTATGTCGCTGGACTCCCATGTAGTCAACCGTAGTTTGTGTACTGGACCCGGTGGCTTAAAACTCACGCTGGGTGCATGTGCGTGCATGCCCAAGATCCTGAGAGGAGAATGGAGAAGGGATTGTGGCATGGCCATCCCCCTTGGGGGGTGATTTCTCACTTTCTGTCTCTATGTCTCTCTCTGTCTGGTGAGCGCACGCACCCTATAGCAAAAACCTCTCCAAAAAAAAAAAACAAAAAAAACCAGGAGTACCACGTGCGCAC
>NW_006209511.1:800006-845946 GCF_000334495.1 Tupaia belangeri chinensis | reverse complement strand
CTCTCTCTCTCTCTCTCTCTCTCTCTCTCTCGTGAGTGCATGTGCCCTAAAGCAAATTTTAAAATAATAATAAAAATAAATAATTCTCTTAAAAAAATAATCACTGAAACAGAAGGTAGGTAATAAATTTAAGGATAATAGAGCCACGAAGTGTGGGAAAAGGCAAGATTTTTCAACTGACAAAAGATGAAATTATAGCAAGAAGAGAATCACTGGTGGTTGTTAGTGATACCAGGAATGTTGCTCAACATGTAAGAAAAGGCAAATGGTTTTAGAATTTGTTTGGTCTACTTTCTCTTAGATGGATGTTTTACTCTCTCACACACATACCACCCCTCAAGTGAACCCAAGCCACGTAACAGAATTCCTAACAGTTTATAATTTTAAAAAAGGCACTATACTAAATATTATTTCTTAACCTTTTGTTGAAATTATTATAGATGCACAGTAAGTTGCAAACACAGTACAGGAGATCCACGCATCCATCTTCTAGCTCACCCAATGTAAAATAAAAGCAATGAAAATACCATTTTCACATATGTCAACTCTATGATATGTTATCAAAACTAGGAAGTGTCATGGACACAGTACAACTATCTAAATTACAATGTTACTTGTGGTAACTAAGAGAGTTGAGATACACACTCAGCATTGCCAGACTCCAGGCCCCAGTGCTAAACTTCCATCCTCTAGCGTGTCTTCATACTGTATAGTACAGACCCCGATGGTCACAGTCGTTGTAGAGAAAATGCTCTAATGAGACTGCAAGATGTTGCTGGTGGCCAGCTCACAGGAGAGGCCTGTAGTTAGAAAGTGTGTGCCAGGCATGAGCTCACAGTCTGACAGCAGTTAAGTCTTAAGAAGGGCTCTCTAGTTTTAGCTGATTCTTAGCCTGAATAATCTATGGCAGACTGCATGGACAGGCAAAGAATGAAGCCCAAGGTAGCTAGCCTATCAGTGCTGCAGTGAGAGTCTACATCAAACAGTAGGAAATGTCAGGAAATAAAACAAGCAGGCCGAAGTTGGCACTCAACATTGGATCAGGGCAGCATGGAGGCAAGCAGGAAGCAGGCTCCCTAACAGAAGAACTGGTCCACACTAGCCTAGAAACTGGAGAACACAGACCTACTCCTCCAAGAAGGAGTCTAGTGGTTAAGTATGGATTCCGGAGATCACTGACTGGCTTTGAATCCCAGATCTACCCATCAGTAGCCTGACCTTGGATAATGTCTTTGTGCCTCAGTTTCTCCATCTGTAAAATAAAAGTAATAATATATAATAAATAATAACAAAAACATCATTGGGGGGGTCATGAAGTGGCATAGTGACTAAGGCACTGGACTCCCACATGACCAAACACAGTTCGAGTCTCAGACGCAGCAGCTTGAAAATAACACTGTGTGTGTGTGTGTGTGTGTGTGTGTGTGTGTGTGTGCAAATGTGTGTGTGTGTGTGTGTGTGTGTCCAAAATCCCAAGAGGAAAATGGAGGAGAAGAGATTCTGTCATGGCCATCCCCACTGCGGGGTGATTTCTCACGTTCTCTCTTACTGTCTCTTTTTCTCTCCGGCAAGCACATACACACAATGGCAAATACTTAAAATTAAGAGACCAGCAGTTAGCGTAATGGCTATGTCGCTGAACTCCCATGTAGTCAAATGTGGTTCGAGTCCTGGACCCAGTGGCTTAAACTCATGCCAGGCACATGTGCATGCATGCCCAAGATCCTGAGAAGAGAATGGAGGAGAAGGGATTGTGGCATGGTCATCCCCCTTGGGGGGTGATTTCTCAATTTCTGTCTCTCTGTCTCTCTCTGTCTTCCTGGCAAGCACACACCCCGTATAACAAAAACCTCTCCAAAAAAAAAAAAAAAAACTTAAAATTAAAAAATACCATTTTCATAGGATTGTTATAAGGAGTAAATTGTTTTATATATATAAAGCACATAGAAAAATGCTTAATACTCAATCTCCAATCAGGTTAGCTATTATCAATCAACATGATGTGACTGGTATTAAGAGAAAAAGACTGGAAAGGAGAGAGGGAAAACACTTCCCAGGTCCTAAGGAAGCTGCTCAGTTCTGGGAGACATGTGGGAATGCTGTTTAACTGAGATAAGCTTAACTTCATCACACAACACAGAGCCTAGAGCTAATGAACATCTTCTGAGAGCATAACACAGAATGCTCAAGCTCAATCATATTATTCACTAATTATAAAGCACCTGCTCATGCCAGATGTTGTGCTCACTGCTCAACATGCCTGACCTCCTTGACTCCTCATAGGTATTCTGGACAGAAAAGAATATCTAATCCCATTTAAAAAATGAAGAAACTGAGGCTCAGCTTAAACTGCTTACTTAAAGGTCATAGAAAAAGCAAGGAATGGAGCTGAGATTAAAACCAGAGGTCAGGTGCACCCAAGTAGCCACAATTCTGGTGGCACTGGTACTTATAAGTAGAAGACATTGTTTTCTACCAGATTAAAGGACTCCAACGGACTCCTACTGGCATTCATACCACCAGCAGGGCAGGGGATTAGACCTTGGATGTGTCTCCATTATACTCTGATGATACACATCTTCATATTCTAAGTCAAAGTTTATTTCTACTCTTTAGAGTTGATGCATTTTTATATTGACAGACCACTCCTCCCTCCTTTCTTCCTGGTCTTTGTGAACATTCTCTCACAAAGAACCTCTTGGACTCCAGGTAGGATAGAGATACAATGTCTTGTGAAACACTGGATGAAAGAAGAGTCCAGAATCCATACTGATACTAAAATGTAGATAGGGAGAGAGGAAAAAGGAAAGCTCTTTTTACAGTCAAATATCATCTATAGGCTCAGCTGCCAAGACACATCACTAGTGCAACCTGCAAAGCCAGAAACCATAGAGAAGGTCAGGGTTTGGTTTCTCGGTTGATGTATATACACCAGAGCACATGTGTGTGCCTATAATCCTGACTGGCTGAAAAGGTTAGGGGGATATCATGCCATTGAAGGTGACTGTATGTCTCCCTAAATAATAAAACAAATAAATGTACGTGTGTGTTTGTGTGTGTGTGTGTATCCAAATAAATGGAGAAAGAATTAGAAATTACCACTGATTTTAGTAAGAATCAAGTGATTCTAGGCACATTGTATAAGTTTATTGGGGAACAGGTGATTTATGGAGTTTAGAAATATTTAAACTTTGAGATTTTGTAAATAAGTACAAAAGGGAGAAAGGTACAGTGGATAAATTGGGAGAAACAACCCTCACCAAATGATAAAAGTAAACACCACTAATTAATAGAATAAAGCTATCTCCTTGTTGCTGTTCTGGGAAGGACACAGAGACACTTAAGTAGTATTCCTATTGAAATGGACAGACTTAAGATTCACAAGGCAAGGATAGAGAAACCTGAAGTGAATAATGTTGCATTTTCATTCTGCACAGCAAAACACATGGCCTCTTTGCTTCGGAAAGTCAATGTAGTGAGAGACTAAAAACAGCTGAAACACTTGTTTCAGATTAAAGAAAACTAAAGACACATGGCAACTAAATGCAATGTGTGCTTTGGGAATGGAGTCTGGTTCAGGAAAACACATACACACACACACACACACAGTTTTATACTATGTGTATAGGGGGCTGAGGCAAAGAAAGTAAGCCCTAACTCTGTAAGTTAATGAAAACATGTACGGTCTCCTTTCTGCTTTCTCAGAGATTTCCAAGATTAACAAAGGTTTGTGCCTGCAGAATAAATCTGAAGTTCCTCCTCAGAGCAATCAATGTCCTACCATAAATGGTCCCAAATTTGCCTCTCCTTTACCTGGTTTCAACTTTTACCTGCCTCGCCTTCACATGCCTTAGAAACAAATAAAACAGTTCCTTTTACATATAACATGGTTCCTTGCCTCCCAACCCTAAGTTGCACTGTTTTTGTTTTGTTTTGTTTTGTTTTTTTGCTTTCCCTTCATTTCCACCATGATACAGAGGGAGTTGTTTCATAATAATACAGTAATTTCCCTCTTATCTATAGTTTAGCTTTCCACAGTTTTTTACCTGAGGTCAACCAGGGTCTGCAAATATTAGAGAATTCCAGACATTAAAAAATAAGGGTTTCCCAGCATGAACACACTATATATATTTATTTTATAAACTATAATGGTATACAGTGATTGATATACAAAATAAATAGACTATGGAAAAAATTTAATAAACATGAAATCTTTAGTTTAAAAATTATAAGGATTTTCCTTCAATCATTTTTTATCAGAAGAAATTGAATATGTATTTAAATACATTACTATTCTCTTTTATTAAAAAACTGCCCTTCAGTAAACAAACTCCTAACAACTTTATTTTTCTCACTTAACAATATTTTCTGGAATTTATCATACAGAGTAAGTTGTAGTCTACTTCATAAGCTTTGAATTGTGTACCGTTCTGAGTAGCATGATAAAATCTCACACCATCCCACTCAAGAACATGAATCATCCTTTTGTCCAGCATGTCCACTCTGTATTCACTACCTACCTATTAGTCACTTAGTAGCCATCCAGTTATCAAATTGAAAAATAGTATATAAAAGAATTATTCATAGTTTCAGATTTCTACTGGGGGTCTTGGAACACAGCCCCTGCCTTTAAGGAGGAATGTCAACATATTCCTTGCTTTATGTGAAGACCGAGGGACCAATGATGGTCAAGTTCACCCCATGTGGCTCCAGGGCACAGCACTGGATGCAGCTGCAGAGTATGTGCCAAGTATTTGAACGGAAAAAGAATGTTTATTATCAGAAAGATTCTAATAAGAAGGAACGTGATCCTTTTTTTTTTCCCCTAATGCTATTAGCAGGAACTACTTCTAGACACCAAAACACAGGATCACATTATCCTAAAACTAGTAACAAGACCCATGACTTTACTGCAGAAGACAACAGTGACCAATCAACAATCAACTGATACCCAGATATGCAAGATCACAGGGCATTTTTTTTTTAATTAACTTTATTTAGGATACCATAATTTCACTGCAAAAACAAGACAAATGCAGTAAAGTCATTCAACATGGAAAGTTTGTAAGGGGTGACATATGGTATTTTTGAGATAGTTCCCAATGTTGGGTCCCATATCAGTAGGCCAATCTGTCTCTTTATCTCATTCATCATTAAAACTTAGCCTAAGGCTTGGTACTGAGAAGAACATAATGAAGAAGTGGAAAGCAGAGATCCAATTTTTTTGGCAGGGGGAGATTATAGGGAGAAGGAAAACTGGGGCAGAAGCAGCAAGGAAGAGAAAGGGGTGTTCTCTTCTCTTTCTAGAGGGACATTTGCCCACAAACTGGAGGCTTCACATCAATACAAACTCAATGGTCAGTAGAGTGGGGGTAAAGAAAGGCTTTAACTTTCCAAGGTTGTCCCTTAGGTTCTGAGCTTCATAAACTCCCATAAGCTTATGAAGACAAACCTGAGGAGTTACCGGGACTGAGCTTGGGGAGTTGCCAATGTGGTTTGCATGGGGAAATGTAGGCAAGTGCTAAAAGGCTGAAATATCTGATCCTGAAACACACAAGAATCACAACTGACCCTCCATGAGGTCCAAAGCACTGCCCTGGTGCTAGGGAGGCCAGATCACACCCACCCTTTTCAGTTTCCTTTCCTCAGCTACCCTTGGAGCCACATAACCCAGACATAATTTTGAAGAGGTACGAGGGTAGAGGAGACATCTGAAAGAGTGAGCACTTTACTTATGTGTAGGGAGCAGCCAAATCTGAGTTGAACAATGGTGACCTTTAAAGAAGAGTGAAGGCACAGTTGGCTCTCTTGGACTGATGCTGCACAGCCTGCTGAGGTTAAAGGAAACTATGTTTCAGCCAGAGAAGGCCAGGTGAAGCTTGTTGAGAATCACAAGATGCAAGATGTTCCACAGCTGTTGTGGATAATAGAAAACATCTGGCTTTACCTTCTGCTTCTCCCTCTCCCTTTGCCCTATGAAAGAATAAACCTGGGATGGCATAATAGGTTATGTCACTGGATTCCCAATAGTCAACCACTGTTAAAGTCCCAGACCCAGCCACTTGAAACCCAGCAGCTTAAAACACACCGGGCACATGTGGATGAGTGCCCAAGATCCCAAAAGGAGAATGGAGGAGAAGGGATTGTGGTGTGGCCATGCCCCTCTGGGGCAGAAAGCAGAGATCCAATTATTCTGGCTAGGGGATGGGGCCGGTGATTTCTTGCTTTCTGTCTCTATGGCAGGTACACATGCCCTATAGGAAAAATCTCTCTTTAAAAAAATAAATAAATAAACCTGGGAACAGCTCAGTGCCGTGGCTATCTCCATCAGAGATGCCCAGTCCATCAATTCCCACTTTTCTCTACTTGTGTGCTAGTGTCTGTTTTTCTGAAGCCACTGTTTCTCACACTCGGGGTCTCATCTCCTCTGGGGTCGAGGCAATAGAAGAACTATAGCGAATCTGGAAAATGGACACTCCTCTGACCAGAACTAATAGACTAAGGTAAGGAATTTATAGAGTAAAGTAACATGTAGATTTAGAGTCGGGTGTAAAACATGGGGTCAATTGTCTAAAGAGAGAGATATGTGTGTTTTGTGTGTTAAAAGCTAGGGACAGCTTTTAACAAGCAGTAAGATCAATTCCTGGACTTTGTGCAAGAAACATGCCCCTAGTTGACAAATGAGGAGGAGACCTGGAGCAGGGTCAGGAAACAAATCAGGGACCAATATACAACAGAGGGACTAGACAGGATTTCCATGTCTGCCTTTTTCTTATGGAATTTAATTTAAAAATGCATGAGACAAGATGCTTCCAAAGAACCAGGAGCTAGCTTAGAAAGCAACTAAAAAACACCCTGGAGGGATATACCTTCTTGTTACCTAGAAAATCAGAGTCTGTAACTAAAGACAAAGAGAGGAGGAGGGAGCCACAACCATTTGGCCTCAGGCTCCCCAGATGTGGCCTACTGACTCCCAATTAAAACTTGCCCACATAACAGACAGAGCTAGGAGAGAAAGGTCTCCTTACTTTATCCCCACTCCAAAGAGCTTTATGTTGTGCAGCAGATAGAGGGGAGGGCATCTTAGAATTTAAATTGTATCCAGTTGTAAAAATTCCCAATCTTTAGGGTTGGCAGATAGCATAGTGGTTAAGGGTGCTGGATTCCCACATGGCCCATCACAGTTTGAGTCTGGACATGATGGCTTGTCTTTCTCACTTTCTTTCTCTCACTGATCAAATTAAAATGAATAAAATTAAACAATTCTTTAAAAAGAAAAACAGTAGTTTGAATTTATCATTAAAAAAGTTTTTAGAGTTAAAAATTTCCAATCTTTACAAACAAGGATAACTTCATCTTCAGCAACCTGAATATATCCAAAAGAAAACTCAAATCTCTACTCTTCAAACCCCCCCAAAATAGCTTCAAATAGTTTAATTCTTTCACCTAGTTCCAAGGCATTCATTTACAAATGTAAACAATTACTGCCATATGTATTTTAAGTTTTCTGCTTAGTTCCAGCATTCCCTTTTCTCTGCAGCCTCTCTAAACAACTTCAACAACAAAAGGCTGCCTTTGCTGTTTACCTTCTGCTCTCTAAAAACTTGCCCGACTCCTACTCAAAAAATTTTCAAAAGGGGAAATTGTGGGAGAACAACAAAAAGCTATTACTTTACATGTGAGATTATGAGAATTTAGCCAGCTAACACTCCAAGAATATAAATTTCCTAAATGTTCCATATTTTTTCAGTGAGATGTCAAATTTTTACATTTAAGCATTTACACTAAAATAATCTGCTGCCTTTTTATATTGTTTATATATCCCTTTAAAAACTCTAGCTTAGAACCCAACGGATGGCAATAATGATTATATCGCTGGACTCCCACATAGTGGACTGTTGGTTCAAGTCCCGGACATGGCGGCTTAAAACTCATGCAAGGCCCATGTGTGTGCATGCCCAAAATCCCAAGGAGAGAATGCAGGAGAAGGGATTATGGTATGACCATCTCTCCTGGGAGTGTGTGGGGGGGTGATTTCTCGCTTTCTGTCTCTCTGTCTTTCTGGCAAGCACAAGTGCCTATAGCAAAAATCTATCCAAAAAAAAAAAAAAATCAAAAAAACAAAACAGAAAAAATACTCCAATTTAATGAGAGAGTAAATGTCCAGGGCTACTGTGCTATAAAAACCAGGCATAGATGCTAGTGAGCAAATGTTACTTTTGCATACTGCAATGACTTTAATTGCCTCCCTAGCTACTTTGGCAGTCATTTGGACCCAATAAACTCACAGAGCCACATTTGTTAATGCTCTTGCCCGTAATACTTCCCATATGATGGGCACCTGATTAGATATTGACAAATGGATTGCCGTCCATCTGCAAGAGCTGAAAAGAACCATAGATGGTCTAGGGGAACGGGTGTTCAAACTACAACTCTAAAGTCATGCTTGATATCAACATAGCTGTGATGCTTTTGCCATATAATGACATATTCTAGAACTGGACTTCAATAGGAAACCACCCTCATGGGGTATAGTCCTCTAACAACATTATTTAAATATGAAAGATCTTCACAAACAAATCATAGAGATGCAAAATAGTTTTCTCCCCTCATTTAATCCTTCAGATTTAGCAACCAGCATTTTAGATGAACTCAAAGGCACTAATCCTTTTAACTTGCTTCACCACTCTTTATGGTATTTCTTGGGAACTGTGTCAATAATCTTGCTTATATTAATATCCCTATGTCTGCAGAATCATTCTGACAAGAACTACAATAGCTATCCAGCTCCACAGACCCATATAAAAATAAAAGGGGAAAGATGTAGGAAGTGGCCAAATCTGCGCTGAACAATGGCGACCTTTAAAGAAAAACAAAGACACAGAATGCGCTCTTGGACCAGTACTGCGCAGCAGAGGTTAAAGGAAACTACTGTTTCAGACTGCAAAGGCCAGGGGAGGGTTTTTTTTTTTGGGGGGGGGAGAGATTTTCACTATAGGGTGCGTGTGCTCGCCAGACAGACAGAGAGAGACATTAGAGACAGAAAGCGAGAAATCACCCCCCAGGGGGGATGGTCATGCCACAATCCCTTCATCCTCCATTCTCCTCTTGGGATCTTGGGCACGCACGCACAAGCGCCCGGCGTGAGTTTTAAGCCACCAGGTCCGGGACTCGAACGGCGGTCAACTACGTGGGAGTCCAGCGACATAGCCATTACGCTAACTGCTGGTTCCCGGCTTGTTTAGAACCATAAGACTTGCAAGATGCTCCACAGCCACAGTAGATAATAGAAAACACCTGGCTTTACCTTCTGCTTCTCCCTCTCCCTCTGGCCTATAAAAGAATAAACCTGGTAACATCTCAGTGTCATGGCTATCTTCATCAGAGATGCTAGGTCTGCTTGATCTCCGCTTTTCTCTGCTTGTGTGTCTGTGTATGTGTTTTTTCGAAGCCACCATCACTCCCACTCACAGTTCCATCTCTCCACCATACTTAAAGAAACAAGATCATCAGCCAAAAAAAAAGTTAAATTCATATTTAATTTTAAATGTAAAACTCTCCTGAGTTCCCAGTAAAGTAGGAGTGTAGAAGAAGGATCAACTACAAAGAAATTAAAAGCTACATTCTTTCACACATATTGGAACACTAACAAGTTGTGATTGTGTTACACAAGTATTTCTCTCATTAAAGTAACTGCTTATTTGCTGTAATTTTCTATTCTCTACTGATGGACAAGAATAGATAATAAGTAAAGAAAAATTAGCAAAAAGGAATTGGTGGGGGTAGCCCCTGACAAGCTGGCTTCTTCCAATAGTATTACTGTTATTGCCCTCTCTCCCAACTAGGAATTTCTGTAATGCCTGAACTGTATTTAATTTCTACTTCCAGTTCCTGTCTTTTTACTTCTCACAGGAGACCGTAAGATGAAGTGGAAAAAATAAATTGACTGCAAAACCACAGTCCACTCATTTGATCAACAAATACATTCTGAGCATCTACCAGACACGCAGCAACTCAGGCAGTGGATCCCTGCCTCCTAGAAAAATCAGAATCAGTATCTAATGCAACATGTCAAGAGTAATATAGAATGTCTGGGGGGTTGAGCTGAGGGATGACTGCAAAGCGTTCATAGAGCATGTGAGTAGACAAGTCAGCCACCTAGTTGTGGAGGTACTTAAAGAACCCAAAGTGCCCTCAGCCTTGGGCTACACCCCTGATTTCCTCACCAACTTCCACAACTCTGGTGTCCCCCATCCCCACAGCTTCGAAGTGCTATCTTCAGACAATAAGCACACTGCTGAAAATTTCTCCTTATGAATCGTCAGGTTTCATACAATGATGTTCCTTATGAAACTAGAAAAGAAAACCACATTCACCACACTCCCCCACACTGATCTCTGGAAGTTTAGTCCAAACTGATTTTGACACTTTTCATGCTTTTTTTCTTTCATTTAGAGAGAACCTGAGTGATTTCCTGGATGCTTTTTGCCTATGTGGCTTAAGGCAGAAGCTTCTGTTGCTAATTAGAAAGCCAACAAAGTTTTATCTATAGTTGATACTGGCAGAGAGATTTAGATGAGGCTCCCCAGAAGTACCCCAGCCCACCTCTCTAAACTGGTAGTACTGACACCCCCCCCCACTCCTTCCTGAGGACTTATTCTAAGATGAATGACATTTTATAAAACATGCAGCAAGGCGTTGTGGCTTTTGGTGTATGCTAAGAAGTTGACACCAGGAAAGCTCTGTTTCTGAGGGTGGAAGCCTGGAATTTTCAATAGGAAAATGAGAATGTTATATGGTTTAAAGAGAGATCATTTCTAGAAGTTAGCCCTGGAAACAGGCCCATAAGCAAATCTTCAGTATGGAATGAAACATTTTTGAGCATTTCTCTTGGACAATGGAAACAGTCTATTTTGAGTATAACAAGATTTTCCCCTCTTATATTGTAGCTTCTTTAGTTAGTGCCAGTGCTTAGGAAAAGACTCTTATAGGCACTAAAAGTATAAGATACTACAGAATGGGGGTTGGACTGTTGCATAGTGGTTAAGCACCATGTAGAGGAAGCTGGATCCCACATCGTTGATCAGGGTTTAAGTCCTAGCCCCAGTAGCTTGACAAACAAGCCAGGAGCACACACATGCCCAGGATCCTGACGGGATAGAGAACTGAAGGAAAAAGAATTGTGGGATGTCCAAGCCCCATAGGAGGGTTCTTTCTCTAATTCATTCTCTCTTGCACAGTGTGCACAAGGGTGCACCCTTTAACATTAAAAAATAAAAGATTCTAAAGAAATTGTTGGGCTACATATGTTCACTCTACAAGAGTTTCATGGGGAAGATGCAATATCATGTATAAAATTTAAAATTAAATATTGAAAAAAAATTACTGACTCAGTAGTGTTGGGGCTATGCCCATAACTCTCAGCTAGACTGGTAGGCCAGCATAGGATCACAGAGTGATGGGGGTGGGGTTAGTATGAATCCTCTGAGAAGCAGATGCCAAGACAAGATTAGACAAACAAGAAATTAGCAGGGGAAAATCCTATTTTAAAAAAAAGGGTAATTTGGGAGGTTCAGAAAGCTATCAAACTGGAGTGCAGACCTGACTCACAGTGGAGAGATGAAAGAATGGTTAACTGAAAGCATCTTAGGCTTTAGTATAGTTCTAATCAAAGTTCATCAAGACTATCAGGAAGTCTTTAAGCCAAATTTGTGACTCCCAGAAACATTTGGCTTTAGGATCCCTGCCATGCTTGTCACTGCCAAGGGTAACCCTGGTTTGCACATCCTTGGCCAGATTTCCCCTCATGGAAGCTAGGAACACATTTCCTCGGACAGAATCTAGGGCCGTGGACAAGTACACTTCATGTGGTCAGAAAAGTGAGAGGTGCATTCTTATGGCCACCTTCTCAAAATACTAGTGGAAGAAGCTGGACGAGTACCAGAGAAACAGTATTTATCTTATTCAGATGTTATATAAGTAATGTTAATTTTTTTTAAAAAAATTTTTGTACATTCAATCACTGTGTATCATTAAAGCATGAAAAAGATGACTTCTCCCATCACAAATACACTGCATATTACTCCAGTTAACGATATCATCATGCATGTTATCATCAACAGATAATTTTCCATTGTTGTGTCCCTTAAACATTCTGTTTCTCCCTTTTCTAACACTGGAAAATCTGTCTCTGAAAACTTACTTGCAGGACCAGCAATGGTGGCACAGGTGGTAGGCAGCACTGTGTAATGCTGGAATGATATGCAAGGCCTGGATTCAGATCCCAGGTTTACCTGATCATCTCAAGGATGCCCACAAGTTACCCATGAACCTGGCCAACTGGAAAACTGGAAGAAGGACTGAGGCATGGCAAGACCCTGTCAAGGATGCACGTGTGTGTGTATGTCTCATAAAATAAATTTCTTTAAAAACTTACTTTAAGGCCTGCAGATGGCATGGTAGTTAAGGAACTGGACTCCAACATGGCCAACCAGGACAAGTACACTTCATGTGGTCAGAAAAGTGAGAGGTGCATTCTTATGGCCACCTTCTCAAAATACTAGTGGAAGAAGCTGGACGAGTACCAGAGAAACAGTATTTATCTTATTCAGATGTTATATAAGTAATGTTAATTTTTTTTAAAAAAATTTTTGTACATTCAATCACTGTGTATCATTAAAGCATGAAAAAGATGACTTCTCCCATCACAAATACACTGCATATTACTCCAGTTAACGATATCATCATGCATGTTATCATCAACAGATAATTTTCCATTGTTGTGTCCCTTAAACATTCTGTTTCTCCCTTTTCTAACACTGGAAAATCTGTCTCTGAAAACTTACTTGCAGGACCAGCAATGGTGGCACAGGTGGTAGGCAGCACTGTGTAATGCTGGAATGATATGCAAGGCCTGGATTCAGATCCCAGGTTTACCTGATCATCTCAAGGATGCCCACAAGTTACCCATGAACCTGGCCAACTGGAAAACTGGAAGAAGGACTGAGGCATGGCAAGACCCTGTCAAGGATGCACGTGTGTGTGTATGTCTCATAAAATAAATTTCTTTAAAAACTTACTTTAAGGCCTGCAGATGGCATGGTAGTTAAGGAACTGGACTCCAACATGGCCAACCACAGTTTGAGTCCCGGACCTGGCATCTTGAAAATCACACCACGTTTGTCTGTTTGCCCAAAATCCCAGGTGGAGAATGGAAAAGAAAGGATTGCAGCATGGCCATCTCCCTTTGGGAGTGATTTCTCACTTTTTCTTTCTCTTTGTCTCTCTCCAGTGAGCACATGTACCCTATGGCAAAAACCTAAAAGATGGGCAAACAACTTATCAAAACAGACCTAAATATTTTCCCTTATGGGAAACCAAAGTTGCAACAGAAACTACTGATTTTCAAAAATTTATTCTTTCATTTTTGAAGGGAAAACTTTGTGAACTTGAGGAAGACCCTATTTATTTGGATTAGCAAAGACTAGAAGTGAAAAATATCAACTCTAAGAGGACAACACTAAGTCAGAGTAGTAGATGTCCCCAAGAGTTCCAGTGGGTGACCAAGAAATGGTGATAGAAAAATATGTGTGACCAGACTTCCAATGAGCTAATTGGGAATTTTAACCCATGACTCATCCCAGGGTGGAGTCCAAAGCTGCAGGGGACACCACCTCACGCCATGCCATATCATCAGCCAGATTGCACATTTCCTGAAAGTAATCAAGTCAGAAACTGGCTTCTTGGCAGCAGCCCCTAATGGAAAAATGACTGCCAAAAGCCAAAATGAGGACAAGTTCAACAATTTAATTCTGCATGGAAACCGTAATCCATTAAATGGGATCTGACAAGGCCTTAATCTCATACATAGCTGAGGATGTTGGCTTAATGTGGTTCTGTTCTCTGGAACATATTCTTAGTAAACTATGTATAGAATCTAGAAAGCCTCTGCCAACACCCAAATAAGTCCATTCTGAATGTGAAGAGCAGCTTGTCAAGCCCCCCAAGTGATTCTCTGGGGAATAAGCTTGCTATTCTTTCAAATGCCAAATTATCAAAACCTGGCAACCCAATCTATGTAAGGAATGATATCATTCAAGGTAAGTAACTACATGGCCAATGCACTGGGTAGCTTCAGATATTCCACTACTATCCAAGGAGGACAGGCTAGAGGCCAGCCTTGTTCACGAAGCATCCACCAGGCTCATATTTTCAAGCTAAACACAGTCACAAAGGCAAAGATTGGGGTGTGCATAAGTGTAGAGAATTAATCCATTGCTGAACAAGGGTTTGAAATTGGAAGAGAAGGAATCAGGGGCTATCATCTTCATTAGCTCAGTTACTCCTAACAATAGCCCCCAAGGCCTATGCTGTTATTTTACTGTTTCTATTTTCAAATGGAAAACTGAGAATGAGAAAACTGAGAATCATAACCATAACTCAAATCACATAGTTGCGCCCCCTTTTTTTTTTTTTTTGTATGCGTAAGTTTTATTCACTCGGGGAAAAATATCACTTCATTAATTGGAGATATAGTGGAAGGAGAGTATAACTGAATGATATCTTACCCTTTCATGAACAGGTTGTCAAACATGTTAAGAGAAACCAGCTATTTGTGGAGAAGGCAACACCTGAGATAGCATTTCTTTAAAAAAAAATAAAATAAAATTAGTTCATATATTTTAGTTTATCAGAGAAGACAGATATAGATTTTAAACTTAAGTAAAGGGAAGTTCTCTGTCTCCTACATACAAATTTCTCTACAAATTTCTTTTTTTCAAAATACTATTTTATTTTATACATTCAATCGCTATTCATCACATAGCTTGTAAAGTGAATTTATCAACAGCATGAATACATTTAACACCAGTCCAGTTGAGGATACTGTACACATTATCATCAACAGATAATCATCCATTTATTTGTCCCATAAATGTCTTATCTTTCTATTTTTCTCCCTAATTTCTTTCCTTACACTCTGCCCCTTCTCTCCCCCTCTTCCCACAGTTTTCAGTATCCATAACCATTTCCCATGCTTCTATATCCTCTAGTCTTTCAATTTCTGCCATAGAAGTGCAGACACTATATATTAAGTGGAGACAACAATGCCTCTCTTTCATAGCCTGGCTGGCTTCACTCAGCAGTAAATCTTCCATATTCATCCACTTTCTATCAAATGTCAGGGTCCCGTTTTTAATGACTGAGTAGTATCCATAGAGTATATATGCCACACTTTTTCAATCTAGCAAAGCAGTCATAAGAGGAAGATTAATAGCAATTAGTGTGCATAAGAAAAAGATGAAAAGAAGGCAAATAGACAAATCACATAGTTAATTTTTTATTATTTTTTGGAGAGTTTTTTTGCTATAGGGAACATGCACTCACCAGAAAGACAGAGAGGGACAGACAGAAAGTGAGAAATCACCTCCCAGTGGGGGGATGGCCATGCCTCAGTCCCTTCTCTTCCATTCTCCTCTTGGGATCTTTGGCACACATGCACAAGTGCCTGGCGTGAGTTTAAGCCACCGGATCTGGAACTCAAACCATGGTCGACTACATGAGAGTCCAGCGACATAACCATTACACCAACTGCTGGTCCCCAAATCACATAGTTTAAAGGAGCATTTCCAAATTCATACTTGTGGGATTCCAAAGCCCAGGGCTTATGACTCAGAAGGTGGTCTTCAGATCATCACATCACCTGGAGTTTGTTAGGGCAGATTCACAGGCTGCAACCCACATGCCCTGTATAAAGATCTGCATTTAGCAGGATTCCTCAAGGACATAAAGTTTGCAAAGTAGTATCTGAAAGGGCTTCTATCCAAAAGGCATGGATGAGTTGAAAGCACAAGTCTAGACTACAAAAAAACCTAGTGTACCAGAACAGGATAGTTTTATAGGATATATCAAACTATATATCCAAAGTGTAGATCCAAATTAGTATAACTAATCACACTACATTATATCACCAATGACAAATTCAGAAACTTAAAAGCTAAGGTGATATTGTAGTAACAGAGCATGGCAGAGTGGTCATGGTTTGAGAGTCAGGTAGATTGAGTTGAAATCTCTAACTCTGCCACCTACTGGGTGACTTTATGTGAGTTATTCCATCTCTCTGAGCCTCAATTCCCTGATCTATTCAACTTGGATAACAATACTTTGTCAGAATTTGGAAGGAATAAATAAGCAAATGAATGCACAGTTCTTGGCACATAGCAGATGCTCAAAAAACATTGGTTCCTTAACTTTTGATGCAATCTAGACCAGGTCCCATCTCTACAAATATGCATATCAGAGGCTGGGGAGAAAAAAGGCCCTCAGCAGCCAGCTCTGTCCTGGCTTGGATCCCCAAGTGGCAGGTACTAAGACTATACCAAATGTTGGCACTCTAGGGAAGAAACTGAAAGGTTGGAAAAAATTAAATCATAGAGAGCAACGGTTGACATTAGAGGCTGTGTGGGAGGAGGGTGAGAAAAGGGAGAGGGTGAGATGGAGGGGGAATTGAGAAAAAGAAAGAAGCAAAATATTTAAGGGACACAAAAATGGAAAATTATCTGTTGAAACTATGTATGGTAATATCTTTAACTGAACCAATATATAGTGTATTCATGATGGGATAATTTATTTAGTATGTTGTAATGATACAGTGTGATTGGGAAAAAATGGAATAATAAATTTTTTTTTAATTCCTGTCACTAATCAGATGGGCTGGACATGTCTGTCTTGCTTAGTCCCAGGTTTAATTGATACCCTCTTCTAAGAAAAACCTAGGCAAAGGTTCAAAGGGATAGGACTAAGGAACAAGGAAAAGAGGCATATAGGTTGAGTTCCCAAGGGGTATCTACTTTCCAGGCAGTGAAGATTCTTTGTTTAGTTATGGCTGCCCCTTTCTTTCTTTCAAAAATCTCAGGTTTTGAAAGCAGACTTTTCATGCCAAAGGTTCAGTGTGTTTTCAGAGCCCACAATGTCTACACTTAGAGCCACAAAACTCAAGTCTGTTCCTACTTACTCTGTATGTGTAGGCTCAAGGGCACATGAGGATTTCAGAGAGTGCTGAGCAGAAATACAAAATTAATATGAAGCAATTCCAGGTGCTAGACAGTGTGTGTGTTTGTCTCTTTTGCCTTTATATGTTTTTCCCCCCTTTCTTTTCTGTTTTTGCTTTTTTGTTTGTTTGTTCTGCTATAGGGCATGTACACTCATCAGAGAGAGACAATGAGAGAGACAGAGAGAGAGAAAGATAGAAATTACCCCCTGGGAAGATGGCCACACTGGAATTCCTTCTCCATTCCAAATCCACTTGGGATTTTAAGCATGCCTGCACATGTAACCAGAGTAATTTTTAAGGTGCTGAGTCCAGGACTTGAACCATGCAGTTGCCATATGGGATCCTGTGCCTTAATCTCTACACACCTGGTGGCCCTTTTTTTGCCTTTGTTTTCAACTATTAGGTCATCAGGAAAGTCATGACATTTTTCAATGTTTTTCTATGCAAAAAGGCATCATGACTTTCCCAATGATCCAGTATTATCTCCTTTAAATACTTCTAACAGGGGCCAGCCGGTAGCATAGTGGTTAAGGTGCTGAACTCCCACATGGCTGACTGCAGTTCAAATCCTGGATCTGGCAACTTGTTTCTCACTTCCCCTCTCTCTCGGTCTCTCTCTGGTCAAATTATAAAATAATAATAATAATGATAATAAAATTAAATACAATAATTCTTTAAATGAAGTAAAGTAAAAATAATATATCTAAACAACCCTAGAAAGTGGATCTCTTTATCACTATTCCAAAGATTTAAAAACTGAGGCCAGATTAGGTAAGCGACCTGTTCAAGCTAACATAGCAAAATATTTCTGAGATGAAAGGGATATCAAACATCATCTAGTCCAGTGATTTGCCAAGTGTGGTCCCTGGACCAGTAGTATCAGTATCACCTGGGACTTGTTAAATAGGCACATTCTCAGGCCCCACCCAGACCTAGGAGTAAGCCTGACAATCTATTATAACAAGTTCTCCCAGATGATTGTGATATGAACAAGTCTGAGCTGTCAAAACCACCGTTCCAATCCAACTTCAGTTGTGACAGTTATAAAAATAGAAGTTCACCACAAAAAGTACATGTGATAACAGATACATTAATTAACTTGATTAAATAATTTTGCAATATTTACATATACCAAAACGTCACACTGTTCATCGTAAGTATATATAATCTTTATTTGTCAATTATGCCTATCAAAGCTTGGGGAGGAAGTGAGGATAAAAGAAAAAAAAAGAAAAAGAAGAATAGAGATTTTAAAAGGTGAAGCAATTTGCCAGTGGTAATAGAATTGAAACTAAAACCCAGTACAGCCAGTATCAAAAGTTAAATTGTTCTACTTGACTAAAGCCTTTAGTACAACCAAGCATTAAACGTGTTACTTTCCAGCAATACCAGCTATGATCTGAACCTGGACTGGGATGATGAGACCCTCCCTTTAATTATCTACTCCAAAACACAGCATTTGTGTCACCACTGCCCAGCAAAAAAAAGGGGGTGAGAGGGCAGGATATCTATTTTCTGAGTTGGGATGGCATTTGCACACACCTCAACTATCAATGTATAACACTTGGGGAAGAAAGGTGCTGTCTCCAACTTTTCAAAATCTTGATATCTGAGTCTGTATGTCAAGTTCTCACTTTCAGCTGCACCCTCTAGCATTATTGGTAACTGACATGAATACACAGACAGTGTTGGATATTGAAGGCAGTCCTGGATTACTTTCAAAACAGGCTTACAGAGACAGCCTGGTTGGAAGAAGAGGTCCAAGGAATATTTATTTATTGGGAAGTCAGGGCAGAGAGGGGAGTCTAAGGGCTGAGAGAGATTAAATAGTACATAAATTCTACTCAGTCTACCCCTTGCTGCTGTCATTGGTGATCACCAGTCTACAAGCAATGTCTTTTTAGTTTGTGCTCAGAACTACAGAGTCTACCTCTCTAGGCCCTAAAGAAATGAAATATTTTAAATATCTAAAAGGAAAATTAAAATGAGCCTAAGGAAACTGAGCAAGATAATTAGTGATTACAGATAGATAATTCAATTAAACTAGAAAAACAATGACCTGAGTGAAAAATTCATCAAAGAAATATAAAAACCATAAAAAAGAATCAAACAGGGACCAGCAGGTGGCATGGAGGTTAAGGCAGCTGGATCTCATGTGGTTACTTTCCAGCAATACCAGCTATGATCTGAACCTGGACTGGGATGATGAGACCCTCCCTTTAATTATCTACTCCAAAACACAGCATTTGTGTCACCACTGCCCAGCAAAAAAAAGGGGGTGAGAGGGCAGGATATCTATTTTCTGAGTTGGGATGGCATTTGCACACACCTCAACTATCAATGTATAACACTTGGGGAAGAAAGGTGCTGTCTCCAACTTTTCAAAATCTTGATATCTGAGTCTGTATGTCAAGTTCTCACTTTCAGCTGCACCCTCTAGCATTATTGGTAACTGACATGAATACACAGACAGTGTTGGATATTGAAGGCAGTCCTGGATTACTTTCAAAACAGGCTTACAGAGACAGCCTGGTTGGAAGAAGAGGTCCAAGGAATATTTATTTATTGGGAAGTCAGGGCAGAGAGGGGAGTCTAAGGGCTGAGAGAGATTAAATAGTACATAAATTCTACTCAGTCTACCCCTTGCTGCTGTCATTGGTGATCACCAGTCTACAAGCAATGTCTTTTTAGTTTGTGCTCAGAACTACAGAGTCTACCTCTCTAGGCCCTAAAGAAATGAAATATTTTAAATATCTAAAAGGAAAATTAAAATGAGCCTAAGGAAACTGAGCAAGATAATTAGTGATTACAGATAGATAATTCAATTAAACTAGAAAAACAATGACCTGAGTGAAAAATTCATCAAAGAAATATAAAAACCATAAAAAAGAATCAAACAGGGACCAGCAGGTGGCATGGAGGTTAAGGCAGCTGGATCTCATGTGGCTAACTCTACAGTTTGAGTCCTGGACTCAATGACTCATCACAGGCACATTTGCATGCATGTGCATCCAAACTCCCAAGGAGAATGTAGAAGTTACTGTAATATGGCCATCCCCCATCGGGGAAGAGGGTGAGTTCTTACTTTTCCTGTCTTTCTCTCTCTCTCTCTGGCAATCATAAGTGCCCTCTGGAAAAAAAAAAAAAAAAAAAAAAAAAAAACAGAAATTTTGGAACTGAAAAGCTCATTGAATGAAATTAAAAATATAATACAGAGTTTAACAGCAGACTAAATCAAGCAGGAAAGGAATCTGTAAACTTGAAAATACACCTTTTGAAATCTAATCAGATGAAGAAAGAGAAGGAAGGAAGGAAGGAAGGAAGGAAGGGAGGGAGGGAGGGAGGAAGGGAGGAAATAAAGATAGCTTATGTAATTTATGGTATATCATCAATGAAAAGAATGAAGACAGCCCATAGGACTTATGAAACAAGCATCTGCATTATGGGAGTATAAGAAATGAGACAAAAATAAAGACAGAAAGCTTATTTAATAAAAATAATTTCTGAAAACTTCCCAAGTCTTAGAGAAATAAGGCCATCCAGATTCAAGAAGCTGCTTAAAGATCTTCAAACAGATTTAACCCAAAGAGGTTCTCTTTGAGGCACATTACAATTAAACTGTTACAAATCAATGACAAAAAGATAACTTTAAAAGCAGTAAAAGAAAAGCATCAGGTTTGCCCATGGGTCTGGTCACCAAGCGTGCTGAATCCCACATGGCCAATCAGGCAATTCAAATCCCAGACCTGGTGGCTTGAAAAACATGCTGGGCACATGTGCATGCATGGCCAAATTCCTGAAAGTAGGGAGAAATATAGGAGAAGGAATTGCAGTGTGACCTTAATCCATGGGGAAAGGAGGGGGTGCAATAGCACTCTTCCTCTCTCATTGTCTCCTTGTCTCTCACTGGCAAGTACATATGCCCTCTGGAAATATTTTTAAAATAATAATAATAAATATAAAAAGAAAAGCATCAGTTCCATGTCATAAATTTCTGGTAGACTAACAGCACATTTCTCAGCAAATCTCTGAAGACTATGAGAAAATGTGACAATATATTTAAAGAGAAAAAAGTAAAAGAAACTGCCAGAAAAGAATAATGCTAATGATAGACCGTTTGATAAACCCAAGAATGCTATCCTTTAGAATTGAAAGAGTAAAGTCTTCCCCAGACAGGCAAAAAAACAAAGAAAAATTTACCACCATTAGACCTGCCTTACAAAAAATGCCTAAGGGAGTTCTACATTTGGAATAAAAAAGGATAACTACCATCATGAAAACACATAAAAGTATAAAACCCACTGATAGGGCAGATACATAAATGAAAAGAAAAAAGGAATCAAATTTATCACTATAGAAAACCAAACTGCAGTCCTTTCCCCACAGACTGGCCTTCACTCTGCAGCAGAGCTCCAGTTCCATCTCCAGGCCCTTGGCCAGCAAGGGACATTGAGGCAGGGGCCACCACTCTCCTCCTCCCCACTTCCAGCCCTCCCAAGCCCAGGACCCTCCCCACTAGAAAGGTAGGCAAGTTTATTTTTATTTTCCTTGCCCTTCTTCCTTCTTTTGTTAATTCCCTACTCCTCCATTTCCCACAGACTGGCTTTGGCTCTGCAGCAGAGCTCCAGTTCCATCTCCAGGCCCCTGGTGAAATAGTGCATGATTATTTCTTTATTCTGCTCCATACTCTCTTCTTCCCTCTTATATCATCCTCTACTCCTCATCCTTCACCCTGCCAGAGGGACTACACAGGTCTAGAATCACAGTTCTGAAATTCCCTAGTATTGTAAGGTTCCCTAGGATTTTACCTTGTACTGAAACACCTGTGAAAAAGGAGATACTGCTCTTCAGACACCTGAATAGAGTACACCTCTTAAGACCACATTGCTTAAAACAATGGAAAAGAGACTTTGGCACACATCAATTTACAACAAAAGGGAAACACACTTGCTCCTAGTCAAAGAAACATTCTCCTAAGAGGTGTTCAAAAGTGAATACATCTCGGAACCAGCAGTTAGCGTAATGGCTATGTTGCTGGACTCCCACGTAGTCGAGCGCGGTTCGTGTCCCGGACCCGGTGGCTTAAAAAACTCACGCCGGGCGCGTGTGCATGTGTGCCCAAGATCCCGAGAGGAGAATGGAGGAGAAGGGATTGCGGCGTGACCATCCCCCCTGGGGGGTGCTTTCTCGCTTTCTGTCTCTATGTCTCTCTCTCTGTCTGTCTGGCAAGCGCACGTGCCCTACAGTGAAAATCTCTCCAAAAAAAAAAAAAGAAAAGGGAATACATCTCCCAATGGCTAGAAGTAGAAGAAGAGCCTCAGGTCTGAATAAAGCAGGAAATATGTCTCTATCAAAAGAACACAGTAACTCCCCTCCAACTTTCAAAAAAATAAAGTTACCAAAATGTCAGAGAAAAAAATTTAGAACATTCATGGTGACCAAATTCTATGAGTTGGAACAGAAAAAAGACAACGAACTACAGGAGATCAGAAAGTCTTTCCACAATATGAAAGAAGAAAGGAACACTCTGAGAAAAAATCAGATGGAACTATTAGACATGAAGTCTGTAATACAGAAAACCAAAAACTCTCTTGAAAGTATTAAAACTCAATTAGACCATGCTGAAGATAGAATCTCTGATTTAGAAGATAAAACCTCTGACCTAGAGAAAAACACCAAAAAGTTACAGAAAATAACAACAACAACAACAATAAACCCACAAGGATAATATATGAGAAATACTAGATTCCATAAGACGCCCAAACATCCAAATAATTGGCATCCCAGAAGGTGATGAAACTAATAAGGGTATGGAAAATCTATCCCATGAAATCCTGGAAGAATATTTCCCAAGTCTAGAGAGACACTCAAGCATCTAGACCCAAGAAATACAAAGGACCCCAAATAGAATCAACCCAAGACGATCTTCCCCAAGCCACATTATATCCAGACAGGCCAAAACCACAGATAAAGACAGATACTAAAACTGGCAAGAGAGAAAGAACAAGCAACTTACAAAGGTCATCCCATCAGGCTAACACTGGACTTCTCAATGGAAACAATGTAAGCAAGAAAGAATGGGAAGACATATTGAAAGTTTTAAGAGCGAAATAATTTCAACCAAAATTATTTTATCCTGCAAGATTATCCTTCATATGGGAAAAAATATTAAAATATTTTCAGACAAACAAAACCTGAAAGAATTTGTCAACACCAGACCACCTCTTCAAGAAACCCTGAAGAGAGTACTGTTCCAGGAAAACTAAAGAATGAATAGCCAGAAATAAAGGAATAAAAGACAACCAAGACAATGGCCAACTTAAACATTGGTACAAGTCCAGAAATATCGATAATAACTTTGAATGTGAATGGATTAAATTCTCCTATCAAAAGACACAGACTAGCTGAATGGGTAAAATAACAGAAATCCTGCAGGGTTGCCTACAGGAAACCCACCTCATGAATAAAGACATACATAGATTAAAAGTGAAGGGTTGGAAAAAAGGTTTTCTATGCAAATGGGAACCAAAAAAGAGCTGCAGTCACGATTCTAATTTCTGACAAAATAGGCTTTAAGACAAAAAATGTTCAAAGAGACAACAAAGAACACTGTATTTTACTAAAAGGTTCAATCAATCAAGAATATATGATGCTTATAAATATCTATGCACCTAACACAGGAGAACCCAAATACGTAAAGGAAAGACTGTTAGATCTAAAAGGAGAGAGAGACTACAACACACTAATTGTTGGAGACCTCAACGCTCCACTATTCCCTCTACAGAGATCATTTAGACAAAAAGTAGGTAAAGAGATAAAGGATCTAAATAATACCATAAATTAAATGAACTGAAAACACATCTATAGAACTTTCTATACAAAAACCACATATATACTTTTTTCTCACCCCCACATGGAACTTTTTCAAAGATTGACCACATGATAGGGCACAAGGCAAGCCTCTAAAGATTCAAAGGCATAGAAACTATATCCAGCATCTTCTCTGACCATGATGGAATTAGACTTGATTTTAATTTCAAGAGAAACCCTCAAAAAATACACAAATACATGGAAACTAAATAACCTACCCCTGAATGACTCCACAACTACTGAAGAAATAAAGACTGAAATCAAAAGATTCATAGAAGTCAATGACAAGGAGAACACAAGTTTCCATAACCTTTGGGACACTGCTAAAGCAATCATAAGAGGGAAGTTCATAGCAATTAGTGCACATAAGAAGAAGACTGAAAGAAGGCGAATGGATCACCTAACATCATGCCTCAGAGAACTGGAAAAGCAACAACAAAAAAAATCCAAAAAAATCCAGGAGAAAGGAAATAATAAAGATGCAAGCAAAAATAAGTGAAATAGAAAATAAGCTAACTATACAGAAAATAAAGAAAGTAAAAGCTAGGTTTTGTAAAAGATAAACAAAATTGATATACCTTCATCAAAACTTATTAAGAAGAAGAGAGAAAGGAACCAGGTAAATCAAACTTGCAATGAAATAGGCAATATAACAACAGACATAGTAGAAATACAAAACATCATTAGAGGACACTATGAACAACTATATGCCAAGAAACAAGAATACCTGGATGAAATGGACAAATTTCTGGATAAATATAATCTACCAAGATTGAGTCAAGAAAATGTAGAAAATCTGAATAGGCCCATAACAAGCCAGGAGATTGAATAAGTGATAAATAACCTCCCAACAATGAAAAGCCCTTGTCCTGACGACTTCATATATGAATTCTACAAAACTTTCAAAGAAGAGTTAACTGCCAGACAGCTTCAGTTATTTCTAAAGATCCAAAAGAGTGAATCTCTCCCTAATTCTTTCTGTGAAGCCTCAATCACCCTTATCCTTAAAACATGTAAAGACAGGACAAAGAAGGAAAACCATAGATGAATATAGATGCAAAAATTCTCAAAAAGATACTAGCAAATCCTATCTAACCACTTATAAAAAAGATTATACATCACGATCAGGTAGGCTTTATTCCAGGAATGCAAGGTTTGTTCAACATATACAAAACCATAAATGTCATACACCATATTAACAGAAAGATAAAAACCTTATGATCATATCAATTGATGAAAAAAAATAATTTGATAAGATACAACATCCCTTCATGATCAAGACTCTCAGTAATATAGGCATAGAAGGGTCATTTCTCAAAACAATAAAAGCTATCTATGAAAAACACATAGTGAACATCATCTTGAATGGAGAAAAGCTGAAAGATTTTCCACTAAAAACTGGTGCAAGACAAGGATGCCCACTTTCTCCACTCCTTTTCAATATAGTACTGGAAGTCCTCACTAACACATTCAGAAAAGAGAATAAAATAAAAGTTATTCAAACAGGAAAAGAAGAGGTGGAACTCTCTATTTGCAGATGACAAGATTGTATACATAGAAGACCCAATGGTATCTATGAAAAAGTTTCTGGAAGTAATGCATAAACACAGTAAAGTTGCAGGATACAAAATCAACATACAAAAATCTATAGCATTTCTATATATGAACAACAAGCATACTGAGATAGAACTGAACAAAGTAATTCCATTTACCATAGCCTCAAAAAGTAAGATACTTAGGAATAAATCTAACCAAAGAAGTTAAAGACCTCCACAAGGAAAACTACAAGAAGATAAAAAGAGAAATTAAACCCAAATTAATCTACATATTTAATGCAATCCCAATCAAGGTACCAGACACATTCTTCACCGATCTAGAAAAGACAATCATAAAATTTTTCTGGAATCACAAAAGACCTCATATAGCCAAAGCAATCATGCACAAGAAGAGTGGAGTGAGCAGCATCACACTCCCAGACCCAAAAATATACTACAAAGCTATGGTAATCAAAAAAGCATGGTACTGGCACAGAAACAGACAGGTGGACCAATGGAACAGAATAGAGTCTCCAGAAATAAATTCCCAAACATACAGTCAAGTGATTTTTGACAAAGGATACCAGTCAATCCAGTGGCAAAAGGAAAACCTCTTCAGCAAATGGTGATGGAAAAACTAGATATCCACCTATAGAAAGATTAATCTGGACACCTACCTCTCACCATTGATTAAAATCAACTCAAGGTGGATCAAAGATCAAAACCTAAGACCTCAAACTGTAAAACTGCTCCTAGAAAACACTGGGGAAACTCTGGGAGACATTGGGGTAATCAAAGACTTCCTTAATAAGACCCCCAAAACACAGTCAATAATCCCCAAAATAGATAAGTGGAATTATATCAGACTAAGAAGTTTTTTGCATGGCAAAAGACACAGTAATTAGTGTGAAACGACAGCCCTCAGGATGGGAAAATATTTTTGTAAACTGTATGTCAGATAAGGGGATGATAACCAGAATACACAAGGAACTCAAGCAGCTGTTCCAAACAAAAATGATCAACCCTATTAAAAGATGGGAGTATGTGTTGAAAAAAACACTCTCTGAGGATGATATTCAAATAGCCAAAAGGCATATGAAAAAATGCTCTCAACACCCCTCATTGTAAGGGAAATGCAGATCAAAACAACAATGAGATACCACCTAACTCCAGTCAGAATGACTAAGTTTAAAAAAAAAAAAATGATGAGTGCCGGTGGGGGTGTGGTGAAAGGGGAACGCTCTTACACTGCTAGTGGGAATGTAAATTGGTCCAACCACTGTTGAGAACAATTTGGAGATTCCTCAAAAATCTACAAATAGAACTTCCATATGATCCAGCAATCCTACGCCTTGGTATCTACCCAAAGGTCAGGAGAATTCTTAATTGCAAAGTGCTTGGACATCGATATTTATTGCCATATTATTCACAATTGCTAAGACATGGAATCGACCCAAATGCCCATGAAAAGATGAATGGATTGAAAAACTGTGGCACATATACTCTATGGAATACTATTCAGCTATAAAAAAAACAAGACCCTGGCTTTTGACAGAAAGTGGATAAATATGGACAATTTACTGCTGAGTGAAGCAAGCCAGACTATGAAGGAGAGACATTTTATGTCCCCACTAATATATACTGAGGGTCCGCACTCTATGACCAAAACTGAATCACTAAAGGACATAGAAACAGAGTAAATTATAGAGTGGAAAGATGATGGGTAAAGGAATAAATTCTGAGGAAGGGCATTGAGGAGAAAAATAGAGAGGCATAGCATTAATGGGACAAAGAAATGGGGTATTATCTGTTGAAGATAACTTTATAGCATTACCAACTGAACTAAGGAGAAATCCACACATCTTGGAATATTCACTTTGCAAGCTAAATAATGTGATTGAATGTATAAAAGATCTTGAAATAAATTTTTTTAAAAAAGAAAGAAAACCAAAGTAAAAAGATAAATAAGAGAGAAAGAAAGAAACAAAGGATACACAAGACAACCAGAAAACAACTGATGAAATGTGAAATGACAGGAGTAAGTTTCCACTTACCAACCATAACCCTCATTCAGATTAAATTCCCCAACTAATTATATCTATATCTATATCTATATCTATCTATCTATCTATCTATCTATCTATCTATCTATCTATATATATATGTGTGTGTGTGTGTGTGTGTGTGTGTGTGTGTGTGTATACTGGCTGATAGGATAATAAAACAAGACCTAACTATATATTGCCTACAAGAGACTTCATGTATAAAGATGCTTACACACTAAAGATGAAGGAATGGAAAAAGGTAATACAAATAGTGACCAAAGAAAGCAGGAGTATCTATGCTTACATCAGATAAAATAGACTTTAAGTAAAAACCTATTTAAAAAGATAAAAAAGGTCATTTATATAATGATAAAACTATCTATTCATCAAGAAGATAAAACCATTGTAAATATTAATATATTGCATTTAACATTGAAGTATCCAAATACATAAAGCAATTATTAGCTATAAAGAGAGAATAGACTCCAGCACAATAATAGTTGAAGATTTCAACACCCATACTCACCATTAGACTTATTATCTAGACAGAAAATCAGCAAAGACACATCAAGTTTAAACAACAGTATAGACCAAATGGATCTACAAGACATTTACAGAACATTCTGTTTAACAGCTACAGAATACACATTCTTCTCATCAGCACATGGAACATTTTCTAGGACAGACTACATGTTGGGACATAAGGCTCAATAATAAAAAACTAAAATCAGCTTGCTGGACACCAGGCTACCTGTGGCTATAGACCCTAATGGCCAGGACCCAAGGCTCAACCCCCCCCACTCCTCCACTCACCTTTGGACTCTCAGGAATTTGGTGTTATGGATAGCTCAAGGCACATTGCATGCCACACAACCTTTTCTTTGCTCTGGAGGTGAAACTCAGCAGCTCAGCTGGAGGTGCACCTGTTCTTTAGTAACAGGGAGGATTTTAAGTCACCCAGGAGAACTGACAACAGTGCAGGGTATTGGTGAGCAACAGGGAGGCAGACCAGGAGAGAGATCACCAGTTTCCTACTCCTGCACAATTTTGAATGATCAGATGTACCTTGGATAATTTGTGAAGGAACATATAGATCACCAGATGACTAGGAACAATTGCAGAGGCACAAGAAATACTAGCAACCAACAAAATGGCTCTCTCCAAAAAAAAAAAATCAATTCTACATCACTTGGAGACAATACAATGGAAGTCCTGGACATGTCAGATAAGACATGTCAGGACTTTCAGAATATCTATAGTGCCCAAACTACAAATATTGAGATACAAGATAAAAGGACAAGCTCCAAGAGATGAGGAAGTCCTTTCATGATTTGAAAGAAGAAATAGACACCTTAAAAAAGAATCAAATGGAACTGTTAGAAATGAAAAATGTGATATAGGACATTAAAACCTCCCTCAAAAATATTAAAAGTAGAGTAGATCATGCAGAAGATCAAATCTTGAATGTAGACGACAAAACCTATGACCTGGAGAAAAGTATTAAAAAGATTGAGAAAACAACCAGAAAAAATGAGGATAATATATAACAAATACTGGATACCATCAAGTGCCCCAACATCTGGACAATTGGTATCCCAGAAAAGGAAGAAAATAATAAGGGCATTGATAACTTATTTCATGAAATCCTAGAAGAAAACCTTACAAACCTAGAGAGGCATTAAAATATCCAGACCCAGGACATGCAGTTAGCGTAATGTCTATGTCACTGGACTCCAATGTAGCCAACCGCAGTTCGAGTCCCGGACCCGGTGGTTTATACTCACGCTGAGTGCATGTGCGTGCATGCCCAAGATCCCAAGAGGAAAATGGAGAAGGGATTGCAGCGTGGCCATCCACCCGGGGGGTGATTTCTCACTTTCTGTCTCTCTATCTCTCTCTGTCTTGCGAGTGCATACGCCCTATAGCAAAAACCTCTCAAAAAAAAAAATCCAGACCCAAGAAATTCGTAGGACCCCAAATAGAATCAACCCAAGAAGATCCTCTTCAAGGCACATCCTAGCCAAACTGGCCAAAACCACAAAGACAAAGGACCAGCAGTTAGCATAATGGCTATGTCTCTGGACTCCCATGTAGTTAGCCGCAATTCAAGTCCCAGACCCAGTGGCTTAAACTCATGTCAGGCACATGTGCATGTGTGCACAAGAACCCAAGAGGAGAATGGAGGAGAAGGGATTGTGGTGTGGCCATCCTCCCTGGGGGGTGATTTCTCATTTTCTGTCTCTCTGTCTCTCTCTGTCTTTCTGGCGAGTGCACTCGCCCTATAGTAAAAACCTCTCCAAAAGAAAAAAGAAAAAAAAACACACAAAGACAAGATACTAAAATTGTCAAGGGGTAAATGTCAAGTTACTTACAAAGGTCACCGCATCAGGCTAACACTGGCCCTCTCATCAGAAACAATACAGGCAAGGAAAGAATGGGGAAATACAGTCCAAGTGTTAAATGAGAAACAATTTAAACCAAGAATATACACACAGCAAGATTGTCCTTTGTATGGGAAAAAAAAGATAAAAACATTCTTGGAGAGGGACCAGCAGTTAGCGTAATGGCTATGTTGCTGAACTCCCATGTAGTCAACTGTGGTTTAAGTCCTAGACCTGGTGGCTTAAACTCATACCAGGTGCGTGTGCATGCATGCCTAAGATCCCAAGAGGAGAATGGAGGAGAAGGGATTGTGGTGTGGCCAACCCCCTGGGGGGGGTGATTTCTCACTTTCTTTCTCTCTGTCTGTCTCTGTCTCTCTGGTGAGTGCATGTGCCCTGTAGCAAAAACCTCTCCAAAATAAAAAACATTCTTGGAGAAACAAAACCTGAAAGAATTTACCACTTCACTCCAGGCCAGCTCTTCAAGTGGTTCTGAAAGGAGTACTATACCAGAGAAACTAAAAAGTCAGACAGACAATTATAAGAGAACAAAAAACAACCAATAAAATGGCTTACTTAATGATAGGAACAGGTCTGGAAATATAGATAATAACATTATATTAATGGATTAAATTCTCAAATTAAGAGACATGGACTGGCTGAATGGGTAAAAGTACAGAAACACTCTATCTGTTGCCTACAAGAAACAAACCTTTTGAATAAAGACATACCTAGACCAAAAATGAAGAGCTGGGAAAAGATATTCCATGCAAATGGATAGAACTTTGGAAACTGTACAAATACGTGAAAATAGCACAATATGCTCCTAAGTGGCCAATGAGTCAATGAAGACATTAAAAAAGAAATTAAAAACTTTCTCAAAGGGCCTAATGGTTAAGGGAAGTGGATCCTTTATGGCCTATAGCACAATTTTAGTCCTGGACCTGGCAGCTTGAAAAAAAAATGCCAAGCATGTGTGTGTACATGCCCCAAATCCAGAAAAGATGGAGAAGTAGAGGAAAAGGAATTATTGTGTGATCACACTCCATTGGGAGGTGCTTTCTCCTCCCTCTCTGTCTCACTCTGATGAATGGGTGTATCCTCTGGAAATTTTTTTTTGAAAAATTCTTTGGAACAAATGATAATAGAAAGACAACATATTACATGGGCAACTTTGATTCTGCTATAGTTTATTTACTGATAAGAAACTGTTCCCACACATATGTATTTTCCTTGTAGTAATTTATGCAGAGCAAATATTACAACTCATGATGACTACCACAGTTACAGACAACTGCATAAGACAATATTTACCACATAACACTGACACTGAAATCAGTCATCTTCTTTGGAAGCAAAGCTGGTTCTAGAATAGCACACAGTTGTATTAAAGATGCTAGTAAATAAATACCAATGCTTTCTAGGCTCCATTGCTAAAAGTTTGGCATATTTGTACATGTCGTGTCCTTCCTACTGCACCAAGTATTACAAGGAACCAGAAATAAGACCTTTAAAAAAAAAAACTTGTAATTTAACATCTTTTGGGAACCAAGATACTGAGACATGAAACAATTAGCAAAATCTAACTAAATTCACAGCCATCAATATACTTTCTCTATTAAAGAGCACAGAGGGGGTGCAAGAACAGCTAATGGTAGAGGAATTGGGCAAACAATAGGACATTCTATTCATGAAAGTAACTATTCAGCTATTCATTAAGGACAATGAACCTGGGTTGGAGTGGAAGTAGTAACTGTGAGAATACTGCATGTGAAGGAATTGACTCTAGGAGAGCTGATCCAAGGTGAAAATAAACAGACCAAGAAAATCATTCACTGTACCCTCTCCCATCACAGCCATTTGCAGAGAATTGCAGGTTTGTAGAATGTACTTCTCTCTAGGTGAGTGGATTCATTTTATTCAAAATTTTATGATGCAATCACCAATCCCTTATTAGGAATAACAAAAGTGTTTGCCTGCAATTCTTGTCTCAATACAATCTGTCTCACTGTGTAAAGAAATCCAACCTCTCTATTCATCACTTCTTTTCAGAACTCATTTATAATTCATTCTACACTCAGAACCTTCACACAACAAAATGGCTTTCACTGAGCAATTACACACATCACCTGGATGCAAGAGAGCGCACATTTTTCAAATATATTTCATGGACTCCAAAAGTTGTCTGAATAGTTTGAGGGGTGGAGGTGAGTTTATGTGCTCTACTAGACATTTAGGGAGTTTGAAAGTCTACAGTTAAAAGAAGTAAAACTAAAGTAACAGGAAGAAAGAAGGGGAGGAACACAAGTGGGAAAAAACTATTAAATCTTAATTTTTGACACCAACAATATGTATTTCAAAAATGAGTTTGAGGGATCAGCAGTTAGTGTAATGGCTATGTCACTAGACTACCATTTAGTCGACCGCAGTTCGAGTCCCGGACCTGGTGGCTTAAACTCACACCGGACGCATGTGCATGTGTGCCCAAGATCCCGAGAGGAGAATGGAGGAGAAGAAATTGCGACATGGCCATCCCCCCTGGGGGGTGATTTCTCGCTTTCTTGTCTCTCTGTCTCTTTCTGTCTGTCTAGAGAGCGCACATGCCCTATAGCAAAAACATCTCCAAAAAAAGAAAAAAAAATGAGTTTGAAAGACTCATTCGGGATTGGGTGGAATCAATCACCTTTTTGTATCATATTCATGCCCAGATTTATTTTTATTTAATATAGATAAGAAGGTAAGAAACAGAGTTATAATAAAAATGGAGTACAATACAGAAAGAAAATAAAAGAGGTCTTTACAGGAAGATGGAGGACTAAAGGATGAACAAGAAATGAGTAAACAGCCACCTAGGAAAAAATGCAAGAAGATTCTCACTTCATTTTAGTCAGTAGTAGCGCTGACAACACTTACAACTAGAAATCTTCCCCCAGCAAGAGATTTTGAAGACACTTGGCTAAATTACTTCCCACCACATGCTTTCTCTCTGTGCACTTATCTGAATGCGTCATCTTCCTTTGAAGCAAGACTCATTAATCCAATTCAAATTGCCAACATCAATAAATCCTTTGCCTCAGCATTTAAATGCCACTACCAATTAAATACCAACAGCAACTTAACTACTGATATGATCTTTACTACACTCAGAAAACCCAGCCAAAAGTCCAACTAGCACTGATTCCAACACTCCTTCATCAATTCTAATTTACTCAGTGCAAAGAAATGAGGCAGTCTGCTGACCACACTAACTATGCATCCAACTGGATTAAAACAACTTCAGACTAAATAAGAAGAAACAAACTGAGTTTCAATTCGCCAAACCTGAAGGATGTCTTCACCAAGGCTTCTGGGCTATCCAGCTGAGGCAATTCATCAGCTAAGATTTCCTCTGGTGGTCTGGGGTCATGAACAATCGTTGGTCGTGGCTTCTCCTTGACATTCCCTGTGAGTCCATCAATGAGGGAGTTCCAGAGACAGTTCTGTGACTTAGACCCTGAAGCATAAGAAAAAATAGATGTGTAGGCGAATCACCAAACAACTCCATGTCCTGCCTCAACTAAGATTTTCAAATTAATTTACTTCTCATAAGTTCCCCAACATCAGAGGGCTCCAGACGACACTGGTTAGGCAACTTATGGAACAACTAGAAATTTTTACATTTATAGGCAGAAAATAGGCTAATATTCTGAGTATTTTGCAACTTGTTGCTAAATATTATGTATTGTACCCTGTCTCATCACAGTGGCAATCAGTCCCAAACTCTGGACAGGGCCACAGGTCTCTACTTAGATGTCTATTCAGCAGCTGGAAGTATACAAAGCACTATCAGTTTACAGAACAGGCATAAGTCTCCTCTATGATTTCAACTTGCCTAAAGCCCAAGTTTCAAGACTCCATTCGATGAAAACATTCACCCCAAGAGGGCCCATCTCTAAGAACTAGAACTCACCACCAACAGGATGACTCTTTTGTAACGTCAAGACCCAAAGAAAATTACACTTGATGTTTATTGATAGTCTATTCTACAAATGTTAAAGGCAGACATCAAATGAAAATGGTGCCACAAAAGTAGATGTGGGTCAGCCAGGTGGCCATAATCAATATTAACAGTAATGAGTCCTATTAACAGTATGTACCTTTAACATGATATGATAAAAACGGCACTTCACCTCTGTGATCTCCCTCCCCAAAGCATATAACCCCAGTGTATTTATTTCTAACTTCTGTAAACTTCACATTTTGACATCTGCCCTATATGCATATGCCAGACCTACCCCCAACTCCCTAGAAATTCTTCTCTTAGGGGAGCACTTTCCAAATACAAATCAACTAATTCAGAGTCCATGCCCCCCAACCACTCCTTCTGGCCACTATCCATCAGCTCTAATCAGGTCAGGGGCCAAATCATCCCAGGACCAGGAATTAGATAGCCCTGTGCTCCAGAATCAACTGAAAGCACTCAAACTAACCAATTTGAAGCCTGCTTATCCTGCCTTACCTCTTTCTTTCCAGTGAAACCATAATAAAGGCTTTAACTCATAGTTCTCCCTCTACCTCATGACTGACCCTAATGCTTCCCCAGATGGCTCCCATGGCATAATACAGAACCCTTGAAATCTGTGAATATAACAAACTATCTTTACAACGGCAATCATCTCCTCATCTGTTGTCCTCACTATACCAAAATAATAATAGTATATTAAAACACTCAGTCTACTCATGGGGAAAACTTAAGACAAACCCCAATTGAGGACATTTGACAACCATCTATCTGATCACTACTCTTCAAAACTGTCAAGGTTATCAAATACAAGGAAAGTCTGAGAATGCACATGGCCAAGAGGAGCCTAAGATATGATGACTAAATGTAATGTGTTATTCATGAATAGGGTCCTGGAATTAAAAAAAGACATTAGGCAAAAACTAAAGAACTCTGGATAATATATGGACGTTAGTTAATAGTATTATATTGATATCAGTTCATTAATCATTACAAACATATGCTAATGTAAGAGTTTAATAATAGAAGAAACTGAAAGTGGGGCATATGAGATCTTATATGATCTTCACAATTTTTTTGTAAACATAAAATTGTTCTAAAATGTAAAAATCATAGAAATAAAAGAGTCCAGCAGGTGGCATAGTGCTTACAGCACTGGACCCCACGTGGCTGACCCCGGTTCAAGTCCTTGAAATGATGGTTTGAAAATCATGCCAGGCATGTGTGCATGTGTGTCCAAAATCCCATGAGTGGAATGGAGGAGAAGGGATTGTAGTGTGTTTCCCCAACACTATAACCCCAAAAGAACTTTACATGCAAAGAGGAGCACCTTACAATGTTCCCTGAACCTTCACCAAAAATATCCATGGGTCAGCAAACAATTGTTTAACTGACCATGATTAAGACTGGATTCCCCTTGGAATGTTCATCCAAACTGCTTTCAGGAAAAAAATTAAAACATATTAGTGGAAGAAAATAGACCCCTCAAGTCTGTGAAGTGTAACATGTAGTTTTCCAAAGCCCTAAATATATATATTAGTAAGACTTGGCCCTATTTACAAAGGTCAGGTTCTACGTTAATGAATATCTGTTCTATATTAATGAAGGTCTGGTTCTGATTTTTTTTAAGCTTCTATATAATTTTATTATGATATTTAACTCTAATCATAATACACATGCTAATCAGTCTCTACCATAAGATACTATTTCAGTTTCAAACGCACCAACAGTGTAGGGGCCACAGTACCCTTCCGGACTCAGCCGAGGCACACAGGGCCTGGTTCCCCAAAGCCAGCAGCAGCAGCAGCAGCAGCAGTGGCAGCAGCCCCAGGTGGCGGGATGGCATGGTGAGGGTAAGCGCTGCTCCATAGCCGCTTGCTGCTCCTGATGGGTCTGTGGAGCCAAAGCCTCCGGACCTGACTTCCCTGGTCTGGTTCTATGTTAATGAAGGTCTGGTTCTAAGAGGAAAAATAAAAGCAACAGCCTGTTTTCTTAAGTTTGCTCTAACTGAAGGCCTCGTAAACTTCCTGGACCTTTCCATTCATTCCTTCATTTATTCATGGGATAAACACATATTGAATTCCCTCAATGTGCCAGGTTCAGTTCTGGGCCCTAGAAAGAGGAAGATGAATAAGTCTGGCTCCATAAAGAACCCCACAACACACAAGAAATCACAATAAGTGGCAATGCACCATAAATAAAGGACAAACACAAAGCTATAGGGGCCTGAGAAGGGTTCACACATTCTGCCTCAGAGCCCTGCAAAGAGACAGAACATATGACAACAACATGGGTATAAAACAAACAGTTTGGAACCAGAAGATGGCATAATGGTTACGTCACTGGACTACCACATAGTTGACTGCTGTTCAAGTCCTAGACCCAGCGGCTTAAAATTCATACCATGCACATATATGTGAATGCCCAAAATCCCAAGAGAAGAATAGAAGAGAATGGACTGCAGCATGGCTGTCCCCTCTGGGGGGTGATTTATCACTTTCTGTCTCTCTGTCCCTCTCTGTCTGTCTGTCTGTCTAGTGAGCACATATGCCCTATAGCAAAAATCTCTCTCTTAAAAGAAAAAAAAACATAAACAGCTCATCAGTAAGTGGATAAAACAGGACTCAGTACAAATAGCACATGCAAAAGCTCAGAAGCATTACATAGAAGCTACTTGAGGCAGGACAAAAGTGAGAGTGAGCAGTATCCAAAGATAAGGTCAAAGGCTGCCTGAGCTAGTTGTAAAGTACTGATCATGTTATAATTTCTCCAGCAGGCAAATAAATAAATAAATAAAAATTCTTAAGTAAAACTGTGGTGACATAACTGTATCTGTGTTTCAGAAAGGAGACCAGCATGTTATAGATCAGTAAACTTGTGAGAAAAAGCAGGATTTTATTCAGGGCTCCATGACTTCATAAGGAGTCAGGCTTTTTTTTTTTTTTTTTTTGATTGTTTTTTTTGCTACGGGGTATGTGTGCTCGCCAGAAAGACAGAGAGAGACAGAGAGACAGAAAGTGAGAAATCACCCCCCCAGAGGGGATGGCCACGCTGCAATCCCTTCTCCTCCATTCTCTTCCTAGGATCTTGGGCACACACAAACACGTGCCTGGCATGAGTTGAAGCCACTGGGTCCGGGACTCGAACCACAGTCGACTTCATGGGAGTCCAGCGACATAGCCATTATGCTAACTGCTGGTCCCTCAGGGAGCCAGGTATTTTATCTGTAGGTGAAATAACAAAGTTTTATACATATATACAATGCGACAAACTACGAATTCATTTAAAATATTAATGAATTCATAATAGCTTTTTTCACAATTTTCTCAATGAATCAGAAGGATCAAGAGACCCAAGATACCTCTCCATTAGAGGTCCCAAATGGATATGTGGTAATACCTCCAAAAGTTGTATCCATGGATAGGAAGACAAGTTAAAAGTGTTGACAAGATTAAAAGGAGCCTGTGGTAGAAGCTACAGATAGGATTCACTTAATATTCATTCTCAACTCCTCTTTACTTGCCTTACTCCTCTTAAAAAGAGTAGTCAAACACGTTCAAACAGTCAAACACACTTCTAAATGTACAAACACATTCCTAAATGATACATATCGTCTCACCACATTAAGTATGTCTCCCATATTCAACTTATGGCATTTGTAAATGATTGAGAATTTTTTTCAGGTGGGGGGGGTCATAGGGCATGTGGACTTACCAGAGATAGAGAGAGAGAGAGACAGAGAGAAGGAAAGTAAAAACTCACCCCCCAGAAGATATGGCGACACCGAAATCCCTTCTCCTCCATTTTCCTCCTGGGATCTTGGGTACGCATTCACACTCATCTAGTGTGACTTTCAAGATTCTGGATCCAGGACTCGAACCATGGGTGGACATATAGGAGTCCAGTACCTTAACCACTATGCCACCTGCTGGCCCTACATTAGGAATATTTTTAAAAGTCCTCCAAGTACTTTGGAAAATGTATAATTATATCTCATACTTTTCTTTTTTTTTTTTTTTTTTGAGAGATTTTTGCTATAGGGCGCGTGCGCTCGCCAGACAGACAGAGAGAGACAGAGAGAGAGAAAGTAGGAAATTCCCCCCCAGGAGGGATGGCCATGCCGCAATCCCTTCTCTTCCATTCTCCTCTTGGGATCTTGGGCACGCACGCACACGCACCCGGCGTGAGTTTAAGTCACCAGGTCCGGGACTCGAACCGCGGTCGACTACATGGGAGTCCAGCAACATAGCCATTACGGTAACTGCTGGTCCCTATCTCATACTTTTCTACAGTTAAAATTATTTGTTCAATGAGAACAGTTAAAACATATCACAATTTTTATAATTAATTTTGGCATTTCTTCATTTTCTAAAAATATTTCAGGAAACTAAAAATTGTAAATTTGCCCTTTGTGAGTCCAGAGAACAATCAGCATTATGGCCTACTCTGTGTGTGTGTGTTTTAACTTAAAGGGAAGAAGGTCTTTGTTCCAGAAAATATTGGAAACCAGTGATACAGAGGATATTCCACCTAGGAAATGTACATGAGCCTAATACCATGGTGATCAGCAAGAAGGCGAATCAGCCATGAGAAAACGAGAGGTCTAAAAAAGGCCAGTGACACTGAGCACATAATGAAAAGGGTGTTTTTTGAGAGATAGGTAAGTAGAATGAATAGGATATAGGAGAGAGAAACGTCAAGGGAGACTGAAGTTTCTGTTTGGACAACCAGGTAGATTATGATGCCATTAGAAAAAGCTGGAGCCAAAATAGCTTATATGCTATAGTTAAATTGTGTTCTGCAAACACAATTTTCAAGACAGAAAATATAAAATACACAAAGATGTTGAATATATAAATAAATAAGAATACCTATTTTCAGCCCAACAGGTGGTGCAGTGGTTAAGGCACTAGACTCTCATATGGGTAAGTCCCAGACCTGGTGGCTTGAAAATCTTGCCAGGTACATGTGCGTGCATGCCCAAAATCACAAGAGGAGAACAGATTGTGGTGTAGCCATCCCTCCAAGGGATGGTTTTTCACTTTTCCTCTCTTTGCCTCTCTCCAGCAAGTGTACACACCCTATGGCAAAACAAACAAACAAAAAACAAAACCCCTAAATTTCAGTTAATACTTCTATCATGACTGAGATAGGAAAAAATTCCACAGCATGATGAAGTTTAAAAAAAAAAGTTTTAACTCTCTTACCAAATTCAAACAATAATGAGAAAACCAAAATCAAAAAGAAAATCTTTTAAAGAAGGAATATGTCAAAACCCTCATCCCTATCCTGGGTATTCTAGGCATTATCTGTCCCATTCGATACAAGGTATGATTGAATAGATCTTAGGCTCCATCCAAGAGTTCATTAGTTCAGTCTCACCTATGGACATGGTCCTAAGGCACATACCCTAGCGAGGTCCAGGAAACTGGAAGAACTTGGGCATTATGAAAATAATCATTATTTCTATTTTAATACATTTCAGAAGGGAAATTTCTGACACTAGCCTACTTTAGGAGAACAACACAACACAGAATGGAAAGACTTCGGAAAGCTGGGTATGCCTAAGGGATGAGTCCATTTACTCATGCAAACCACCAACAGGAGGAGACTCATATTTGTATCCTCAATATTTAGGCACAGTTCTGAGCATTTTCAATCTCTGTGTGGATGCTTCCCCCAGGAGGGCAGGGGGTGATTCACTTTCCCTCTCTTTCTCTCCAGCAAGTACATGCATCTTATAGAAAAAAACAAAAACCAAAAAACAAAAACTTTTACTATACCATTTTGTCTGTGAGCTTTGGAAAGCAAAAAACCATAAGCTGCCGATTTAGACTAGAGCCATTCTTTGGAAAATTTAATCAGCTCTATCCTAGTCTTCACCCTCATCCTTTTTTTTTTTTTTTTTTTTTGAGAGGTTTTCGCTATAGGGTGCGTGTGCTCGACAGACAGACAGAGACGAAGAGACAGAAAGCGAGAAATCACCCCCCAGGGAGGATGGTCATGCCGCAATCCCTTCTCCTCCATTCTCCTCTCGGGATCTTGGGCACGCACGTACATGCGCCCGGCGTGAGTTTTAAGCCACCGGGTCCAGGACGCGAACCGCGGTCAACTACGTGGGAGTCCAGCAACATAGCCATTACGCTAACTGCTGGTTCCCACCCTCATCCTTTTTATAAACATCTCCAAAAAAATTGATTAAAGTCTTTGAGATTGACAAAAAAAAAAAAACCCACATAGTGAGTATCCTGTCTAGCTTACCCACCTGTGTTAGCTTCACTTTTTTTTCAACATATCAAAAACTTTATTTGGGGAACCAGCAGTTAGTGTAATGGCTATGTTGCTGGACTCCCACGTAGTCGACCGTGGTTTGCGTCCCAGACCCGGTGGCTTAAAATTCACGCCGGGCGCGTGTGCGTGCGTGCCCAAGATCCCAAGAGGAGAATGGAGGAGAAGGGATTGCGGTGTGACCATCCCCCCTGGGGGGTGATTTCTCTCTTTCTGTCTCTATGTCTCTCTCTGTCTGTCTGGCGAGCGCAGGCGCCCTATAGCGAAAACCTCTCAAAAAAAAAAAAACTTTATTTTTAGATTTTCATACTGTTTACATACAAACTAAACTGTTTTATATATTATCCCACAAATTAAATTGCTCAAATATCATTATTGAGAACATGACTATTCAAAAAGAACTGCAGACATTGTAAAAAGTTTTTTTGTCCTATTTCAAAATCTTCCTAGACAGGATGTTAGATAGCAACAACGTATAATATGTGTGAATGAATGAAATAAATGTGTCCTATGCAACAAGACGTCTGAGATTTTATGTAATTATAGGCATGTTCAATGAATAGTTTAGAATAATGTACCACTCATCAAATCTGATCTTCACATACATGTGTAATCCATTTTGCACAATGGTTTCAACTCAGTGTGTATGTAATTAAACTGTAAGGTTCAGTAATAGCTGCTGCTCAGTTGAAATTTTGCTTTTTCATTTTACAGAAATGAATAAAAAACATAATCTAGTGAACATCGAAGTACTTTTTTGAGACTGTTAAATCTCATCAAAGAGCGTTTCCAAAGACATGTTTTCGGTTGAAATGTGCTCCTTTTTCAATGACTCGGGTAGTGAAGGATCAAGTTTTTTTTTTTCTTGCAGTTGAGGTTCCTGAGGAGCAATTTTAGATTCTGTCCCAAGATTTTTTAGCATTTGCTGCCTCCTCTTTCTACTTGGTGCAATATCGATGACATCAGGACTTGAAATAATAGAATCTTCTTTTCTTTCAGTGGCTGCAGCCAACACAGAGAGACCAGATTTTCACTTTCCTCATCAGTACTTTCATCATAGATTGCATCTCTGTCAACAGTCATTTCAGAACAGGTTGCCGTTTCCTTTTCACATTCAGTGTTCTTTTGTAGTTCTTGAACTTCATTTAATGATTTCTGTAAGGTTCGAATCTTTGTTTTCTTCTCATTCAACACCAAAATAAACCGTTCATAAAGATCCATCTCCAAAGCTTCCTTCGCACTCACACATTTTTCAAACCGTTCTTCAATATCATTCCAATCTCTCAGAAGCTTTTCATTTTCTTTCTGCAGGTGCTCATTTTTGGCTTGGTTTTCTGTAATGGTGTCCAGGCAGTAAAAAATAAATTCTCTAATGACCTCAGCTGGGATTTCAACTTTCTCTAGGTTGAAGGAACCAAGTCTGAATGAAACATCTTTCAGGTTTTTCTCGAAGGAGAAGTGACAAGACTCTTTAGAAAAATTAAAGTTTTATGCATCAGTTGGTCCTGTTTCTGACACCAACGCTTTTCTCAGCTCATCAACATATTTCTCTTTTTCCATTGCCATGTCATCAGCTTCTTGGGAAATCTCTGATTCAGAAACTGTCCCAATCCATGCAGACTGACCATCAGTAAGGGTAATAACAAAATCAGATCCTAGTGTTTTCTCCCAAGATACTTGTAGAAAATGAATAATATTGCGTTCAGAAGCAAGGCAGATTCTGCTTACTTTTCTCTCCATTTCTGGTTATCTTTCGATAACTTCACTTCCCAGCTTCACTTTTCATACCTTGAAACTAACAATAAATGATATAAAAACTGATATCAATGCAAATGATTTTTATCTGCATAAATGTAAACAGCACCCCATGAAATACAATGATTGATAATTACCTGTGAGGGGATGGGTTAGGAATAGGAAGGACAGGCAAGAAAAGAAAGAAAGACTTCATATTTGCATAAAGTTTATACTTTTGAGTGATTTCAATTTTTTTATAGTTGTTGTCATTGTTATTTTATTTATAAGAATTTTATTTATTTATTAAGTTCATTTATTCCAGGTGTGAAAGAGATCAAGAGAAAGAGCACCCCAAGAGGGTCCCAAAACTTTAATCCATTCCCCGCTTCAGCTAGCCCAGATTATGGGCACACACATGCCCCCTGCACCCAGGAAGATCACTCAAGGTGAATTCATAACTTTCCCTGTGGGTCTTCCTTGCAGAGCTTTGCATTTTATTGCTGCACCACCATCCAACTCCCAAATGTTTTAATATTCAAAACTAAAATAACAAGGTCAGTAGTGGTACAGTGGTAATGTAGCTGAATCTACATGGAATAGGTCCTAGATTTGTATCCCAGGGCCTCCCTGGGCATATCAGGCACATGTATGCCCAGGATCCAGGCCAGCCAAGACTTGAGGTAGATCATGGATTGAGGAACCTGTTAGGAGTGCTGTCTTTCTTTCCCTGTGTCTCTCTCTGGCTATCTTTGTGTGTCTCTCTCTCCCATAGAAGAAAGAAATAAACTTAAAAAATATTTACAAAAATAAAACCAACAAGGAATTTAAAAATCATAAAACTGAATATACATAGAAATAAACACCAAACTGTGTATCATATAATAACTTACCCATAATGGAATCTATAATTAATTTAAATATCTTCTGAATATGATATACCTACAGTATATCCTTAGAGAGATCAGTGCTAATCACATATGCACACACACTTGAGCATGCATACGCACATAAAGCAATCTTGAAATTTCTGTAGGTTTACTGTAGATGGTTATCATAAAACAGTAATTCTTAATTATGTCATATAGAGTATATGAGCAATTATAATGAAGGTTTGGGAAACTAGAGTTCAAGAGAAGTAAAATACAAATAGACAATAGGAGCAGTTGAAGAATTATCCTGTGGTACGAAATTTGAATTAGATCTATCAGAATGAACTCATGATTACATTTGGCAAACCCTGAAAAGATGTTTGCTAGATGAATTCATTGATAAATTATGGATTATTTTCCAAGAAGTAAAGAAAATACTTTAAGGTAAAAGATGAGCAAGAAAGTTTCAGTAGTTTTAAGTAAAAAATATTTCATAGGAAATACACTGGGAAGAGTGAACAAAGAATATCACAGACAGAGGAACAGAGATTTTCTCAATCCATCCTGAACTGCTTTCAAAACAGGGTCTTGGGACAAGCAGATGACATAATGGTTACATTGCTGGATTCCCATGTAGTCGACCGGGGTTCAAGTTCCAGACCTGTTGGCTTAAAACTCACACTGGGCACATGTGTATGCTTGCCCAAAATCCCAAAAGGAGAATGAAGAAAAAGGGATTGTGCCATGGCCATCCCCTCTGGAGGGTGACTACTCACTTTCTGTCACTCTGTCTCTCTCTGTCTCTCTGGCAAGTGCACATATCCTATAGGAAAATACTCTCTTTAAAAAAAAAAAAATGGGTCTTGACCCAGTTTCCTTCTTGAAAGCAGACCCTGAGATGGGTCTTATTACAAGAGGCTTGTAACAAGTAATTTATTTTTTGGGAGTGAGCTCAGGAAAGGAGGACAGAGAGAGTAAATCAAGAAATAACAAGGAAAAGCTAAGACCTGGGTGCAAGATTGAATTGTCATCATTATAGGTATATTAACCATGTTTATTGCTTCTACAAACTTGATGCTTTCGCATCTGCCCTACTTATACATGCCAGACATGCCTTATTCAGACAAACCATTAATATGCCTGAGTCACCTCCATCTTTGTCTCCTGCCCTTGTCAACTTCTGTGCCTCCCAAAAGTCCTCCTCTGAGGGGTGTACTTTTCAAATATAAACTAGGCAATCTGGAATCTACATCTCCAATTACCCCCTTACTATTCTCACATACTCCAGGCCACTCTCCACCTGCCCTAGCCACCCATGGTCAGAGAACGAGGGATAGACAATATTCCAGAGCCCATGGGAAGTATTCAAACCAGTCAGTCCTATCCCTGCTTACCCTGCCTCACCCATTCCTTCCTGTGTAAACCACAATAAGTTTTTTACCCAGTGTCCTCATGTCTATCTGCCTCATGATCAACCTTAGTGCTTTCTCATATTCCCCTCATAGTATGATGTAACCCTTCTCCTGGTATCTGTGAGTATAACAAGTTATTTTTTCTCCTTTTTTCCACTTTATTTATTTATTTACATTTAATTGTTGTACATCTTCATAGAACAATACTTTGTCAAAGCAGGCATGACATTATCATCAAATCAAGGATATTACCAAATATATTTTTCCATTAGAGAACTTTAAATTCTTATGTCTGTCTAAAACTACCTCTCTAAACACCCCTCAACCACTGTCACTGTACACCCCCTTCCTTATAGTGTCTGGTATCCACACTTGTCTCCCCTACCACTATATCTTCAGGTCTATCAATTCCTATCATAAAGAGCAGACATTCAGTCTATATTGAGCAAGGACATATGGTGCTTGTCTTTCATAGTCTGCTTACTTTTCTTCTCATTAAATCTTTTATGTTCATCCACTTCAGATCAAATAAGAGGATCTCATTGCTTCTTATGGCAGAGTAATATTCCATAGCAATGTGCCACATCTTTTCGATCCAATCTCCATCCTTGTGCACTTGGGTGGATTCCATGTCTTAGCAACTGTAAATAATACTGCAATGAACATGGATATGTAAGTGTCTTTCCAGCTGAATATCTTCTCATCCTTTGAGTAAATACCAAGGAATGAGGTTATTGATAAAATGAAAGTTCTATTTGTAGGTTTTTGAGGAACCTCCATTTTTCATAGTGGATGTACCAATTAACATTCCCACCAGCAGTACAGGAGGGTTCCCTTTTCACCCTTATCTCTCACCATTAACAAAAACTAAGTCAAAATAGATCAAAGATCTAAATATAAGACATCAAACTATAAAACTACTGGTAGAAATTACAAAGAAAACACCTGAAGACATTTGAAGTAGTCAAAGATTTCTTAAATAAGACACCTAAATTGTAGGCAACAATACCAAAGTAGACAAGTGGAACTACATCAAGCAAAAAGCTTCTGGACAACAAAGGAAACAATAATGGGAATGAAGAGATAAACCTCAGAGTGTGAGAAAATATTTGCAAGCTATATTTCAGATAAGAAATTAATATCCAGAATATATAGAGAACCCAAGCAACTCACCTGCAAAAGAAAAAATAACCCAATTTTAAAATAGGTGACTAAGTTGAACAGACAACTTCTTTTTTCATTTTTTTATTATCATCATAATCTTCTTTATATTACATTGGATTACATATAACTTTACAGTGTATTACATTGCTTTTTCAAAAGGAAATGCCATGCATGTCAGTCAATACAGAGACATTAATCTCCTCACTTCAACATTCAATATCTTTTCTATGTTTTCCCCAATCAGTATTATTATTATTCTAATTATTTTTTAAAACAGTCAATCGCTATTTCTCATTTTGCTTGCAAAAATACTTTGCCCATCGTGAAGTACTTCTCAGACCAATCCAGTTGAGAATACTATACATGTCATCATCAACAGTTAATAAGCCCTATCTGTTTCTCACTAACGTCCTGCCTCTCTATTGCTCACTTGCTATCTTTTTCTATCCTCTTCTCTTCACTTCCCCCATTCCACACTGTCCTATTCTCATTAAGTACCTTCACTGCTTTTATGTCCTCCAATTTTTTGCTCTCTATCATAGAGTGCGGATAGTCAGTATATATTGAGTGGATACATACAATATCTTTC
>NW_006209511.1:777801-796373 GCF_000334495.1 Tupaia belangeri chinensis | reverse complement strand
CCCTTATTATTTTCTTCCTCTTCTGGAATACAAATTATCCGGATGTTGGGGCGCTTGATGGTATCCAGTATTCCTCATATATTATCCTCATTTTTCATGATTGTTTTCTCAATCTTCTTGATAATTTTTTCTAGGTCAGATGTTTTGTCTTCTACGTTAAAGATTCGATCTTCTGCCTGGTCTAACCTACATTTAATACTTTCAAGAGAGGTTTTGATTTCCTGTATCACATTCTTCAATACTAAAAGTTCCATCTGCTTCTTATGTAAGGTATCCATTTCTTCTTTCAGGTCGTTAAAGGATTTCCTCATCTCCTGGAGCTTCTTGTCTCTTTTCTCTTCCATCTCAGTTAGTTTGGTCACTACAAATATTCTGAATTCCTTATCAGACATGTCCACGACATCCATTGTATTGACTGTGGGTGATGTAGGCTTGATTTCCCCTGAGGGGAGGCCTTTTGTTTGTTGCTCATATTTCTTGAGCCTCTGCGATTGTTCCTAGTCATCAGGTAATCTATATGCTTCTTCCTAACTTGTTTAAGGTATCTCTGATTGTTAAAAGTTGTACAGGCTTAGAAAATTGATGATTTCTCTTATGGTTGGCCTACCTGTTGCTCACAAATACCATTAACTGTTGCCACTAGCCCTGGATGGCCCAAAGTCCTCGCTGTTTCTATGGAGCGGTGAGCCTTCAACTGACCTCATAAGCAACACACCAAGAGCAAAGAAAAACAAAATGAAAAAAAGGAAATCGCGTGGCGCGCAATCCCATGCCGTGCGCTATTCAAATCTCCAAAATTCAAAGAGTCCAAAGGCTAGTGGAAAAGGGTCAGAAGATGAGTGACAGGACCAGGTTGGTAGGGCCTGCAGTCTCAGTCTGCCTGGTGTCCAGAACTGCTGGCTGGCTCAATCCGGATTGCGGGTGGGGAGGGGTGGGGGTTTGCCTTAAAGTCCCAGACGACCAACCTGGGGTCCAAGGAGGAGGAACGGTGGGGATGCGTGGAGATTCATTAGGGTCGGGCCTACAGCCTCAGTCCACCTGGTGTCCGGAACTGATGGCCGGCTCGATCCGGATTGCCACAGACAACTTTTTAAGGAAGACATGCAAATGGCCAAAAGGCATATGAAAAATGTTCAATGTCCCTTATCATAAGGGAAATGCAAATCAAAACCACAATGAGATACCACTTAATGCCAGTAAGAATAGTTCTTATACAGACAAAGAACGAGGAGTACTGGCAAGGCTGTAGTGAAAGGAGAACAAACTATCTTTTCAGTTAGTCATCTCCTGATCTGTTAGTCCAAAAAATATTAATAAGAACTCAGAGGGACCAGCAGTTAGCGTAATGGCTATGTTGCTGGACTCCCACATAGTCGACTGCAGTTCACATCACAGACCCAGTGGCTTAAACTCACACCGGGCACATGTGCATGCGTGCCCAAGATCCCGAGAGGAGAATGGAGGAGAAGAGATTGCGGCATGGCCATCCCCCCTGGGGGGTGATTTCTCGCTTTCTATCTCTCTGTCTCTGTCTGTCTGGCAAGCGCACACACCCTATAGCAAAAACCTCTTTAAAAACAAAAAACAAACAAACAAAAAACTTGGCCTGGGTTCTATAGAGATCTTTGGAGGAGCTATGGATGATGCTCAGAATTATTCCCCTAAGGAACAAAAGGAGGAGGATTTATATGCAAGTTTGCATCTCCCGTGGGCAAGTGGTATTAATTCCATATGGTATTAATTCCATAGCCCTACTGGATCTACCCGTGAATGGGAATGGGAGTAATTATCATATCATCAGAGAATCCTTGCAGCTGAAATTGAGAGAAAATCATGCCACCAGAGTTTTAAAATAAGGCCAAGAAGTGCTCAGTATTAGAAGTGGTCCATATAGTTTTTGTATCCTAGAAAATGCAGTGGTATCCTATCAGCTACTTGTTCCAGCCTTAGAAAGATCACAACAGGCCCCAGCCCTAGCTTATCTCAACTCAATTTGGTATGAGCCTTCTTGAACTAATAGTCTCCCCTTTGAACTCAGAGAGAGTAGAAAAGAACTCTTCCTCTGATTCCCCACAATGTGGGCAGTATACTCTCCAGGGAAGGTTTGCTCTTATACTTCTCACAGGAAAGGTTTGCTCTGACAAAAATGAAAAATACAAATTCCCCTGCTCTGATTTATTTTAAGCTGCTTTTGAAAGCATGAAATGTTTCTGACTAAATAGAAACAAACATACGGAAACAGATTCATACAGGCCTTTCTCAGTAATATCAAAAACCCCATGAGAGAAATCATAAGTAAACTAAGCCTTTGGGGCACCAAAAATAATGTGGCTCAGGTGCTGGAGATGAGCAGCCCCATTCAGCCCACTGCATCTCATCTGCTGCTGCCTACCTCCCCTCTCGGCCCCAGCTTTCCTCTCTCCTATGACGTATTTCTGACTCTCACTCAACGCTTATTACATTCTCCTTTCCTGTCATCCCCCAATCTGTCCCTGCCAGAAATACACTCTCTCCTCTTCCCTAAGACAACTTTTCATGTACCTCATAAACCCTCCAGATTGATTATAAATCCTTCAGGCTCAAAAACTCTGGTAGCAGCATCTGTACCACTGAACTCATCAAGAGAACAAGTGTTCAGACTCAAATGTAATGAACCTTTGTTCTATACTTGTTCTGTGTGGGGCATTACCATGACACCTTCATCTGTCTTATCCTACCTAATTATTAAATCAAGCTTTCAGAGTAAATATTACTGAAACATTATTGAACACTAGGATATTAAGTCTCCAAAAGATCAAATAAATCTAGATCTTAGATTTAGAAAATTACAGATTGCTTTGACTGCAAATTCTCATTTCCTTATCTAGAACTCTGTTTCATCATACTGTGTTTGTTCTACATTTATGAGTAAGATACACATAAGTACATAGATTAAGCAGAATGTCTCATATTTCTGAATATGAAATAGGCAACATTTTATATGAGAATAAAGATTCATTTTATCTGCAGCTAGGGAAAGTTTTGATTTTTTTTTTAGTCTTGCATGAAGAAGTTTGCAGCTTCCTTTAAAGAAAGAAGTTTGAACTCCAGGGAAGGATGAAAAATCCAAGGTGAGTTTAATGGGCTGAGAAAAGACAAGAAATGGGACCAGCAGTTAGCGTAATGGCTATGTCGCTGGACTCCCATGTAGTCGACCGCGGTTGGCATCCTGGACCCAGTGGCTTAAAGTTCACACCTGGCGCATGTACGTGCGTGCCCAAGATCCCAAGAGGAGAATGGAGGAAAAGGGATTGCAGTATACCCCCACCCCGGGGGGGATGATTTCTCACTTTTTATCTCTCTCTCTGTGGTGAGCACATGCACCCTATAGCAAAAACCTCTCCAAAAAAAAAAAAATGAAAAAAAAAAAAGACAAGAAAGGAAGAAAATGAGATGATATGAATCTAAATCACAAATAACCACAGATTCATTTTGCAGTGTGGCTAATGGTGGCAGCCTGACAAATTCCTGGCAGAAGAGTCCAAGGTGATGTGGTAATCCCATTTAAACCTGACAAGTGACTTATCAACTTGGTTCCATACAAAAATACACACAGATTATAGTGGGGAAGGCTGAGATTTCAGAGTATAGCAGAGTATAGAGAAAGGAAGAGATTTAATTTTCCATGTATGGGAGAAAAAAATATGCCTGGAAACCCTCAATGGTTCTCAAAATATCTTTAACATGGGTTTGCAGCCAGCCTTCCTCTCTGACAGGATAAAGCTCCTAAAAGTCCCAGTAAGTAGAAAAATGGGGCTGGAATAGTACATAAGAATCAGGAACATAATAAAGTCCAGAGGCAGAATTTTATAATAAAACAAGACGATAATGATAGTACAATTCATTTTTTTTTTTTTCAGAGAGATTTTGCTATAGGATATGTGAGTTTGCCAGAGGGACAGAGAAAGACAGAAAATAAGAAATCACTGCCCAGGGAGCATGGCCATGCCACAATCCCTTCTCCTTTCCTTCTCCATTTCTCTGGCAAACACACATACTGTCAGGCAACAGAAAGAAAGAGAGAGAGAGAGAAAGAGAGAGGGAAGGAAGAAAGGAAGAAAGAAAGGAAGGGGAACTTTTGAATAGTGAAGCCACCTTGCATTACTCAAATTAATCCTATTTGGTCACATTGTATCCTTATTGCAGTTCACTTACTAGCACTGCTAAGAATTCTATTCAAGGTTTTTTGCAATTATATTCATGAAGGAGATTAGTCATCAGTTTCTTCTTTTTATGTAGCCTTTATCATGAGAATAGTCTGTTTGCCAATAGTTGAATAAAACTGCCTATAAAACTCTTGGGAACCAAAGTCTTCTCAGCAAAGTGATTATTTCACAAACTTTCCAAGGTCTTCCTTTGTTATTTTTGTATTCAGCTTATTTATTTCTTTTGGGTCAGTATTTTCCTTTAGAAATTTTCTTTAGAAATTTTGTAGAGATATTAAAAACTTGTTAGCATAAAATTATAGTTATTTTTCATTTTCACCTACATGAATAAATACATGAATAGTATTTATTTGCTTACTTATTTTCTTTCCTGTTTTCTTGAATTTATAAACCCTGCTTTTCTTGTTTCTAGTTCATTTGTTTGAGCTTTTAGATTTTGATATTTTCATTTCATACTTTCAATTGATCAGCTTTCCCTTTTCTCCCTAATTTGTATTTTTTTATTTAATAGTTTTAATTTTTTCAAATGTACTGTTGGTTGTGCCTGTTCATGCATCTTCGCTAGCAACTGAAGCCTCGCCATCCTTTATTATTTACACCACTGAAATAGTCCCATAAGAACATTACATATCATGTTTATTTTAAATGATCGATTCCTTCTAAATATAAGAACTGTCAAAATAAAACAGTGGTCACATTATATATTTGCAGACTTAAGCATTGCAAATAATATTTTCTTCTAACCTTATGTATAGAGATTTTCACTGAAATAGTGTTAGCACTTAGACAAGAGACAGCTGGGAACAGCACAAAAATTTTTTGTTCATGCTTAGGGTTGAATCCATGGTATGTCCTGTTTTAAAATTGCCTTTAACCACTTTTATGACAATGGTTTTAGGTATAAGAAAGAGACATACTCTTTAGCCATCAGAAAGAGACATACTCTTGTTTCTTAGTTTTATTCATCAGGCTCATGTTTTCTATTTCTCTTACAAAGACTGAGCTGTATCACAACTGATATTTTCTAGTTTTACTTTAAGAATACCGACACATAGACCAAACTGAGACAGCTCAGAATTCAGAGATGTAACTAGTAGGGTGCAGAAGTAAAACTGTATACAGAGGAATAAAAAGTTCTTGGTAATTTAAAGCATAACAAACTTTTGTTTTGAAGGAAAAAGCACTAGTTTTAAGATGGGTTTTGTCTTAGACAATAACATGAGACAAAAACACGTAACTTGTTTCCAAAGTCACAAAATGATGCTGTATACAGATTTTTCTTCACTTATGTATGTGTATGTATGTAAAATAACTCAGTAACCAATGCCGGAGAAAATATTTTTAAGAGGAAGAGTATGTTCATATAGGGTAAAAAGAACTTATTGTTATGATCTTTAAAAAATATATAATTAAATGTATAAAAATTAGAAGACTAAGTATAAGCAATCTAGTATTTGCTTCAGTGTTTCACTATCACACTGATTCCTAGCATAAAGCAAGAAGTACATGGATCTCAAATATCTTAAATAACTGCCAGCACAATCCTTGCTTCTAAGAGAGATAACTTTCCCAATATTTGTGATTTAACTCCAAAAAGTCATCTAATTTTGCTATTTCTGTGTGGTACTGAGTTAATTTTAAAAGTTTTTCTGTCTTTATCACAATTTAGGAGGGCTTTTATAAAAGGCCTTATCTTTAGTCCTTTCTGTGGGTTCATTAGAAAATTTCTTCCTGTGTCATCAAACATAATGACTTTTTTTCTGTAAAACTCCTAAAACTTTCTGCATGTAACACCAAGTGATTTTACTCTAATTTATATTTTTAAATCAGAGAATTTGTACACTTGGCTTTCTGCCAACTTTGACATGACAGCTTCTTACTGAAATCTACTTTCTAAACAGACTGCAATAGCAATTTTCATTTATTTTTTGACCCAGAAGTTGTCTATTTCATTGGAAAAATATTGCAAGTTTTTCTTTTGTTTTATTTGTTTTTTTGCGGTGTTGTCATTTAAGATTCTTCATTCTTTACATTTTTTATTTTCTAGGTAACAATACGGTCACTATATGATAACATTGTATCAGTCTGACCAGAAAGTATGTTCTATATAATCATATCTTCTAATCTAATCTCTCATTCAATTCATGGTAATTTTTTATAATTATTTCATGGATACAATTCAAATAAAAAGACTATTGCTAAGTATATAATACAAACTATAGCATATCACTATATCTTTTATCAACAGAAAATTATTTGCTTTGCTCTTTATTCCTTGAATTCTGCTTTTTATAAAGTGACTAATACCAGAGTTATATTTTCTTTTTCCTTTGTAGTTGCCTCAAATATTCTGGCCTATCATTTGTTTTAGATTTGCATCTCAGCAATATATAGTTATAATATAATTTAATCCAGATAGGGAAAACTATGATAGTTATTTTTAAATTTAAAATTATGTATTTTTTTAATTTTTTTTTTTTTGGGATAGGGCGCATGTGCTTACCAGACAGAGAGAGACAGAGAGACAGAAAGCGAGAAATCACCACCCAGGGGGGATGGCCACGCTGCAATCCCTTCTCCTCCATTCTCTCCTCGGGATCTTGGGCACACACGCACATGCGCCCGGCATGAGTTTAAGCCACCGGGTCTGGGACTCAAACTGTGGTCGACTAAGTGGGAGTCCAGTGACATAGCCATTACGCTAACTGCTGGCCCCTTTAAATTATTTTTTTAAAGAATTATTTTTTATTTAACTTTATTTATTTATTTATTTTAATTTGACCAGAGAGGGAGAGAGGGAGAGAGTGAAAGAGAGAAAGTGAGAAAGCAAGCCACCAGTTCTGAGACTCGAACCATTTAGTCGGCCATGTGGGAGTCCAGCACCCTTACCACCACACCACCTGCTGGCTCCAAAATTACGTATTCTTGGGCCAGTTAGTGGCATGGTTGTTAAGACACTGGACTCCCACTGTTTGATTCCCAGACTTGGTGACTTGTTTTCACGCTTTCCTTTTCCTTCCCCCAACCCTCTGTCTCTGGTGAGTTCATGTGCTCTATAGAAAATTTAAAAATAGTAACAATAATAATAATTAATAAAATAAAAATAAATCCTAAAAAATTATGTATTCTTATATTCTGTGTCTCCTTCCTTCCTTCCTTCCTTCCTTCCTTCCTTCCTTCCTACCTTTCTTCCTCTGTCTCTCTCTCTTCCCCCCTCCCTCCCTTCTCACTCTTTTTGCCAGAGGGCACATGCATTTGCTGAGAAAGTGTGAGAGAGAGAAAGTGAGAAAACATTTCTCATAGGACATGGTCATGCCACAACCCCTCCTCTTTTCCTCTATCCTTTCAGGGTTTTGGACAGGCAAGCATACACACCCAGTTCTTTTTTCCAAGCCTCCTGGTTCAGGATTGAATTGCAAGGTCAACCATGTGAGATCCAGTCATCCCTGGTAGGCCATGGGCTAGCCCTCTTTTATATTTTAATCAACATCATGTTCATTAACTCCTATTTGTATATGATGAAATTACCTTTTTTTTCCTCCCTTTCTTTCTATTCACTTTGATATTATGCACATTTTTGGGCTCTTTACTAAATTAGTATTATAATACTAAGATGCTTCACTGAAAATTTTTCAGACGTCTACCTTTCCTCTAAGTGTTTAGAATTGTGCTTCATTCCCTAGTTCTTCAGATTTTGTTTCGCATTTCACTTGGTATTTTTCCCTAATTTGGTCATTCTAGAGTAAAAAGAGGTGTTTTTTTCCCCACAAGGCAAGGTATGTTTGTTACTCTAGGTTTAACTCACTATTTTCTTCTCTTTTTTTTTTTGAGAAGTTTTTGCTATAGGGTGCATGCACTTGCCAGACAGACAGAGAGATAGAAAGCGAGAAATCATCCCCCAGGGGGGATGGCCACACTGCAATCCCTTCTCCTCCATTCTCCTCTCGGGATCTTGGGCATGCACGCACACGTGCCCGGCATGAGTTTTAAGCCACCGGGTCAGGGACACGAACCACGATCGACTACGTGGGAGTCCAGTGACATAGCCATTAGGCTAACTGCTGGTCCCCCACTCACTATTTTCTTAAACTGACAAATAAAATCAGTAGAAAGGGAGCTAGACAGTGGAACAGCACTAAGACACAGTACTCTGCAAGGCTGACCCACATGGGAAAGTTGCCAGTTCATTATCTAGAGACCTCCCTGAGTACACCAGGGTCATTGTGTTCATGATCTGGAGCTGACTTTAGCTGGGAATGTGGATGGCAGTATTAGGCCTCCATCAGGAGCATTGTCTCTTTCTTTCTCTCATAGAATGAAAAAACTTTTAAAAATCAGCAGATAGAACAGAAAATAAAACTGACATTCATAGTCAAACAGCTAGTTAACACACTATGCAATGCATAATCCAAGCCTAAAGAGTAAGCAAGAATGTTGCCCAACCTACTTCAAAGCAAAGCCTTGCATCTGTCCTTACCCAATTGATGTTCAAATTGCCTACATAATTTTCAAAGACTATTTAGAAATTCTGCTGATGCGATGGATCACTATATAGTGAGACTATTAATTCTAAGAGGAAAGGTATTGATAACTCTTTGTCATACATAAAAAGAATGAGTCTGTTCAGCAAAGTGATGACATAGTCAAGATTAAAGGGAGATTGTTTACGAACATTGACAGCACTCATTTAGTATACTAATTAAAATAGAAGTTTATTTATTAAGACTGAAATCTACCTGACAAACACTCCATTAATGGTTGGTATAAGTTAGATATTTGAGAAGGAGAAGACTGTTTTTCAAAGTTTTCTATAAATTAGACCTTCACTAATTCAAATAATGCCTCCTTTATAATTAAATGAAAAATTTTTAATGCATAACTATATTGAAGTATGCTAATGTCTGCAAACCATGCAAAAATCCAAGTCTTAACATATGCTAGATGATTCATTTGTAAATCTGCCCCTTATTCCTTTGGGAGGTTCCAGTCTTGATTTTTAACCTCATTACAAAAACTCAGTGGGAGTGAGTTCAGTTACACAGTATATGTAAAAGTGTTCAAGCAATTGGAAGAATATGCTACATTAATCCAGGATATGTATAAATGGAATGTGTACTTTGATCAAAAAGTGTAATTGTTTAAAAGTTTTAGAAATATTTATCAAGTTTCAGAAAAACAGAAGCTTTGGGTAATACAGTGATCACAGAGAAGAACTTTTTCTATTTCTGGCCCAGACTAGTCATTACTGCTAATAAAATATAAATTTTATATTTTATAAAATTTATTGTTCGTTGGCAGTAAGCTCCTATAGGGAGAGAATTGTGACCTACTTATTTTTATACATACCCCTGCACCCAAGGTAGCCTTTCAAGGTTAACTTTTCCGTTTTTGGTTTGTTTTGTTTGTTTTTGAGAGATTTTTGCTGTAGAGTGTGTGGGCTCGCTAAAGAGACAGAAACTGAAGTGAAAAATCACCCTCCTAGGGGCGATGGCCACACTGCAATCCCTTCTCCTCCATTCTCTTCTTGGGATTTTGGGCACACATGCACAGGCTCTCAGTCTGAGTTTCAAGCCCCTGGGTTGGGTACTTGAACTGTAGTTGACCACGTGGGAGTCCAGCACCTTAACCACTATGGTACTATGTGTGAGTCCAGCCCCTTAACCACTACACCATCTGCTGGCTGCCAAGGTTAACTTTTATATTTGCTTTGGAAATGTATGCTTCTGAGAATATAGAAACCACCTTAGAAACTTGGGAGGCCCACTGGTGGTGTGGTGGTTAAGGTGTTTGGATTTCCACACAGCCAGCTGTGGTTCAAGTCCTGGACCTGGTGGCTTAAAAATCACCCCTGGGGGGTGATTTCTCACTTCCATCTCTCTGTTTCTCTCCTCTACCATGAGCATATGCATCCTATTGCAAAACCTAAAAAAAAAAAAAAGTAGTAAAGAAAAAACAGATATTTGGAGATTTCTTTCTTTTTTAAAAGATTTTTTTCTATTGGACATGTGTGCTCACTAGATAAACAGAGAGAGACAGAAAAATAGAAAGTGAGAAATCACCCCCCAGGGGGGATGGCCACACCACCATCCCTCCTCCTCCATTCTCTTCTCAGGATTTTGGGCGGGCATGAACATGTGCCCGAAGTGAGTTTAAAGCCATCAGGTCTAAGACTTAAACTGCAGTCAACTACATGGGAGTCCAGCAACATAACCATAATGCCATCTGCTGGTCCCAAAACTTGGATTTTTTTTTTCAAGAATGATTTAACTGTATTCATTTATTTAATTTTACCAGTGAGGGATAAAGTAAGAAAGAGAGAAAGTGAGAAAGCAAGCTTCTAGGTCTAAGACTTGAACTGTCATTGGCCATGCTGCAATCCCTTCTCCTCCATTCTCTTTTCAGGATCTTGGGCATGCACGCACATGTGCCCAGTGTGAGTTTAAGCCACCAGGTCCAGGACTTGAACCGCGGTCGACTACATGGAAGTCCAGCAATGTAGCCATTACTCCAACTGCTGGTTCCATCAACTGTAAGAATTTCAACAGAGCCCCCAGGATAGCACAGCTATAGGAGTTGTTCATTGACTAGTGTACAGGATGATGTCCCCTGGAAGTGCACATTTCAGAGCATCACCGTGGTCTATTCACCTGTCTAGGGGAGAAGGAAAAGCTAGACATGGTGTTTGGCACACATTAAGTGCTCCTTAAATTATTTGCTGAAAAAGAGGCATCATAGGAACTTGAAACTGGTACAAGATGAAGTCCCATCAATTAAAATGCATCTGATTTTTTTTTTTATTGAATTAACTGAGTAGGAATCTCTATATACTACCAGAGGAAAAGTGGATTTTCTCCCCTTGTTTGGAGTTGGTATAGATCTGGAATCTTTATTCACTCTGCAGTCCAATTTAACAAATATTTACTGAACACCTACTATACATTCATTGACAGGACTGCTTCTACTTTCAAGGAACTCAAACTCTAACAGGGGAGAAAGTAAAGAAATTGTTATAATTCAGTATGAAGCAAATAATCATATAACTATGTAGAAATACATAAATGTCAAGTAAGAAGGAAGTGACTAATTTTGTCCTAGAAGTCAGGGCAGCCTTTGTAAAAGAGGTGGCCTATCACCAGTTCTGAGAAATGAATGAGTTTATTTGGTCATGAGCAGAGGGAGAGGATATTTCAATCAAAGGGAATAGCATATACAAAAGCATAAAGGAGTGAAACATCTTGAGAGGGCAACTAGTTTAATTTCTCTGAGGCTTAAATGATGAATGAGGGTAGGACACAGCAGAATGTTAAAAGTCCTGTGTGATGTGCCAATGACTTAACTTTATTCTGTAGGCCAGAAGAACTCAGTGAAGGTTTTATTTTTCACTTAACATTTTTTTTTATTGAGAGAACTGTAAATTCACATGCATTCATAAGAATGCAAAAATCTCATGAGTTACCCAGTTTTCTTCAATAGTAACATTTTATACAGATACTTATCAATAGTTTGTTTCTTTTCATTGCTGAGTAATAGTCCACAGTATGAATGTACCATAATTTAACCATTTACCCACTGGAGTACATCTGGATTACTAGCAGTTTTATTTTCTACTATGAATAAAACTGCTGTAAACACACATATAGATTTCTATGCAAATATGTCTTCATTTTTTCTGAAATAAATGATCAGAGGTAAATATGATAGTTGTGTATTTAGTTTTTAAAGAAACTGTTTAATTATTTTTTAAAGTGATTGACTATAGCACCAGCAATGTATGGGTGATCCAATTTCTCTGCATTCTCAGCAATTGGGGTGGTCATTCATTTTACTTTAGCTATTCTGATAAGTATATAGTGATAATTCATAGTAGTTTTAATTTGTATTTCCCTTATGACTAAGATGTTGAGCATCTTCTCATGTGTTTATTTGCCATCTGTATATATTTTTTTTTCTGAAATGTCTGTTCATGTCTTTTGAGCATATTGTAAATGTACTGTTTGCTTTTTTAATGTTGAGGTTTGAAAATTCTTTATATATTCTAAAGACAAGTCCTGTATTAAATATATGGTTTGCAACTCTCAAGAATATCGTTTATCCTAATACTCTTTTAACGTTGATGAAGCCAAATTTATCTATTTTTCCCTTTTATAGGTCGTATTTTTTATGTCAAGTCTATTTCTCCTAGCCCTAGGTCCCAAAGGTTTTCTGTGCTTTTCTTCCTACAAGTTTCATAGTTTTGCATTGATGTCCATAATATATTGAGTTGTTGTTTCAGGTGTGACACAGGTCAAAAGACATATGTTTACCTATGGACGTCTGATATCTAGCACAATTTATTGAAAAGGTTATATTTTCTCCATTAAATTACTTGTGTACCTTTGTTAAAAATCAGCTGGGCATATTTTGGGGAATTCATTTCTGGGTTCTCTATTCTATTCTCTTTCTTGTGTCTGTCCTTTTACTTGATTACCATAGTTATATATAATGTCTTAACATCAAATAGACTGACTCCTTGCACTTCCTTTTTCAAAATTATTTGACTGTTCTTAGTTTATTTTAATGAAAATTTTATATCAATCATACTACAAAAAGTCTTACTAGGATTTTTATTGAAATTGCATGAAATCTGTATATTAATATAGAGAGAACTGATCTCTTTAATGTTTCATCTTTCAGCCCCTAAACACTCTATGCCCCCTTACTTATTTGAATGTTCTTTGATTAGCTTCAGGAAAATTGCATAGTTTTCAGGATGCACATCTTATCCATGTCTTATTAGATTTACATTTACATATTTCACCTTGTTTTGATCAATTTTAAAAATTAGCAATTTTTTTATTTTGGCACCTAATCTCTAAGAATGTAATTGATACTGTATGTTTGTATCCTGTGACCTAGCAGAACTAATTTATTTGTTTTCAAAATTTTCTTAATAGATTCCTTAGAATTTTCTACAATCATATCATCTATAAAGAAACAAATTTATTTATGCATTTTTTATCTTGTACATTTTTTAATGTCTCTTTTATTCTTAATGCACTGACTAGGACATCTAGCACAATGTCATGCAAAAGTGTATGAGTAGACATACCTCCTTGTTTCTAGTTTAAGGAGAATAGCATTGATCTTTTACCCTAAGTATAATATTAGCTATAGGGTTTTGTTTTTTTTTTTTTTTTTGAGAGAGATTTTCACTGTAGGGCGCGTGCGCTCGCCAGACAGACAGAGAGAGACATAGAGACAGAAAGCGAGAAATCACCCCCCAGGGGGGATGGTCACGCCGCAATCCCTTCTCCTCCATTCTCCTCTCGGGATCTTGGGCACGCACGCACACGTGCCTGGCGTGAGTTTTAAGCCACCGGGTCCGGGACACGAACCGCGGTCGACTACGTGGGAGTCCAGCGACATAGCCATTACGCTAACTGCTGGTTCCCAGCTATAGGGATTTTGAAGATGCTTTTTATCATGTTGAGGAAGTTCCCCTAAATACTTATTCTTTTTTTTAAGAAATATTTCAATTGCTATACATCATTTAGCTTGTAGAGAGAATTTACCCAACGTGACATATACCTCAGACCAGTACAATTAAGAATACTATACATATTATCAACAGGTAATAAACCGTTTGTGTCCCACATATGTCTTACTTCTCTATTTGTCTCCCTAATTTCCTTCCCTACTCTTCCCTTCTCCCACCCTTCTTCTATACTGTCTCCAGTGTTCATAACTATTTTCAATGCTTTTATACCCTCCAGTCTTTCCGTCTCTACCATAGAGTGCGGACAGTCAATACATGTTAAGTGAAGACGTTACAATGTCTCTTTTTCATAGCCTGACTTGCTTCACTCAGCAATAAATTTTCCATATTCATCCACTTTCTATCATATGGCAGTGTCTTGTTGTTTTTTTATGGTTGAATAGTATTCCATGGAGTATATGTGCCACATTTTTTCAATCTATTCATATATCTGTGGACATCTGAGTTGGTTCCATGTCTTAGCAATTGTAAATAATGCCACCATAAGCATGGATGTGCAAGCACTTTTCTGACTGAGCATTCTCCTGTCCTTTGGGTAGATACCCAGGAATGGAATTGCTGGATTATTGTAGGTCTTTGAAGAACTTCTATGTTGTTTTCCACAGTGGCTGGACCAATTTACATTCCTACCAACAGTGTACAAGAATTCCCCTTTCACCATAACCCCACTAACACTGATCATTTTTTGTATATTTAATCTTCACCATCCTCACAGGGGTTAGGTGGTATCTCATTGTGGTTTTTATCTGAATCTCTTTTATGATGAGGGATGTTGAGCATTTTTTCACATACTTTTTGGCCATTTGTATGTCTTTCTTAGAGATTTTTTTTCAGCTCATTTTCCTGTCTTTTAATTGAGTTAATCATTTTTCTCAGGTAAGCCACTTGAGTTCTCTGTGTATTCTGGTTATCAGTCTCTTACCTGAGACATAGTTTACAAAAATATTCTCCCATTCTGAGGGTTGTCAATTCACACTAATTACTGTGTCTTTTACAGTGTAGAAACTTCTTAATTTGATCCAATTGCACTTGTCTATTTTGGGGATTATAGCCTGTGCTTTGGGAGTCTTATTTAAAAATTATTTGCCCACCCCAATATCTCCCAGGGTTTCCTCAGTGTTTTCCACCAGTAGTTTTAAAGTTTGAGGTTTTAGGTTTAGATCTTTGATCCATTTTGAGTTGATTTTGTTCATAGTGAAAGATGGTAGTCCAAGTTCCCTAAATTCTTATTCTTCTGAGAGTTTTTATAACAAACAATATTGAATGTTTTCAAATTTTTTTTCTACATCAATCAGTATGATTAATATGGTAGATAACATTGACTGATTTTAGAATAATAAGTGACACTTTAATCCTTGGAATTAACCTTAGTGTGTTGGTGTGGTGTGTAATTCTTTATGTATATATGTATGTATGTGTATATATATATATGTATATGTAAATATATATATATATGTTTTCTATTATTAAACTCTATTTGCTAATATTTTGCATTTACATTCTTGAGTGATATTGACCTGTAATTTTCCCTTTTTGTACTGTCTTTCTCTGCTAGCTTTATAAATTAATTGGGAAGGGTTTCTTTCTCTTCTCATTTCTAGATGAGACTATATAAATCTGCTATTAATCTCTCTTTTAAAATTAGTAGAATTTCAGACCCACCAGTAGCATAGTAGTTAAGACAGCTGGATCCCACATGGCCAATTGCACAATTCTAGTCCCAGGTGCAGAGACTTAAAAAACATGCACCAAGCATGTGTGCATACTTGCTCAAAATCCTGATTGAAGAATGGAGGAGAAAGGGCTGTGGCATAGCCATCCCCCCCAGGGGTTAATTTCTTTCTGTTTCTCTCTCTGGTGAGCACATGTGCCCTAAAGCAAAAGAATAAAAATAAATAAAAATAAATGTTTTTGGTATAATTTTCCAGTCACACCACCTGGCCCTGGAGATTTCTTTCCTTTTTTTATTTTATTTAACTTCATTTATTCATTTATTTTCATTTGACCAGAGATGAACAGAGAAAGAGAGAGAGAGAGAATGAAAGCCATCATATCTGGGACTCAAACTGTGGTCAGATATGTGGGAATCCAGCACTCTTAACCACCACGCCACCTGCTGGTCCCCTGGAGATTTCTTATCTGGGAATTTCTAATTACATATTTGACCTACTTAATAGGTTATTCAAATTATTCATCACATAATGGGTAAGCTCTGATCATTTCTGTTTTTCAGGAGAATGGTCTACTTCATCTAAATTACCAAATATATCTTTGTAGATCTGCTTACAGTATTCTCTTACTTCCCTTTTGATGTCTGCATGGTCTGTAGTGATATCCACTCTTTCATTCCTTCTTTTGGAATTTGTATGTAATTTGTTTCCTTCATCAGCATTGCTATGTTTGTCAGTCTTACCAATCTTTCAAAAAGCCAGCTCCATATTACCTTGATTTTCTCTATTATTTTTCCATTTTTTTTTATTTCACTGGTTACTGCTTTTATCTTATTTCCTTTTCTGTGACTCTATTTGGATTTATTTAGCTCTTTTTTATAGGTTATTGAGGTATGAACTTAGATTATTGATCTCAGGCTTTTCTTCTTTTCTAATGTATACACTCAGCGCTAGAAATTTCTCTCTCATATTGTTTGACTTGAGTACCACAAATTTTGATACACTGCATTTTTTAACTTTTTTTTATATATTCAATCACTGTATATCATTATGGCATGTAAAATGAATTTTTCCAACATGGATACACTGTATATTAGTTCAGTTAAAGATATTATCATATACATTATCATCAACAGATAATTTTCTATTGTTGTGACCCTTAAAAGTTTTGTTTCTTTCTTTTTCCCCTTGTATTCCCTTCCTCTTACCCTCTCTCCCATTTCTCACCATCCTCCCACACTGTCTCTAAGTATCCTCAATTGTTCTCCTTATTTTTATATCTTCCAATCTTTCAGTTTCTGCCATATAGTGTAGACAATCATTATATACTGAGTGGGGATATACAATGCCTCTCTTTTATAGTATGACTTGCTTTGCTTAGCAGTAAATCTTCCATATTCGTCCACTTTCTATCAAATACCAGGGCCTCTTTGTTCTTCATAGCTGAGCAGTATTCCATAGTATATATGTGCCACACTTTTTCAGTCCATTTATCTGTTTATGGATATTTGGGTTGGTTCCATGTCTTAGCAATTGTGAATAAAGCCACAATAAACATAGATATGCAAGTACATTTACACCTGAGTATATTTGGAGCCTTTGAGTAGATACTCAGTAGTGGAATTGCTGGATTATATGGCAGTTCTATTTGTAGGTTGTTGAGGAATCCCCATGTCATTCTCCACAGTGGCTGTATGAATTTAACTTCCCACCAATAGTGTAGGAAGTCCCCATTTCACCACAGTCTCACCAAGATTATCATTCTTTTTGAATCTTAGCCATTCTGACCTGGGCTTCTAATAATCAGGTGAGTTCAGCACCCTGCCCCCACAAAATTAGTACTATTTTATTTAGTTAACAAACTTCACTTTAAGGACAAATATCCTGAGACATGCTTTTAGTATGTTGTAACAAAAATTTCTTTACCATCTCTACTACTTTTCTACTGAGTAAACTTGAACAGACCATCAAACTGAGCTGTGTCTCAATTTCCTTATCTGTAAAATGGGATAACTGTACCACTTCACAGTGTCCATGTACATAACAAATAAGATTTATGGAAAAAAGTGCTCAGTGTATGTTAGCTAGTATTACAAGTGCATTTGCCAAGAATTCAATGAATGCAAACTGTAATTATTATCTTCCTTCTGCTGACAAATACTCTGTAAGCAAAGTGCTTTTTGCACAAAGAATATTAACAAATTCTTGAATGAGTGAAATGGGAATAAATTAGCAATCTCAGGAGATAGTAAAGAGAATGATCTATAGCAGAAGCATTATTTTTGTTTGTAGTGGGTGCTAAATTTGGATTTTAAAGGAAGGCTTGTTTGTGGATTCTGAAAATAAGGTAGATAAGTTCAAATACAATGGAGGAGAAATAGGAGAAACATAACTTTTGGATAAAAGATAACATATGGAATCCCTAGAGATCTCCACACATTTAGTGGCATTTCCTGGTTTATTCTCCTAACTCTCCAATAAAAAGCACGAACAGGGAACCCAAATGAAGAAAGGCTGCCCCATCCTGCTCAGAACTTTTGCTGTCTTCAGGACATGATGAACTGAGTGCCCATGTACTTTCAAATACCACCTCTGATTCTCAGGCTTTCAGACTTGGTCTAAATCATACCACTGCCTTTTCTGACTCATAAAAAAATAAATATATATTCACATAAAATACATATATATGTATTCACAACTATAATAAATTTCTTCTGCTAAGTCTATCTGTACACACACACACATTACTGGTATATATCCTATTATTTCTACTCCTCCGAAGAATACTGACTAATACAATGAAGGAAAGCTTAAGTATGGAAAGACTGAGGCCAACAGATGATGTGGTGGTTAAGGTGCTAAACCTCCATGTGGTTGACCCATTCGAGTACCAGACCCAGCAGCTTGAAGTTTACGCTGGGTGCATGTGCATGTGTGCCTAAAATTCCAGGAGGAGAATGGAGGAGAAGGGATCATAGTGTGGCCCATTGGCCTGAGGAGTGACTTCTCACTTTCCCTCTTAGTGTCTCTGTCTCTCCAACACTATGGGAAAAAAATTAAATTATAAGATTAAAAAATTGAAACTCAAGAGTTACGGGGCCCCGCGGCAGGGGGCTTCCGCCCCGCGCAGCTGCGCCGAAAGGCCGCCCTCCCCCCCCCACC
>NW_006209511.1:747977-776929 GCF_000334495.1 Tupaia belangeri chinensis | reverse complement strand
GATGGAAAAAAAATTATAATAAAAATAAACTATAAAAAAAAGAGAGAAGAGGATAGAGAAAGATAGCAAGTGAACAATAGAGAGGCAGGATGTTAGTGAGAAACAGATATGGTTTATTATCTGTTGATGATGACGTGTATAGTATTCTCAGCTGGACTGGTCTGGGAAGTATTTCATGATGGGTGAAGTCTTTTAACAAGCAAAATGTGAAATAGTGATTGACTGTTTTAAAAATTATAATAATAATAATAATTATTGGGAAAAGCATGGAAAAGACATTGAATGATAAAGCGGGGAGATTGATGTCTCTGTATTGACTGACATGCATGGCATTCCCTTTTGAAAAAGCAATGGAAGTCAATGTAAAGTTATATGTAACCCAATGTAATATAAAGATTATGATGATAATAAAAAAATAAATTTAAAAAAAAGAGTAAAAGGAAACCATACTGCATTTTTTTTATTGTTGTTTGCTGCATTCTTTCTTCCTTTCTGATGTTCTAAGGTTTCTTCTTTCATTATTGTTTTAAAGAGAATTTTCTTAAAGTCACTCTTTTAGGGTAGAACTGCTGGCAACATATTCTCTTTGCTTTCACCTTATAATGCTTTGAGTTCCCCTTCAAATCTGAGGAATATTTTTGCTTATTATTGATCCTGGGTTGACAGTTCTTTCCTTTTAGCCCTTGAACTATATTGTGCATCCATAGCTTCTCATGAGAAATATACTTTGCTTTCATAGCTTCTGTACCACCATTTGCACTGTTTTCTTCCTATAAGTAAGTTGTTTCTTTTCTCTGTTTTCAAGATTTTTCTTGAGTTTTTAGAAACTTAATTTTGATGCATCTTGGCATGGATTTCTTCAAGCTAATCTGTTTGAACTGACTTTCTCTGACATAAAGCCCAAAGAGGAAGAAAGTACACTGCCTCATAATGCCAAGTGAATGCAGAAGTCCAAGTTCCCTTCCATTGCTCCTTTGACACCAGAGTAAGGAAGCTACTTTATTACTGCTGAGAAGGGGCAAGAGTTTTAGTAATCCAACAATGTGATAAGGATGACTTCATTACCACTGGTCAGAGAATCAGGATTCTCTACTAAGCCTTCTCTGACAACACCCTAACAGGGAGTAGGAGGGGTGCTTTGTTACCATCAGTTGGAAGTGGCAGTCCAGGTTCCCCACAGATCTCTGCTGACTATTATGGGGAAGAGGCTAGAGTAGATGAAAAAGGCCCAGTTCCCTATGTGACCTTTTCTGAGATTGCTTCTCCAGCACAACCATTAAGATAACTTGTCACAGCTTAGCAAGAGTAGATGACCAGAATTCCCACTCAGCCATTTTTGGTATTGCTGGGGATGAGATTATGCTATTTTTTTTTCTGTGATGTTTAGCTATAATAAGATAGATATCATATAAAAGTTCTCTATCTTGCTTGCATATTTCTTTTCTGGCCCTTACATAGAGATAGCAGAGTTTTGTTGGGGCTCTTTTTTATCTGTAAAATCTACCTTGTTCTCTCCACTTGTCAGAGTTTTGTTTTGTTAGTTTTGTATTTATGTCTAGAGTTTTTAGTTGCTACTTTCTAAGAGAAATACGGAAATATACACCTATTCTTCTTCCTTCAAGCAGATGTTTAACGACTTTTAAGAAGGGAGTGACATAGTCAATTTATCCTTTGAAAGATTGCTCTGGCAGGGAGGAGAATTGATTTCACATAGGAAGATAGAGGCTCAATGGAATATATTACCTAAGGGATGATAAAGACCTAAAATAAAGCTGTAGCAGTGAGAATGAAGTGAATCCAAAGGAGGATTCAGGAGACAGATTCAATAGAATCTGACAACTGTCAAGGGAGAAAAGAGGTATGTACACAATGTATAGGTTTCTGATGCTGCCTAGTGAACAAGATGAAAGATGAGAATATAAACGTGTACAGGGATGAGGAGAGATAAGTTCATGTGGAAATCATTGCTTTTGAGGTTTCCATTTTCTTCTCTCTCTAGTTCATAAATAAATTTGGCAGCTTATTATATGATTATTTTCATCTCAAATATATGTCCTTCAATTAGAAAAATCAGAGAATGAGGTGCTGCCCTTATAGATCTCCAAAGAAGCTATATAATTGACCAGTACACTTATTAAAAGATGCTAAACATCATTAGTCATTTAAAAAATGTAAATTGAGAGTACCAGCAGGTGACATAATGGTTACTTCACTGGATTTCCATAGGCTGAACATAGTTAAGAGTCCCAGAACTGGTGGCTTGAAATTCACGCCAGTCACGTGTGTGTGTGTGTGTATGACCAAAGTCCCAAGAAGAATGGAGGTAAAGGAACTGGTATGGCCATCAGCCCTGGGGGGGAAGGGGGGTGATTTATTTTTTCTGTCTCTCTGTCTCTATCTCTGTCTCTCAGGCAAATGCATGTACCCTATAGCAAAAATCTCTCTAAAAAAAGAAAAAGACAAGAAAATGCAAATCAAATCCACCACATGAAACCATTCCATACACACTAGTTTCAATTTAAAAAAAAAATAACTATACTGGAACCAGCAGATAATGTAATAGTTTGCTTTCTGTCTCTCTGTCTCTCTCTGTCTCTCCAGTGAGCGCTCATACCCTAGAGCAAATATTTCTCAAAAAAAAAGAAAAAAAACTTGTACACAAACATTCATAGCAATATTACATACAATAGCCAAAAACTATAAACAACCCAAATATCTATTACATGATGAATGGAAAAAATAAAATAATATCCATACTATGGAATATTATTCAGCAATAATTTTTTTTTTTTTGGAGAGGTTTTCACTATAGGGCACGTGCACTTGCCAGACAGACAGAGAGAGAGAGAGAGATAGAAAGCGAGAAATCACCCCCCCATGGAGGGATGGCCACGCCGCAATCCCTTCTCCTCCATTCTCCTCTCAGGATCTTGGGCACGCACACACACGCGCCCAGTGTGAGTTTAAGCCACTGGGTCCAGGACTCGAACCGCGGTCGACTACATGGGAGTCCAGTGACATAGCCATTACGCTAACTGCTGGTCCCAGGAATGCTACTCTTATACTTGCTACAACATGGATGATCTTTAAAAACATTACACTAAGTCAAACAAACAAACAAAAAAGCCAGGTATAATAGACTATATATTGTGTGAATACATTTATACGAAATGGTCAGAATAGGCAAATCTATAGAGACAAGGAGTATATTGATAACTTCTTGAGATTTGAAGTGCAGGTCTCAGAGTAGGGAGTAACTTCTCTATTCAGCACAGGATTTCTTTTTGGAGTAACAAAAATTTTCTAATAAATTCTAGAAAATTCTCAACCATTAAATGTTCAGTTATTACTTTTTCCATATTCCATTTGATCTTTTATTCTGGAATTCCTATTTGATGTATCCTGGACCTTTTCATTCTGTTTTCTATATGTTTAATTCTTCTTTCGTTCACCATCTCTCTTTGCTACATTCTAGAGAATCTCCTAAGATATATTTTTGAGTTCATTATTTCTCTTTTTAGCTCTAACAGTGTTAGACAAACCATGTTTGGTTTTATTTTGTGGGGTTTTTTTAAAAAGAGTTTTTGTCTTAGCACATGTGCTCCCAAAGAGAGACAGAGACAGTAAGAAGGAAAGTGACACATCATCCTCACCCTGGAGGGATGGCCATGCTGCAATCCTTTCTCCTCCATTCTCCTCCTGGATTTTGGGCATGTACGCACATATACATACCTAGCAGGATTTCTAAGGAACCGGATCAGAGACTCAAACCGCAGTTGGTCATCAGGGAGTCAGGCAATGTAACCACTGCACCATCTGCTGGCCCCTAATTTGTTAATGTTTTAAAACATATCTTTTACATTCTGTAAATTTCTATAAGATTTCTTAAAATCTTTCAGACTTTTTTTCAAACCTAATTTATATTTTCTTTCAGTCAGTCACATTATCTCACGTTCTTAGAATTTTATTTCTCTATTTGTTGTGTTCACTGATTCTTGCTTATCATAATGAATGCTATCTTAACTTCCCTATGAGCTTTTTGTTTTGTTTTATTTTGTTTTAGTTTACTTATTTATTTCTTCCACAAGCTAGAAAGACAGAAACAGAAAGACAGTGCCCCCACAACATGGTCTAGACACTGTGATTTCCCCCCAGCCTCTGCCAGCCCTAGGTCATGATCATGTGCATGCCCAGTGTACCAGGGTAGTTTGTGGACATGAACTCAGAACCTTCCTATGTAACTCAGCCTCACAGAGCATTACATTTGAAGACTACTCTACCACATGACCCTTGTTTTTATTTTTAAATTTCGACTCTGAGCTCATATATATTTGGTCTTGTATTCTCTAGGAGACTGTCTTAAGACTTGCGTTATAGTTCAAAAGTTTTGGCATTTGGGGCTAGCTCAGTAGCATGGACGTAAGGATGTGATGTTGAATCCATATGGAAGATTGCAGGTTCAGTACCCTGTTAGACCTGTAACACCAGACGCACCAATCCATGATCCTGGCTGGCTGGTAAGTTTTCAGTGGCCAAGGGAGAGGGTGTGTCACAGCATCAAGACTCTGTTGGAGATACTTGTCTTCCTCTCTCTTTCTATCTGTTTCTCACATGTATAAGAGTAAAGTTTATTTTTAAATAAACTTTAAAAATTTAAAAAAAAACTTTTTTGCATTTGATTCTGCCATCACTAACTTAAAAGCAATTTTCGCTAATTTTTTTAGAGAGATTTTTGCTATAGAGCAAGTGCATTTGACAGAGAGACAGACAGAAAGCAAGAAATTACCCTCCAGGGGAAATGGTCACATCACAAACCTTTCTCCTTCATTCTCCTCTCAGGATCTTGGACATGCATAAAAATGTGCCCAACATCAGTTTTAGGCCGCCTGGACTGGAACTCAAACCGTGGTAAACTACGTGGGAGTCCAGCAACATAACCATTACACCAACTGCTGGTCCCACAATTTTCACTAATTTATTTGTAATAAAGGGTTCCTGGATTATGCAGGCAGTTTCCATTGCCCAGGGAAAACTATTCCTCAAAAGCCAAAAGAGGCAAACACATTCCTCTATTACATCCTATGCTAATGGGTATATTTTGTTTTCCCTATCCTTCATTGAAGATGTAGCCCTTTATTCCAGTTATCTATTGGTGTGTAACAGATCACATCAAACTTACTGGCTTCAAATAATGACCATTTATTTTATTCATAAACCTGCATTTGGGAAGGGCTCAGATGGGGACTACCCATAGGGTCTCTCTCTTTCTTCAAAGCCTGAGGACAATGTTCTAAGAACAAGCATTCCAAAAGGCAATAGGTGGAAGCAGCATCACCTTTGACAATGAAGCTGCAAATCACTTCATTTCTGCCACATTTATAGGCCACCCAGATTCAAGGAGAGCAAATGCAGGCTTCACATCTCAGTGGGAGGCTTGACAGCATCACATTGCAAGAAGAGCATGTGAGATGGGAAATATAGTTGCAAATATTTTTGAAAAATACAATCTGCCATATGTTTTAAAACTCTGAGTTTAGGCAGATGTCTCAGATTCAACATTCCACCCTGCTCACCCAAAGATTTATCTCCTTTCCCCATGTAGATGTTAAAGCATGTGTTTCTAGATTCCATGGACTTACCACACCACCCCCAAGCAGCAGGAGCTATAAAGTCAGCAGACATGTTTACAGTTACTGTACTGATATCAAATTCCTCCCTCATTCCTGTCACCTGTGAGGTTCCCTTTCTTTATTGCAAATTTAACTAGACATTTAAAAGTTTTAAAAATATTTTACTCAGCATTTTTATGTGTGTGTGAAGAAAACAGAAAAGTTTTCTGGTTATCCTATCTCTTCATGAACCAAAAAGTTATCCTATCTCTTCATGAACCAAAAAGTTATCCTAACTTTATTTGAATAAATATTGAGAGAGTAGAGGAAGAGAGGTGCTTGGAGTACAATAGTCCAGTTACATCTTTCTTGCCCTCCCTGGGGGGGTCACATTCCATGCACAAAATTTCTAATCAGATTTTTTAGTTTCGTGAGCTCGTACACATGTAGCAAGGAATAAATATTTGTTATACTAGGTATCAAGTGAAAACTTAATCCTGGTGGTACCACAATTCCTATTAAGAAAGAAGAAACTGATCTGTGTTAGGCAAAAATTAAGTTGAAAAGAGTAGAAAGTGAGACGCTGAGGGTAGGAGTGTCAGCAGACACCAACACAATGAAGAAATGGTCAAGCTTCTCTGCATGAGAAATGGGAGAACTGTCTTTTGATTCCTTAAAGGAGATGGAAATGTAAATAATGGAGGAAGGTAGGGAGAAAGAATTAAGTAGTAGGAAGTAAACCAGGCGCTGCATGGACAAACCTGTCTAAAATAATAATTAACGGTAAGATGGCTAAAAAATTATTGAGAAAAAGACTACAAATTAAAATTTTCTGTACACAGTTGTAGTACCATTTATTTATTTATTTATTTATTTATTATTTACTTACTTATTTAAATTTGACCAGAGAGGGACAGAATGAGAGAGAGAGGAAAAGAGAGAAAGCAAGCTGCCAGGTCCAAGACTTGAACCATGGTCAGCCATGTGGAAGTCCATCATCCTTAGCCACCACACCATCTGCCAGCCCCTCATGATCTCTTTTTCATTGGTCCTTTAACCTTAAGTTCTGCTTTGACCAACGGTCTTTACTTACTTTGGAGTAAGAGAAGGGGCTCTGTTGCACTTCTGATTCTATGTCAGAGCAGATATGAAGATCACCAAAAGCATATAAAGGAAGGCAATCAACAGAGGAAAGAAATCAGGACCAGAAAGACATATCATCCCAGGTATACACAGAAGTATTGCAGGGTACTTTGAACTTCAAAGGGTACACAACTGCAATGTGAGCCTATTTACTTAGATCTCAATGGACTAGGAGACTTAGACTGACATCTGAATTTCATAAATGTCATCTATAAATGCCTAGAAGCTCTTTATAGCATCACTACCCAGTCCACTGGTGAACTAACAAGTAACAAACATATTGGAACCAAGTGATATAGCAAAAATATTTCAAAGACTTGATTAAACACATTCAAAAAGAGAAAGACAAAAGTGAATCTCAGTGCCCCTTCCACTTACACACACACACAAACATGCTCCAGTCCATTACTATGACTATAACCATCAATTTGTCTCATCCCAAGATAAGGTGAGTACAGTAATTTCCTCTCATCTATGGTTTTGCTTTGTGTAGTTTCAGTTACCCATGATCAATCATGATCCAAAAACATGAGAATAGTACAATAAGATATTCCGAAAGAGAGATCACGTTCAAATAATTTTATTGTGGTATATTGGTATAATTGTCCTATTTTATTTTTAGTTATTGTTAATCTCCTACTTTGCCTAATTTATAAATTAAACTTTATCAGTGGTATATATGTATAAGAAAAAAATAGTGTATATAGAGTTAGGTACTATTTGCAGTTTCAGGCAACCATTGAGAGTCTTCGAATGTAACCCCATGGATAGAGAGGACTGGATGGTTTTATGATTTGAATCATGGTTTGCCCCATAAAGCTTCGAGTGTGGTCTTAGTGGGTAGTGTGTTGGAACTTGACTGTATTGATTGTATTATAAAGGTATCAAGTGAAAACTTAATTGCACCATGGTGTCCCAGGGTGAGGCCTTTGGGTATGATATTGTCATTAGCACAGGACCTCTATTATTGAGTTATGGCTGCTATATAAGCAGAGAGAATGAGAAGAGAATGACAGAGAAAAAACCACCTGGACGAAGATCACGCTCTGCTAAAAGTTCTGCCACCTGCCATTTTGTGATGCCCTTGGACTTCCCAGCCACCAGAATTGTGAACTATAGAACCCTATTTCTTTTTCTTTTTTTTTTTTTTTGGAGAGGTTTTCGCTATAGGGCGCGTGCGCTCGCCAGACAGACAGAGAGAGATATAGAGACCGAAAGCAAGAAATCACCCTCCAGGGGAGATGGACACGCCGTAATCCCTTCTCCTCCATTCTCCTCTCGGGATCCTAGGCACGCACGCACACGTGCCTGGCGTGAGTTTTAAGCCACTGGGTCCGGGAAGCGAACCACGGTCGACTACATGGGAGGCCAGCGACATAGCCAGTACGCTAACTGCTGGTTCCCTTGAGCCCTATTTCTTTATGATTCACCAGCCCCAGGAATTTTTATTTGCAATGCAATAATGAATTAAGATAGATGAGTTCCTGCAGAGAGCTCATATTCTCTCAACGAGGATGGTATAAAGATTTGAGGGCTTTTTTTGTTTCCTTTTTTTTAAAGAGAGATGTTCTGCTATAGGACACATGAGCTCACTGAAGAGACAGAGACAGAGAGACAGAAAGTGAGAAATCACTCCCCAAGGGGGATGGGCACACTGCAATCCCTTCTCCTCTATTCTTTCCTTAGGATTTTGGGCACATGCACCTGGCATGAATTTTAAGCTTCCAGGTCTGGGACTCGAACTGGGTCCACCATGTGCGAGACCAGCAACAGAACCATTATGCCATCTTTTGGTTCCAATATTTGAGTTTTAAATGGGATGGTGAGCATTGCACTAGACCATTTTAAGCTCTACTCTAACTCCAACTTTTTAAAAATTTATTTTATACATTCAGTCATTGAACATCATCACCACACCTTATAAAATGAATTTTCCCAGCATAACTACACTGCACACCAGTTCAGTTAAAGATATTATCATACACATTATCATCAACAGACAATCTTCCATTTCTGTGTCCCTCAAATGTCAAATTTTCAAATCTAAGATAATGGGTTGATTTATCTATTGACTGAACCAAGTAGATTTGCTTGATTGATAATGACTATAGTGAAAGAGATGGAGAAAGAGGGTAACATAAAGTGGTAGAGCCCCCTTGTGGGCAAGCAGATAAATCCTGGCTGAACGTATGCTAAAGACTATAGTTCTGAACCACAAACAAGTCATAATAAAAACTGAAATTTCAGGATGATAATACAGGTTACTGTGTGAATAGGTGAGAAGCCAACAGGCCAACCAATCAGCTCTTGCAATGACCTTATTGTGAAGGAAAGGGTCAGACTAGGTGGGAGATGACTATAAAGGAAAGAAATTAGATTCGAGAGGTGCTATAGAGGAGTACCAAATCCAAAAGTTGGTAGAGAACCTTTAGACCAGCTCCCTATAGTCTCCATCAACCCTCCCCAAGCTCCTCTAATAAAAATAAAGTGGCAGGGCCAGCAGGTGGCATGGTGGTTAGGGTGCTGGATTTGCACATGACTGACCACAGTTCAAGACCTGGACTCAGCAGCTTGAAAATCAGGCTGGACGCAAGTGTATGTATGCCCAAAATCCCGAGAGAGAAAATGGAGGAGAAGGGATCGCAGCATGGCCATCCCTTCTGGGGGGAGGGGGTATTTTCTCTTTCTCTCTATCTCTCTCCAGTGAGCGCACACACCCTATGGCAAAAAACCTAAAAAAAAAATTTTTTTTAAAGTGGTAATAATACCATACTATTCTTTGATAAGGAAAACTGGCATTTGCTTCATCTTATGCATCTGTGATTTCAACCTGCTATAGAGAACTTATTATAGTACATTATACTTAGTATACATATATATGTACATATATATAGCATATATACACATACACATGTACATATATATATATACATATATATATATCATATCATTCTATAATTTTAAAAAATTGTACCAATCTACAGTCTGGTGTCTGCATCCACCTCTCCAACCACTGTTCTCACAACTAGAGCAGTAGTTCTCTACTGATTTCTTGGGAGCCCCCTCCTGAAAGAGTTTCTGATTCAGCAGATTTATAATGGGGCCTAAAAAATGGTATTTCTAACAAATTCCCAGGGACCCAACTTGGAGAACTATCAAGGTACACTGTTGCCCATAAGACCCTCATATATAGAAAATCTAGAGCTTCCAGTGTTAAAAATAACTTTTTTCTGGGATAAGGGGGAACTAGAGATGCTTAGTTCTTGCATATTGTTGAGCTTAGACCCAGAACTCTGCACAGGATCTGAAGTTTGTTAAAATAGAGTTGTTTAAAACAAATTAGGAAATTTCCGCATCTAGTTCCCATCCTACCCAAGTTCCCTTTTCAAAACTTTAAAAATGTTTTCTTTTGTGTTTGCTTGGTTGGTTTCTGTGGTAAGAAAATTTAACACATGAGAGGGGCCAGCAGCTGACGTGATAAAGGCAGTTGGATCTCACATGACCAACTGTATGGTTCAAGTCTCAGACCTTGTAGCTTGAAAAATCTGCCAAGTGCCTGTGTGCGCATGCTCAAAATCATAACAGGAGAACGGAGAAGGAAGGACTGTGGCATGACCAACACCCCTGGGGTAGGAGGGTTTTCTCACTCCTTCTCTGTTTCTGTCTCTCTCCGAAGAGCACACATGCCCTATAACAAAACTAAAAAAAAATAAATAAATAGGTAACATGAGAGCTATTCTATTAACATTTTAAAATGCACAATACTATATTGTTAGCTATAGGTATTACATTCTATAGCAGATTTCTAGAACTTGTTCATCTTGTGTAGCTGAAACTTTATATTCATTGAGCAACAGTTTCTCACTTGGTCCTCTTCACAGCTACTAGCAGTCCTCATTCCTTTTTTTAACTTTTTTTTTGTTTCTTGTTAGCTCATAGTGTATTTATAAAACGAAAAGCTTTCTATCAAAATGCACCTTACAGTGGGAAAAATAAGTAACACAAATAGATTTAAGCAAAGTAAACATTAACTTTGGTAGATTTCAGCATAGGACAGTCCATAATAAGCATATTTGCCCTTATTTCCCAGAGCTGCTCAAATTCCAAGTTAAAATATTTTTAATTGTGACTTTATTATGTTGACATTCGTTTCTCACTCTCTTCAACCAAGCTCTGAGCACTTACAATTCTCTATAGATTGTCGGGAGTTTAGACAGCAGCATCTGAAACTCGGGAGGGCAGAGTCTGCTGCAGCACCTGCAGAAACTGCTTGCTGCCCACACATGGCAGTGACATTAATCAGACAGTTCACGCCACTCTCACACTCACCTCAGGCTAGTAATTCTTCACCAAGCTGTATGATTCAAGGAAGACTTTCGGAAACTCCTCCGCATCGTTAAGGTCAGGTAACGCAAAGTGCAGCTCTCTCCTTGGCAACCTTCTGCTTCTTTCTTCATTCTTGCAGCTTGCTCTTGAAGTGGGGGTCATTCCATCGCTTGTGGTCAAAGTAAATGCAGTGCCTGATTAAGAGGGCCCTGCACAGGCCGGCAGCAATGGCACTGTTCCAGTTCATCATCTTCACCATGCTGAGTATGAGATGGCGCCTGGCCGGCACACCAGTGATCAGCTACGAAGCCTCTGCCATGAAGCCTCCAATCACACCGCACCACTCATACCCAATGCCAGCTGGCCAGTGAGGCATAAACTTTATTTTTTTAATTTCATTTGTGAAAAAAAAAATGTATACACAGAGAATGTGACAGAAAGCACATGTAAGAAAGAAAGTATACACACACAAGTGCTAGGGAAAAAGAAACAGGCACCATCAACAGGGTCTCATCACACTGCAATCCCTTCTCCCAGCTCTCCAAATCTTGGGCAGGCATGCCCAGCGTGTTTCAGGTATGTATGTTTCAGGTGGACTTAGGATCCAAACCTGCAGTCAGTCATGTAGTAGCTTCCAGCACTGCAATTTAGTGCACTACTGCCTGCACCACTGACTAGCAATCACAATTCTCATCTGTGCTTCTAGGAATTTGACTATTTTAGCCTGACATAACACCCTCAACACACCAAATCTTGTCTGTTCTGTCTCATTAATTGTACATGCCTCTAAACACTGTAAGTCCAGCCACCAGACACAGCTGTACAGCTGTCTACTTATGGCATTCTCAGCCCTATTCCATCCATTTTATCTGCCTTTTTTTTTGCTTTTTTTGGTTTTTTTTTTTTTTTAGAGAGATTTTTGCTATAGCAACACATGTGCTCACTGGAGAGACAGAGAGACAGAAAGTAGAAATTACTCCCAGTGGGATGGCCATGCCACAATCCCTTCTCTATTCTCCTCTAGGGATTTTTTGGACATACACGCACACACACTAGGCATGAGTTTTAAGCTGCCAGGTCTGGGACTTGAACCATGGTCAACCATGTGGGAGTCCCAGCAATGTAACCATTACACCATCTGTTGGTCCCTCTGCCTTTTGTACTCATGGACCTTGTTCCATAATCCACCCACCCCCAAGTCCCAATGGTTGCCACAGACTCTCCTAGATATAACTATCAATCTAGAAAAGTTCTCTGGTTGGTTCCTAGTACTCTCTCCTATATGATTCTGAGACTCTGAGACTCAAAAACAAGATTATCACCATAGAACATGTGCTGCCACCCTCTATCCCAAACTCAGCGACTCAACCTCATTACACATCCTTAAATGGCCCTGCCATCTCTGCCCAAGGGAAAGGGACATTTACCAGCAGAAAACTATTAAGTAGCCTCCTTTGGCTCCATTAACTATCACCCCTAATTGCTCCAACTCTTCAATAAGAAATGTATAAAGAATGCCTCAGCTATCCCCACCATCACCAAGTGTGAAATATTTTGACAGTGCTATTACCTCACTTAATCAAATTGGAAACAAAAATTGTTCTTAATAAATATATGTCATAAACATATTTATGTGAAAAATACATATACATATTTCTAACAATACCTGGATTTTTATCTCCCAATGCAAAAGATACCAAGTTTAAAGGCTTTCCTAATTAATTTCCTTTTTTTTTTTTATTTTTTAGGTTTTTGCCATAAGGCACATGCACTTGCCAGAAGGACAGAGAAAGGGAAAGTGAGAAATCACCCCTGGGAGGATGACCACACCATAATCCCTTCTCTTTCAGCCTCCCCTTGGGATTCTGGGCACATGCACACACATGTGTCTGACATGATTTTCAAACCACAGGTCCTGGACTTGGAACTGTGGTCAGCCATGAGGGAGTCCAGGGCTTTAACCGCCATACCACCTGCTGGCCCCTCCATCTTCCTCTTGATAGCACTATTCTTTTTCATGATTTCTCTTCGTAGGGGAAAAACTGGCCTTCCCTCAGTCAGGGAAGAGCTCAAAAGTTCAGAATGGAGTTGCCCAGCTGCACAAGTTTTGGGGCCGCTGTCTCCCTCTCACAGTCTCCTCCAATGTTCTAGGCCCCTTAACATCAGCTCTGTCCAACACACTGAATGCCGCCTCTTGTAAGTCTCCTGGAGTAGAGAGAGGTACACTAAAATCTAGGCTTTTTCTGCCACACTGTGGCCATGTCTGAATACTACATGTGACATCTATTCCCTGATTTATATGGTTTTCTTCCTTTTTTCTAACTTCTCAAGATTAGAGAAGTTATTTTCTCTACTTGTTAACTCTATTCACCCCCACAAATCTCAGTTTCTCTTCTCCAGTTTGTCTTCTGTGAAACCATCCCTAATCAAGACTGGCTGAGGTATTTCCCTATGATTCCCACAACTGCTCTTTCTCTGTCCTTTCCCTTCACATGGTGTTTTGTAACTGTTCAATCCTGTCTCCAAGTGGATTATAAGCTTGAATTTACATCTGTGTATCTCCAGAGCCTAGCACAGAAAAGTCTGTAGTAGACACATGTAAGGAAAAGAAGGAAAAGGGGAGGCAAATAGGTAGGCAGGTGAGCAAAAATATAGGGGTCAGCAGATGATGTAATGGTTATGTTGCTAGGCTCTCACATAGTCAATCATGGTTTGGGTCCCAGACCCAATGGGCATATGTGGGTGCACGCCCAAAATCCTGAGAAGAATGGAGGAGAGGGAATTGCAGAGTGGTCATCTGCCTTTCTGTCTCTGTCATTCTGGTGAGCACATGTGTCCTATAGAAAAATCTCTCATATATATAAGAGACTTTATGTATTTTATATATAAGTATATATACACACCCACTTATGTTTTCAAGGCACTAACAGTGTATAGGACCTGTACTTCATATAATTTTTACCAGATTTCATAGTCAATGTCTACCTCAGCTCCCCAGCCTCATCCAGCAATAAAGGGTTATGATCTGCCGTATCAGGGGCTTTCTGGACCTTAATCCTTTACTTCTTCTATGACCTACATCTGTTCTGACTGATGTGACTATGTCCCATGTTTTTAAGTATTTTAACACTCACCTCTGTATGTGATTGTCCATAACAACTCTGGAATTAATTTCTGCATTATCTCAGAATCCAGGTAAGAACTGTGTGGCTTGGAGTAGGGTTAAGTTACCTGCCCAAGGTCACAAAGAGTTGGACTTCCCAAACACAGGATCGAAACCCAGAGTGGGTACAAGAGTCAGTCTCTAATGGTTTCTGCAGACTCTCCTACTAACCTGAGAAACACCCTTGAGGACATACTCTGGAAGGGTTGGGGAGCATGTGCTGGCAGTAGGACAGCTTCTAGCTGTCTAAGATGGTAGAACAAGGAAGAACAGTGGGAATGGCTGCAAGTAGGGGACTAGTTTTCTCAGCCTTTATGTGACAGTATTTGTTCCCACCCCAGGCACCAACACACAGTTCAATCAGACAGGGTTATTGGTTCAAGAAACCAACCATCTAATAGGGAGAGAAATAGATACATAAAACCAGCACCTCCAGGGAAGAGTGCTCACCAGTTCTGGCACTGGGGAGTAACTTCACCAACCTCCCAGATGTCTGGACTAGCCAGGGACCCAAGGCCCCAAGGTCTCTGCTGATTTCATCCCCAAAGGCCCCATGTCAGTAGCTCTAGCCTTGGGGCTTTAGGAGTTCCTCACTGGCTGGGGTGGGCAACTCTTCAAAGCACAGCACTGGCCACCGGAGGCTATCCCCCAGCTCCAGGAGAAGCATGAGATGCTACCCAAGTATGAAACCCTTCAAAAGCTTCCCCAGGATCAGGGTCTACTTAGGCTATAACAAAGACCCCTCTGAGCTTGACCCCAGGCTGCCTCTCCAGCCAGTTTCTCAAAAGTATAAGGCTCTTTTGTGCCTATGGGTCCCCTCTGCCATGGATGTGCAGCCTTTACTTTCCTGACCTGGGTACCTCCTACCATCCTTCAATACTCAGCATAAGCATTGCCCTCGCTGCGTACCCTGATCTAACTCACTTAGAGGCCCTATCCTGTGCTGAAACCTCTGATAGCACTTCCTACATATCTGACTAACCTTTATGTATCCTCACACCAAGTCTTCCATTTCTGGATGGCAGGGATCTTGTTTTAATCGTACCTTGTACCCTTTTATACATAATACAATATGTGTTTAGTAACTACTTGGCGATGAATGAGTAAATGAATAAACAAATGAAATAACACTATGTCCCCTCTGGTTACACACTAAGAATACACTTTCAGGTATTCAGAGGTAAAAAGTTAAAAGATCTGCTATTCCTCTCACTACAGTAAGAATCAGTAAATCACTTTTATCTCTTTTTCCAAGGAGATTTGTCTTTTAAGACTTCAAGTTTTTCCTCTTATTTAAAGCAATTTCTAATATCAGAGACAACAAGTGGTGTGATGATTAAGGCACTGGATTTCCACATGGTCAACCACAGTTCAAGTCCCGGACCTGGTGGCTTGAGACATGCTGGGCACATGTGCATGCATGCCCAAAATCTCAAGAGGAGAATGGAGGAGAAGGGATTATGTGACCATCCCCCCAGGGAGTGATTTCTTACTTTCTCTTTTTTTTTTTTTTTTTTTTTTGGAGAGGTTTTTTCTATAAGACATGTGCTGTTGTTTTTTTTCTTTTTTTTTTTTTTTTTTTGGAGAGGTTTTTGCTATAGGACATGTGCGCTTGCCAGAAAGAGAGAGAGAGAGACAGAAAGTGAGAAATCACCCCCCAGAGGGGATGGCCATGCTGCAATCCCTTCTCCTCCTTTCTCCTCTCAGGATTTTGGGCATGCATGCACACACGCCTCGTGTGAGTTTAAGCCACTGGTTCCAGAACTCAAACAGCGGTCTACTACATGGGAGTCCAGCAACATAGCCATGACGCTAACTACTGGTCCCAATTTCTTACTTTCTCTCTCTCTGTCTCTCTGGCAAGAACATGTGCCCTATAGCAAAAATACTTCTTAAAAAAAATATCAACTCTGATGTCAGTGAGCTGGTAGAAAAGGGTGTTTTGAGGAAGGCCTTACAAATCCAGATGGAATCAATTGTGGTGGATGCCTCTACAATGTAGATTTATGAAGTCTACCCTCTGCTGAGTCTTGAACACCTTTCAAACAGGCAGACCCCCCCAAGTCCTTGAGCCACAATAATGGCAAACCCTAGTCCCTTTGATCAGGAAAGAAGCTCAATCCATCCAATTTCAAAGAGGGGATTCTCCATATTCCGAGGGTTCCATCCCAGAACAGGTAGCCTCATGACAGGTGCCAAAGTCAATATGTCCCAGGCTTACACCATTCCTTAGAGTCAAGAACACTCCCTCCTCCTTTCTATTCTGGACACTGTAATCTCTCATTTGTTCAGGGGAAGAGCATATTCTTTACCTTCATTGAATCTTCCCCCCCTTTTGTCTTCTTTCCCATTCCCACTCCTAGGAAAATGACTTTGGTGTTATTCTATGAGCCCATGGTTGTTAGACAGATGCTCTGATTGAAGTCAGGTTTCCAAAAGCCACTGTAGTGACAGAAATGTTGGGGCAGAGATGGTGAAGCACCCTCTAATAGGATCCAGAGTCTCCCAGTACTCAACTCTAGTGTCTTTCAACACAGCCAGCCCCTCATGTCTCCCCACTGCAGCTCCCTCTGCTAACTTCTCCATGTCCAGTCAGTACAACAAAGGCTCTAGCCTCCCTCTCCTAGCTGTTTTTATAGACACTGTAGAGTGAATACTGACAGACTCTGGATCCCATCAGAGGTCCCCTCACCATCCCTGTTCCAGCACTTCTGGCTCTACAATGGCTTTCAGTCCACCTGACTTCAATCAGAGCATCTGTCTAATTCTGTGCTGGGCGATGCGCACTGTCAGGCCTTTATCTCTCTCTTCTTAGATGCAAATCTTACAGAACACTGTAGTATTCCATCTTTCATGCTTGAAAGAAGCATTTACCCTCCTATCTTCCCAAACTGAACATCTCATTCACATCACACTTACAGTGTGGTAAAATGAAGTGTAAATCAGACAATGACACATTAAGATTATTTTTTCCTTACTAAAAGGCACCTAATGTTTTTCTTCCTTCATATTCATTATAAAAGACAGACCGAGAGAGTGAGAGAGAGAGAGAGAAACTGTAGACAGTAATAACACAATACTATGATGCTGAAAGTTTCATGAGAGGGTCCCAGTTTCTTATCCCAAGGCCTCCCTGTACATGCCAGGTATGTGTGCATGTGCTCTTGATCTCAGCTGGCTAAGGCTGGGGGTAAATTGTGGTTTGAGGACCTTGTTGGGGGGTGCCTCTCTGTCTTTCTATTTCATATAAAAAAATAAACTTTAAAAATATTTTTTTAAAGGTTTAGCTTCACTAAGTCAAGAGATTTTCCATCTTTCCATTTTTTCTTTTCTTCCTTCTTCCTTTTCTTCCTTCCTTCTTCTTTCCTTCCTTTTTTCTTTCTTTTTATTTCTTCTTTTCTTCTTTTATATGAATCAGCCCAACTCAACTGATGTACCACTAATTACTTTCTTTCTGTATATTTTTTCCTCATGTCCTCACCCTCAGCTAATACTTTTATTAGAGAGAGATTTTTACTATAGGGTGCACGTACTCGCCAGAGAGACAGTCATGGAAAGAGAGAAATCACCCTCCAGGGGGGATGGGTATGCTTCAATCCCTTCTCCTCCAGTCTCCTCTTGGGATTCTAGGAATGCATGCACACACATCTGGCATGAGTCTTAAGCTGCCAGGTATGGGATTTGAACCATAGTCAACTATGTGGGAATCCAGTGATGTAACCATTACACCATTGTTGGTCCCCCAGCTAATAAACCTTTAAGTGACACATCATCTTTCCAACTGGGTCACAAAGTTTAAAAACTGTGGAAGCCATTTACAAAGGCAGTTACTGTCTTCTCTCTATGAAGAGACTAATTGCTCAGTCCTCATTCCAGCTCCATAGTTTGACAACCTCCATCCCCTTCCTGTATCTCATGAGGAGTATCAGGAACTCTAGGGGAGGCCTAGAGGACAGTACATACAGCAGGTCAGGATATGATTCCAGCTTATTAATTTGCCTAACTACTGCTTGGAAGATGAAAAAGGGAATAAAAGTAGATTCATCATCCTCATTCAGCTGTGGGATGAAACACTTATTTTGGAAATAATGAGTCCAGGTAGGAGGGCAGTGAAAAAATGGAGCCTGTGAGAAGCAGGTGTTTTATTACACAATTTTAAAAATGTGAGCACTTAGGGCTCTTTCATTCTCATATATTATTACAGTTCTATAAAAATCATTTCTAGGAAATCAATTCCAAAATCTTTGAAACCTCTCAAAAAGAACTCAAAGGCAGAGTTTAGAAGAAGCCCTATAAATAAATGATACAGTACTTTTAACTTTATATGTTAATATTTACCATGGCAGTATCCACACTCATATCTGACCAGCTCTGCATGAATGAGGCAACCACAAGGGGTTGTGGAGCTCCTCTCCTACCACAACTTCAAACTGCACCAACTTTTTTAGAAAGGCTATGACTTTCCTATTTTGCAAGTGGGAAAACTGAGACCCAAAAAGTTTAAGTGAAATGACCTAAGGGAAAGTCAAGGCAGTGATGCTGTTGTGGATGAAAAAAAAAAAGAAAAAAAAAAAGAAAAAAGTCATCTATTGGGTTGAGAAAGTCATGACGTGTATTTGCATGGAAAAATATTGAAAAATATGTCATGACTTTTGCAATGACCTAATATTTTTTTATTTACAGCTCTATCAATTCTCCATGGGATGCACAATAGGTGGAGCTCCACCCAACCCTGCTCCATGTCTGCTATTCCTATTCCCTCAGTGGAATCCAGATTTCATTCTAGAGAGTGCATTAACTTATTATGTAATTTGCTCATCACAATGGCACAGACAACATTGAGAGACTTCCATTTCTGTTTTCCCACAAAGATGAAGACCTGGAGACAAAAGAGTCAACAGAAACTCCAAGGCCAAACCATAAACTTAGGAATAATATCCAATACTGAAAGAAAGCCATTCAATCCATCTGAGAAACATGTCACCAAATTGAGGTAGAGCCATTTGGGTAAGCCTATAAGTCCACACTGGTCAGTAATGATGCTATTATACTTGGATAGACCTTAACAGCCATTTCACATACCCTTCCTCACTCTGTCTTCATAAAGTGCAGCCCATGCCACTGCACAGCAATCTGGGTAGGTTCTCTTGTACAAAAGCTTCTCAAACACCAATGTGAAAAGGAATTGCCCAGGGATTTGTTAAAATGCAGATTCTGATACCTAAGGTTGGGAGGCCTGAAGCACTGAAGTTCTAAAAAGCCCCTGGGTGATGTTGACTTTGCTCCTCCCTCCTCCAAGGATACTCTCTGAATAGCAAAGCCCTAGAGCACAGTTTGGAAAGCAGAATTCCAAGCATTGAAAAGGGAAATAGAAGACAGGCCCAAGTGGAATATCAACCAGTGGAAGACATTTCCTATATTGCTGTTTTATTAACACCTGGATAACAGGTGTGAGCCACACAGAGAAAAAGTACTCTGGTAAACATGTTCTAAAGCAGTTCCAGAAAAGAAGAAACAAGAGTTACTCACGGGAAAAGCGGGCAAGTGGTCTGGCATTCTTGTCTCCAGCTTCATTTGCAACTGGGAAAGAAAAAAAAAAAAAGAGGATGCAATTAAGAATAAGCCACATGTGTCCACAAAATATGCCCAACATATAGCTAATCCCCTGGGCGCTTTGACATTAAGTTGTATTTGAGAATCTTGTATGTGGATAAAAGCAATTCCCCTCCCTCTCTATATTTCCAATGCTGTTCTCAACATTTAAATGAGGTCAAATGTCTCAGACGTTTTTACTAGAGCACTTGACTAAAGCTGAAGAAGATTAAACAATATCCAGTTTAATATGCCTACAGAAGTTAACTGACTTGACTTGCATCTACCTAAGAAGAGGCACATACACCAGACTTGCAAGCTAGTGGATAATTCTTGCTCCAATATTCCTCTAATGGGCTGCAAATGCAAATGCAACATGCAAATGCACCCTGAGCATTTGTACCCTAAAAATGAGTCTATTTTTCTAGGATCGACAGAGGCAAAGCCAAGGCAAGGATTTCAGAAAACAATGACAAAATTGAGGGGTATTAAATTTAGATGTTAACCCACAGGTAAGTGCACAAAAAAAGATCAAGAAAATCATTCAGATAATTGCCCTAGAAACCTTACCCCTAAAGTTTCTCAGCAGGACAGTTTAACATCCTCTGAAAAGCCTCTACATAATTTATCATCACATAGATATTGCCTTAATTAGTATCCTCTACAATTTATGATCCCATCTTTATGGATTAAAAAAATAGATAAGTTATTAAGTAGAAATACAATTTTCACTGACTTTAAATATCACTTTTTTTTGGAGAGGATTTTGCTATAGGGCACGTGCGCTCGCCAGAAAGACAGAGAGACAGAGAGAAAGAAAGCGAGAAATCACCTTCCAGGAGGATGGCCACACTGCAATCCTTTCTCCTCTGTTCTCTCAGGAGCTTGGGCACGTACACACACGTGCCTGGCATGAGTCCAAGCCACTGAGTCCGGGACTCAAACCAGAGTCACCTACATTGGAGTTCAGTGACTTAGCCACTAAGCTAACTGCTGATTCCTAAATATCACTTTTAATACCTTAAAGATTACACCAAAGTTGTTTTGTGTGTACATAGCAGATTGACTTAGATATTTATGATCTAGTTGAATTAACATTCTAAGCAATCAACAGACAAAAAAATAGTAACTGCAGTTTAGCTCAGAAAAGGCATTCAATGTATAGACAAAATAAGAGAGACAGCTTTCATGTGTAAGAAATTCCAGTTGCAGGACAAAAGAAACAACTATTCCTAAATTTATTACATCATTATGCAAAAAAATAAAAGGAATCAAACAATTATTTTGCCCCCTCACAAAGATAAATTTTTAAATTCTCTATATTCAGATAATTACTTTTTAGCTAATGGATTCAACCTTAGTCTCTTTTTGCGTTTCTTGCATTAACATTGTCCCATGACCTCCGCTCTCTCTTGTACTATGAACAAGGTATTATGCAAAAATGACCAGCACGGGGAGGTGATATTGCATCTGCCTCTCATCATTTCTCATACCACAGCATTCAAAAGTTAGGAAGGAAGATAGGAAGGGAGGGAGAAAGGAAGAGAGAGGAGAAAGAAAATTATCATTATTGCTCATTATTATTACCAACTATTATTTAAAAGAAAAGATTCCCAATCCAAAAAAGGTCTCAAGAGGTCTAAAAACAATGATTATTTTCTTCTCTTCTTCTAAAACCTTTTATGGAAACACCAAATGAACATAAATAATTCACATTCATATTTTAGCCTCTAAGCAGCACTACATCTAAGATATTTCAGAACAGCCCATTATCTCAGAAGTCTTCAATCATCATTTCAGATCTTCTTATGGATATTAATATAGACAAGTATGAGTCTAAGAGATATTACTATTTATGAGCACTTGGAAAACTCATAGAGTTTTCTATAACCAAAGCTGTCTTATAACAAAAAAAAGGAAAACAAATAAGAAAGAAAGAGAGGAGGAAGAGGAATAGAAGAAAGGAAGTAGGGAAAAAAGAGAAGTGAGCTTCAGTTAGGTATAGGCATGAGTTTCCCTGGCCCTTGAGTTCAGATTGTTTTCTTTTTAGATACTACAGATTCAAAGAAATGGAGCAGGGTGTTTTCCAAAACCTTTGTTGAAGAAACCAGTAGACTGCTTTTAAAGCAGGATTACCAAAAATCATTGCAATTACTGAAAACAGGAAAATCCACTTAAATGGTCAACTTGAAGAGTGCACCTTCTCTCAGGGTCACTATTTTATATGCTGCAAGGCTGTGTTCTCACTAAGCCTGGGACTCCCTACCTGCAGCCATATCCAAAGATGTGAATTGCTAACCCACATCAGTCATGCCAAGAGTGTCAGGAATTGATACCAGTTGGGGTATCAACAGGGATTTGAAACCCGCTTCCAGCGTTATTTTCCTACTTGCAAACCTGAGACCACACTGCCTGATATAAGGTCTCCAGCGAGGTCTTAATGCTTACAAAGTATCATGCAACTTACCTGGCATGGTATTAAAAGCCCACCCCAACCTATTCTTTCCAAGATCATCTTTCAGTTCTTCCCAGTCACATGCACAGTGAAACTGGCAATCCACCAAGATGCCCTTTACACACTTGGCCCTTCTGACTTTTGTTCCTGCCACCCTTCTCCCTGGGACACCCCTCCCCATGTCTTCACCTGTCCAACTAAGCCTTTGAGATTCAGATAGAGCCACTCACTTCAGAAAAACCTCTCTGACTTGTAGTATGCCTCTAACCCACAGGTCTCTTCCCTTCTGGACCCACAATTCTCAAACTGTAACAGGCATCAAATTACAGGATAGTTTGTTAAAATACAGGTTGCAGCACGACCTGGTGATGCACTCAGTGACAGAATGAACTGCAGTGTTGGAACACTCATTGCCATATGCAGGTTCAAATCTTTAGGTTGGCTTGAAAACATGCCAGTTGTGTGTACATGTTACCAGGATCCTGAGAAGCTGCAGGGCAGGGAAAAGGAACCACAATGTAGTGAGATCTTGAGAAGGTAACCCCTTTTCTCTCTTTTTCACTCATGCATGCACATGCATTCTCTATGAATAAAATAAATAAAATAAAGTTTGTAGGGTTTATTAAAATACAGTTACCAATCCAGTAGGTCTGGATCAGCCAAGAATCTGCATTTCTGAGAAGTTCCGGCTGATTCTGAAGATGCTGGTCTGAGGACCACACTTTGCAAACAGCTGCTGTATATTCTATAAGCTATCCCACCCAAGTCAAAGATCATGGTTTTATATTTCTGTTCTTTTTAAGAGGCTGCCACACAGGATAATATTGGGTAGTTGGAAAAGTCATGACATATATTTTTCATGTTTTTCTATGCAAAAATATGTCATGACTTTTCCAATGATCCAATACATTCAGTCCATGTTTTTAGAACCGAAGTAGACTTGAGATCAACAGGGGACATAACAGGTAAGGTACTGGACTCCCACGTGCCTGACCGCTGTTCAAGTGCTGGACCTGGCAGCTTGAAAATCACACCGAGCACTTGTGCACACATACCCAAAATTCCAGGAGAAGAATGGATTCCGGTGTGGCCAATCCCCCTGGGGAGTGATTTCTCACTTTCCCTCTTACTGTCTGTCTCTCTGTTTCTGGCAAATGCATGTGGTCTATGACAAAAACCTTATTAAAAAAAAAAAAAAAAAAGAACTGAAGTAGACTGAATAGATACATATTGCCACAAATGGTATGGTATGGGACAGCAGAAGCCTCATACTGGCTTCCAGGTGACTGTAGAAAGCCCTGGGTGTGTTTCATTTGATCCCATAATGCTTTAAAAAAATTTTTTTGAAGAGGTTTTTGCTTATAGGGCATGTACGCTCACCAGAAAGACAGAGAGACAGAAAGTGAGAAATCACCCCCAGAGAGGATGGCTATGCCACAATCCCTTCTCCTCCATTCTCCTCTCTGGATCTTGGGCATGCATGCACACGCGCCTGGCATGAGTTTAAGCCACCGGGTCTGGGACTCGAACCACAGTCAACTACATGGGAGTCCAGCAACATAGTCATTACGCTAACTGCTGGTCCCATGCTTTAAATTTTAAACAATTTATTGTCTGGACTTAAAAATCAAGAGATTTCAAATATACATTTATATTGTCGGCTTCTTTCCAATAACTGGGAAAACTGGAACATGAGGCTCCGGGTGACAGGACAGCAATGGATCAACACTGACATGCCATCTCTCGGTGGTTCCCCCACTGCATGTTCAGGATACAGCTCTTTGCTGACTATTGCTAGACCTTCCAAATTCTGTGAGTGGTACAGAAGGCAAGAGCTAACAGGACTTCTTAAAGGACTTCATCAATAAAGCTAAAATTCAACAGAGACCAGCTCTGCAAAAAGTGATTGTAGCCAGGTTTGCCAAGCCCTTCTGTCCCCAGCCCACAAACTGCCTGGACACATGTGATGGTCCACCAGTGTATGTTGGCCTGCTCAGACATGCCCTGGCTTCTTGACCAACAGAGGCATCTTTACACTCTGCTCTTTGCCTTGCATCTTAAATAATACACAGCAAACTTTAAGAACAAAGCAGATATTCCATTTATCGGTTGCAATTACAGCTTGAATTTGGAGAGATCTTATAAAAAATGATTATGTAGACTCATGAAAAGTTATCCATGCCATACTGTTATGTAAAACATATAGGTCCCAGATCAGTATGGCCAATGGATCCCATCAATGCTGAGTTACATTTCTAGGTTACATGTGCATATAGGCACAGAGAGACAAGTGGAAGGGTATTAAGCAAATATGCTAGCAGTTATTTATTCTCTGTGGTAACATTAGAAAAGATATGCATTCTCTTTTTCTTTTCTTTTTTTTTTTTACTATAAGGTGTGTGTGCTCACCACAGAGATACAAAAAGAGAGAAAAAGAGAGAAGGAGAGTGAGAAATCACTCTCCAGGGGAGAGGGCCACACTGCAATTCATTCTCCTCCATTCTTGGGAGTTAGGGTACACATGCACATGTACCCAGCATATTTTCCAACCTGCCAGGTTCAGGTCTCAAACTGTGCATTCAGCCATGTGGGATCCAGTGCTTGAATCACCATGCCACCTGTCTGGCCAAATATGCAACCTATTTTATAATTTTTCATATAAACTCAATAATTCATAATGAGCATGTACCATGCTTATAATAAAAAAAACTTTTTTTTAAGTTTATGGGTTTATTTCTTCCATGAGTGAGAGACAGACAGACAAAGACAGAGGTACAGCACCTCTAGCAGGGCCTTGACAATGTGGTCCACCCTCAGTCTTCAGTCAGCCCTAGATGATAGGCAAATGTGTGCCCAGTATACTCAGAGAGATCTCCAGACTTGAACTTCAAACCCTTCCATGCCCCAAAAAATGTTTTTATTAAAGGGATAGAAAACAATTGGCTATTGGTCTTTTCTAAAATATAGATGCATGGGATCTTCAAAAAGCTTATGGCAAGTACATAATATGAAAAACTATGCATGTATTTTTAAAATGTTTTACACCAAATAAATTTGGAATTCTATTTTTACAAACTTTTTTTCTGAGAATTTTTAGTTTATTATTCTCATGAAAAATCCATACAAACATCAGATAGTCATTGCAGAATTTACTCATTAGACCGTTCTCCAATCTCCAGCTCACTTTTTGCCAGCACCAACATTGGTCTTTGCAGTCCCCCTGACTTTTTTTATTCTATTTTTGCATTCCTCTATTTTCTTGAGGTCTTTTTTTTTTCCTCATGTAGGCCATGTGTTGCAAGTCTGTTTGGGTTCATTTTTCTTTGCATAATCCAGGAATCATAAATCATGCCAATACCAGTTGTTTTGCCACCACCAAAATGGGTTTAAAACACTGGCTAGATGCCACAAAGTAGGTAGCAACTATATTTATTTGTTAGACCCAATGGCCTCTTCCATCCTTGTTAAGGGGAGTGCTAACCTCTTTTCATAAAACACTCCACAAACTTTCTGAAATACGTGTGTGTGTGTGTGTGTGTGTGTGATTCACATAGATAGGGTATGTGTGCTCGCCAGAGAGACAGGGAGACAGAAAATGAGAAATCACCCCTCCCCCCAGTGGGGATGGCCACGCCGCAATCCCTTCTCCATTCTCCTCTCAGGATCTTGGGCACGCATGCACACACGCCTGGCGTGAGTTTAAGCCACCGGGTTCAGGACTCGAACTATGGTCGACTACATGGGAGTCCAGCAACATAGCCATTACTCTAACTGCTGGTCCCAGATCTGGCTTTAATAGAAGTCTTAGATCACAGAATCCAAGGGACTAGCCATCTAGAATCCAAGAGAACTCCCTATAAGATTCAAGAAATGTTGGGACCAGCAGATGGCATAATAGTTACATCACTGGATTCTCACATGGCCAACCACAGTTCAAGACCCAGACCCAGAGACTTGAAACTAACACTGGGCACGTGTGTGTGTGTATGTGTGTGTGTGTGTGCCCAAGATCCCAATAGGAGAATGGAGGAGAAAGGATTGCAGCATGGACATCCTCCCAGGGGATGATGTCTCGCTTTCTGACTCTCTGTCTGTCTCTCTTTTTCTCCAGTGAGTGTATGCACCCTATAGCAAAAATATCTCTTAAAAAAAAAAAAGACTCAAGAAATGCATCTCTCACTCTCCTGTCCAGGAGATTCTTCTCAGTCTAGGTCAGTGCTTTGCAGCCCTGGTCACACATTACAATTACTTAGGAAATTTTATAAGATCCTGATGCCCAGGCCACAACTATAAACCAAAAAAATCAGGTTTCTGAGAGTAAGACCTAAGCATCAGTGTTTTTAAGCTTCCCAGTGAGTCCACTGAGCAGCCACAGCTGAGAAGTACCAGTAAATGGTGTAAATTCATATTTGAGGGCTTCTGAAAGTCCATGGGAATATATATTATGGAAAAAACTATGCATGGATTTCATAAAATTTTGTACCAAAATAGACTCATACTTTAATACCATTTCCATGAGCTTTTTGAAGTCATGTCATATATCTTTATCAAATCTACATTCAGGGAGGAGGGTATGTCTCAGATTCTTTCAAAAATAATTATACCTATTTGTTTTTTCTTTTCAAGATGCTATTGTTTTGTCATTAGATTCCTGAACTGAGGCATGCCTCTGCTTTTAGAAAAATTCAACTTAAGACTGTAGACATAACTATAGAAATCAATTAGTGGGCAAGTCTTCACACTGTGAAGGGTTATTTATAAAGAATTCACCTCACATGGCCTCTAACCTTCAATGTATGAGTACTGAACACCACCTGGATGCTAAACTAGACTCTGGGAGTGTTGCAACAGTAAATTTCATTCAGCCTTGACATATAAGCAAGTTAGGGAGGTGAACTATGCCTCAATCTGTGTTTATTCCAGTGTACTCAGGTCAGGAGCTAACTTGATAAGGATGATGAAGATGATGCAGTAGATTCCTTGCTCCCATCCTAGATCCACTGAGTCAGAATCTCTGAACAGGATTCTATATTTTAAATGACTGCCTCAGAGCCACTTGGGTACACTAAAATCTGAAAATTCAGCACCACTCTAAATACAGTGTCTCCTGCTGCTTGCTTTATATTTTCCCTGACAAAAATTGGCCAAAACTAAATCTCAAAGTAAGGGGCTTGTATGGACTCCAGTAGGAAGGAGGCAAGTGAGACGTGAACTCAGAGAAATAAGCATCCTGATCTCGGACAACAAAGAGACTCTGATGTTCCAGCTACACCACCAACAACCCAGCTATCAGAAAGGACAAGAGAGAGTTAGCTGGAAGGAGGGGCCAAACAGTAGTAGTGCTGGCCTGAGCAGGTGCACACTGCTTTGTAACCAAAACTAGCACCAAAAACACTACCACCCTTGTTTGAAAAGTCCTGGCACCTGGGTGAGCATAAACACAGCTGGAGTGCTGCATGCCAGGACAAACATACAGACACAGAGCCTGGCTTCCTGCAAGGAAATCTGCCCAGTGCACTTACTGGCTGCTGTTTGGTCACCAGCTCTGAATCTGGCTCAGAGACCTTCTCTAGATGGGCTCTATTGGGAAGCCTAGTGGCTTGAATGCCAGACACAGTGAGCCCCAGTAAAGAGACTGATAAAATGAGGTTCTAGGTGCCTTCTTTAGCTAAGGTAGAAGGCAGTCAGAATTACTTGCAGGTATATGACCTCACCTCATATCCAACTTGAAAACAAAAACAGAGAAAACAAGATGGTATGCTGGGGAGAAAGAGACTTAGTACAAAATCATTGTTACTCATCTTTGCTTAGATATCACCTTCTCAGGAGGGCCTCAACAACCACTGATCAGAGCTCCTGACTCCCCCCTTCCTCAGCTACCCATCCTCTTTACCTGCTTTATTCCTCCCTACAGCACATATCACCTTCTCATATACTCTATACTTACTGCCTTTCTCCTTCCATTTATAATGAGGATGAATTCTCTGCCAATGAAAACACCAGTATATCCCAGTGCCTAAATGCCTGATACACTACTTATTGAATTAATTGATGACCAACCTCCTAGTAATCTCTCTTGTTGAATGTGATAGAGGCCAAGAAATATTGGAAGGACAATAGGAAGAGGAAGATGAAAGGATATTAACATCCCAGAAGCATCCAGATGTGCTCTGAATACCATTCTGTACTATAAAAACACTACACAAATTGCAGATATCAGATAAATCTGTAAATGTTTAGTCATGATTCTTGTCTTCTCACTGAATATGACTGTCATCCCCTTTTGGTTTTCTTTTTTTTCTTTATTCATAATGGAACATACGTGCATGCATGTGAGTATATATACATGAGAGAGAGAGAGAGAGAAGCACCTTCCACAGGGTCAGGTTGCGCCGTGATCCCCTTTCTCCTATCCTCCAGCTCATTGGATCTTGGGCACTTGTGCATGTGCTTAGCATTTCAGAGTGGCCAGTCTGGGGATTCAAACAGTAGTCACCATGTGAAATCTGGTTCCTCTTGAGCAGCACCATGGGGCTTGCCCTGTCATTCCTATTGAGTAGCCATGAACTCTGAAAGGTTGGGTAATTTTTCCAGGACCACAGAGCAGTGTGGCAGAACCCTAGTATAAACCTAGATATGTCTGTGTCCCAAGTTCATGTCTTTT
>NW_006209511.1:729588-747946 GCF_000334495.1 Tupaia belangeri chinensis | reverse complement strand
CTTTCCCTTCAAGAAGGGGAGATATTAGGAGCCATACTCCAGAGAAGGCTATATCTAGAGAAGGGCCAGGTTATGATTCTTCCCCTACATCTCTAGCCCCCATGAGAAGCAAATATCAGGCTTCAGAGAATGGGGAAGGTCATCTAACAGGTATAACCCCAGCAGACTGCCAGCAGAGACAGGCACTTTTGTGAGGTGGGCAAGGAGGCCAGGACTCACAGCAATAAGCTCCAGCAGAAATAGGCTAATTGCTAAAGGAAGAACTTTTCTGCCATGTTCATTCAAGAGCTCCAGCTGCCAGGTGTCTCCCTAGCCCTATTAAGCCTTCCATAAGTACAAAATAGTAGCAAGAGACTAGAATCAAGAATAAAATTCATCTTGGCATGAGCCAATACAACTCACACATAGTCCATAGAAGGCAAGTCCTAATTTCTGTAACAGGTAAGGAAAGTGATATTCCAAGAGAGTAAGTGGTTTATCCAAGATCAGAACAAGGCAAAGCAGCATAGTCAAAAATGTCATCCATTTCTTCTAGTATCAAATCCAGCATTTTCAGAGAAGGGAACCTACCCCCATCTCTTTAACTCTCACATAATGATTTCTTAAAGGCAAAGAAAAAAGTCTGGCTTTCTTTGTCCCCATTTGGTTTGATAAATATTGATGCTTAACAAGTCTGGGATCTGTTTTAGCACCAAAATATATAACTGACTGGCAATGGCCAAACTGAGTGCTGTGTTGAGAAGTCTTCTGATGCCAAGTCTGAGCTTAGTGAAATGTATCTGTGACACCTTACAAAAACCTGCCATAATTGGTTAGGGGAAGCTCAAGGAGGAAGGAAGGATCAGTAAATGGGAAAATCCTTGTCATGTCATCTGGAATTCAAAAAAATGTGGCCATAAAGTGGGTAATTCACAAAGATAATTAAGTCAAACATTTCATAAAATATATCACTGGAGTTGCTTAAAATGAAAGATGCTAGCTAATGCATAAATTAAGGACCAGACTTGGGACCAGCAGTTAGCGTAATGACTATGTTGCTGAACTCCCACGTAGTCAACCACGGTTCGCGTCCCGGACCCCGTGGCTTAAAACTCACACCGGGCGTGTGTGCGTGCGTGCCCAAGATCCCGAGAGGAGAATGGAGGAGAAGGGATTGCTGCATGGCCATCCCCCCTGGGGGTTGATTTCTTGCTTTCTGTCTCTCTGTCTCTGTCTGTCTGGCAAGCACACGTGCTGTATAGCGAGAAACCTCTCCAAAAATAATTTTTTAAAAAAGGACCAGACTAAGCATTGTTCATTTATTACCTAATTATATCTTCCCAGAGACTCTCTGAGCTTACTGACATTATTTCCCAGTTTTTCAGAAGCAGAAACGAATTTTTGAGAATTTATATAAATCACCTTATATGAAACTAGTGAATGGCAGGTCCAGAAATTTAATACAGTACCACCTTATTCCAGAGCCTGTGCTATTAACCCCTGTGCTGTCATGTCTTCAACATTCAGTATTACCACTGTTTGATGAGTGTCATTGCCTCATAATACAGGCCTGGCAAGAGAGTTTCTTGCCTCCTCTCCACTTAGCCTCAAGTCAGAAGCACCACAGAGTGGTGCACTGTGCTCTCCTGTCCCTTACAGAAACACGGCTCAGCAACTAGTTGAAACTTGTGCCCCAGAGACATGAGGCATCATCATCCCCTAGCCTGTTCTTTCCCCCCTTCTTTATTCAGAAATGCTCAGCATTGCCTCATTATACCTTCTAAGCTAATTTGGCTGTCAAATCGACTCTGATTCAGGCTCTTGTACAAAGGAAAATAAAACCAATTCATAGTGATGAATCATCAGGGCAGATAATTTGCGTGGCAGGGCTGAAGTACCTTATAGGCTCTTCTCTTCAAGAGTAATGGGCAAATCCTTATAGAAGGCAAGGCTTCCTGCAAAAATGTTGGATTGCTCGCTCACTCACTCAGCCCAGGGTGTGAGGAAACAGAGAAAATCAAAGAGAACTTTCCAACCTCAGAAGTAGTTTGAAAAACATATTTCCTTTACTTTTTTTCTAATTCAGGAAAAGTTGGGTTGTATGAAAAAGGCCAATGTAATAATCTATCCTTTCTTCTCTCATCCTGGATTTTGTTTTTCATAGCCAGAGTTCATGTGCACTCGCCAGACAGAGAAAGGAGAAAGACCCCTCAAAGGGACATGGTCACACACAATGTAATCCCTTCTCCTCCATTTCTCCATCCTGTCAGGATTTGGGGCATGTGTGCATCAGAGCAAATTGACTCTGATTGTCAGGGCTGGGTTCTGAAATGCAGTCAGCCATACAGGATCTGGCTGATCTTTAACCACTTAATCCCTTAACCACTAGGCTAGGAGGCCAGTGCCCTAGTCCTGAATTTATATGTTCATTTATTTACCTACAACTCATTCCACAAATTGTATTTTATTTATGTTTGGCTCTATGTATCAACCCTTTATGGAACAAAGTGATATACTATTTAAAAGTATAATGTACTTATTCTGATCATTTCTTTGCTCCCTTTCCCTGGTTCTTCTTTCCAAGTTAGGTTGACTCCACAGCTCTGTTTTTCAGATCCAACAATCCATTACCCCATGTTGACTCCCCAGAGACCCCTCCTCCAGTAGCTGTGATGAATGTGAGGATGGGCATCCACCTAGTCTGGGGGTGGCCAGTAGCCCAGTTGAAACCTGGAGCCCTGGCACATTATTCAAATTGTTGCCTCGTGGATTTAGCAAGGTGTTTGACATTACTGTGGAAACTTCCTGACCAAGTTGCCAGGCCCTAACCTCAAGGAACTTGAGGTCTCACTGGAGAAACATAATACTCCAACTCTGCGGAATGCTACATGGTCTCTGTTCACAGAAGAGAGATGCCCTTGGGACCAGCAGTTAGCATAATGGTTAAGTCGTTGGACTCCCATGTATTCAACTGCGGTTCATGTCCCGGACCCGGTGGCCTAAAACTCACGCCAGGCGTTTGTGTGTGCATGCCCAAGATCCCGAGAGGAGAATGGAGGAGAAGGGATTGCGGCATGGACATCCCCCTGGGGTGGGGGGAGGTGATTTCTCGCTTTCTGTCTGTCTCTCTCTGTCTGTCTGGTGAGTGCACGCACCCTATAGCAAAAACCTCTTCAAAAAAAAAAAAAAAGAAGAAGAAGAAGGAGATGCCCTTGTGGCCTAGAGTGAATGAGACCAGAAGAATTTCCAGAAGACAAAGATAGGTGAAATTTAGAGATGTGGAAAGGAGGATGGAGTTTGTTCAGGGAGAAGAAAGAGGTGTGGTGCAAATGAGCTGGAAGCAAACTGAGAATACCAATTCTACTATAAATCTCTCCTTTTCATGGACTGGAAAAACTTTTTACTGGAGGAGGAATGCAATGAAAGGATAGCACTCAGACATGAGGTGTCTTCCAAAAGTTCATGGAAATTGCATATCATAAGCAAACTGTGCATGGATTTCAAAACTATGCATGGATTTCAGATTATTTGTATCAAAACAAACTTATGCATTAATACCATTTACCATTTACTAATTGGAAGTACGTATAAAGAGCTTCCTCCTGCTGCAACTCTGCCTTCTCTTCTATTCCTATCCACAAACATGTCCTATCTGCATGTGAGAATGTGAATTTAACTGGGAAAGGATATGTCTGAACATGCTGTAAATTCAGGAGCTGGTGCACCAATCCAGCACCAGTAATCACTCCAAAGCACTGTTGCCCAACCTAGACATGAGCTCTTCCTACTGGTGATGCCTGGACAGCCCTGTCCAGACCTCTTAGCTGACACCTTGGCAACATAGGGATCAGGCTACAGGATCTCTGCCTATGCAAGGCCCCTACAATTTTGGCTATATTAAAATATTCCAGCTGAACAAACTAATCAACTAGCAAATAACAAGAATCAAAAGCATATGAGATCAAAATATGGTATCAAGTCAGCTGTTTAACTACAGTTCACCCAGACAAGGCAAAGTATATAAGTACATAAAAGAAGAGGATGAGAGGGCCAGCCTTATAGTCTAGTGATTTAGGAAACCAGATACTATGATTTACCACACAATTCTTATCTCAGCCCTGGAAACTTGAAAAACACATTGGCACTGGGGTGTGTACATGTCTGAAACCCCAAAAGGTCAGAGAAATGGAGAAAAAGTTATCATGGCATCACCATGCCCCATTTGGGGGTGCTTTGTTCCCCTCTCCCCTCTACCTACTTCTCTGTCTCTCTGACTAGCAGATACTCTCTGGCAAGAAAAAAAATAAGAAAAAGAGAAACATTCACATTTTGTAAGTCCCAGATACTCATGATTTTTACTTTTTATACTGTATCACAAGGTAAACATTATTATTCCTACTTTCAGATAAGAAAAATGAGGCTTAGAAAAAGCTAAACAACTTGCCAAAACCAGGGCTAGAAGTAGGAAAGCTGAGACTGAACCCCAGTTCAGTCTCTTCTCTCATCTCTGAAGTTCACATTAAATACTATCGGTTCTAACTGCACCTCTCCTGCTTGGATCCCCAACAGCAGCCCGAATAAGTGGGTGCCCAGCTCATGGCTGGATAGTGTCTAGCAACACGAGCTCCTCCCCTCTAGAGGTAGGTCCCTTTACCTTAAAACAGTTCTTTATAATGACAAAATCTTTCCATAGTTCTTTATTCTGGCCCTCATAGAATAAATCTGATTGCTTTCCTCCTGATGGTCCTTCTGACATTTGGTGACGACAAATGGCCTTAGACCCTTGAACCTTCTCTTTGCCAAAATAACAAGCCCAGTTCCCTCCTGTGACAAAAATATATCAATGCCTTTACACACATAAGTGAAGTCACTTAAGTCATTGCAAGGAGGAGAGTACATATATATTTTATTTTATTTATTAATTCCTGAAAAAGAGAGGAATAGACAGTCACCCTCAACAGGGTCTTTAAGCCATGATCCTTCTCCTGGATCTGCAGCTAGCCAGGATCACAGGTGCACCTGACATGTTGAAGCAAATCTGGGAAGTGAACTCAGAGCCTTCCAATATGGTCTCATGTAGCAGCATTCCTACTGCCTCCACCATAGTGGCTGGACCATGTTTTATTTTTAAAAAGCCCCAGCAGCTCATTACTTTAGACCATTCATTTCCACAGTGATCTTTAAACTAAGCCAAATCTTTTCCTTTCTCAGTCAAGTGTCTTTTTGACTGATCCTCAGAAATGAAGTGCCTCTGGGAATCACATTCTGTATCACACATTCAGGAATCATCCAAATAGACTGAGCGTCAAAATCAGCACATCTGAGACCTGAGAGTGCACAGAAACCACCACCTGGGTCTCAGTTGGTCTGGGCATTTTTTTAAAATGTGCCAGAGATGGGACCAGCAGATGGTGTAATGATTACATTGCTGGACTCCCATATAGTTGAACATAGTTCAAGTCCTGGATTCAGCAGCTTAAAAAACTCACGCCAGGTGTGTGTACATGTGTGCCCAAGACCCTGAGAGAAGAATGGAGGAGAAGGAACTGTGGCATGGCCATCCCCCCCACCAGGGGTTATTTCTCACTTTCTGTCTCTCTGTCTTTCTCTGTCTCTCCAGCAAGCATATGCTCCCTACAGCAAAGAAATCCCTCGCTAAAAAAAATGCCAGAGGCAGCATGTACTCACCAGAGAGAGACAGAGAGGGAAGGGGAAAAAGCACCCCCCCAATCAGTATAGCCATGCCACATTATTCTCCATTTTTCTATCTTCTGGGATTTTGAGCATGCATGCATACACACCTGGCAGGTTTCTCAAGCCTCTGGGTATAAGAATTGAAATGCATGATTAGCCATGTAGGATCCAGCTCCCTTAACCATCAGGCCATAGTGGTTTTAACAATCTCCCAGGCAATATTGATGGTTCTGGTCTACAAACCACACTTTGAGTAGCCAGGTGCTAATAGACATGACCCACTTTGAAAGGAAAACCCAAAGACACTTTCTGTGCTCACTGGGAAGCACCCAGTGGTTTTGAAAATGCATGCTATGAAATTTAGCATTTAATCCTCTTAGTTTTCTTTCAGCAATTTTGTGAGAAAACAAACTGTTAACAGTACAACTAAGGACAGATATTGATAGTGTATGTATATGAGAAGGAGTATCCACAGTAGGAAGTGACAGAAGCTCACCCTCCTCAACAGGCATTAAATAGAGCAAAGCTGAGCTAAGTCACTACCCAGCTAAGTAAGCCGCCTACAGGGCTCAAAGCCCAAAAGGCACAAAGAGAACCTCAGGTCTGAAATGAGAAATCAGCCTCACAGCCAGGACTTAACCTGAGCTGCTCCATGTATCATGAGCTCATAAGAGTTAGTGTGCATGCATGAGCATGCACATGTACAAACACACACACACATGCACAGCCCAAATATCAGCTCAGCCATGCGCTGCTAGCACTATTATGTCAAGTAGCATAAATCATCACATCATTACCAACTGGCTGCAGAGAACAGATCAAAATGTATCAAAGAAATGAAACTAGGCACAGGACATTATGCCCCTGGGCAAGGAACTCAGATGCCCACTAAACTAAACTCCCTTGGCAAGGACACATCTTTTCATACTACAGATGCTCCTCGACTTATGATGGCATTATATACTGATATACCCATCATTCATTAAAAGTATCATTAAGTCAAAAATGCAGGTAATATGTCTAACCTACCAAACTTCATTCTCTAGCCTTCCTTAAATGTCCTCAGATGGCTCCCATTGGCCTACAGTTCACAAGATGATCTAATAATACAAAGCCTATTTTTCATCAAGTGTTGAATAGCTCTTGTAATTTGTTGAATATTATACTGAGGGTGACAAACAGACTGGTTGTATGAGTACACAAAATATGGTTGCTATTAAATGCATTGCTTTTGCACCATTGTCAAGTAGGAAAATTGTAAGTTGAACCATCATACATAAGGGCCATCTGTTTTTCTGTTCAGTCTAGCACAGAGGCTAGAATACATAGGCTGCAAAGTAAGGGACTACTAAATGAGTGGAAGTAACCAGGCTTGACCTTTCACAGAGACCCCAAGATGAAGACTGGCCGTGCTTCTCAGAACTTTTCTCCTCTGTCCAGAAGCCAACAAGCCTTTCTACTGGCCAGTTAAAGAATTGCTCTTAGATTGGTATCCTATCTTCTACATCAGATGGAAATCCAGGGTCCCTTTGGGGGTCATATACTGGATGCAAGTGTTTAGCTTGTTGAGCAAAGCATTTAAAACTAAATTATCTGAATTTCCTTGGGAGCCATTCCCCAGGGTCAAATGAATCCCTGTTGCTCATGCCAGGTTTGCTTTATTCCATATATATATATATATACATATATATATATATGTATATATATAAAGACTTTCATACCAAGCATGCATGCCAAAGCAGAACTGTCATTCCCAGAAACCTGCTCTTCTCCCAAGTTTTCTTGTCTCAGGAAATGTCACCATCTTGCCCTCCCCTATCACCAAAGATGATCAGGATAAAAATGTGACATTACCTTCATTTTCATTCTTTCTTTCATACATAGCTGTTCCACCAGTATATCCTACAGGCTTTGTTTCTAAACTAGAACCTACGCTCCTATGACTCCTTCCTGCTTCTCTCTTGAAAATCTGGCCACAGCATCCAGGGGCCCTCACTTAGCAGTTTCATCACACCATATCACCTCTTTGCTTAAAACTCTCCAGTGCTCTTTCAGTGTTCAAAGCACCAGCTACAAATCCTTTCCTGATCAGACCTCATCTCCTTTTCTCATCTACTAGATGACTAAACTACAGCTACAGTGACCACCTTTCTCTCTCTCAGATCTCCCCATGTATTCCCAGGTCACTAGCTCCTTTTGCTTGGAATGTTGTGCTTCTGGTAGGAATTGCAGAAGTAGCCACTACCTTATAAGCCCTTCCACATGCCAGGCACTAATCTAAGCCTTTAATGTGCTAATTCATACAGTCTTCATAACAGCCTTAGAAGTAGGGCTATTGTTACTTCCACTTTACAAATGAGGCAGTTGAGGCACAGAAAGGTTAGAAGGCCTGCTCAAGGCCACACAGCTTATAAATGGCAGAGCCAGATTCATATTAAGAAAGTCTAATTCCAGAACCTTTCTCTGAATCACTGCTACTTACAGATCTCATCATTTTCATAATGGCTCTCACCTTTTAGAACTCAACTCAAACAGCATTTCCCCAAAAAGGGCTTCCCTAATCACCCTGTTTCAAGCACCTATCATATCTGGATTGGCCTAGTTACACATTATCTATCATATTTCCCCATTGCAACCACCCAACATAGAGGATATAGAGCTCCTAAAGGCAGTGCCCAGCAGTCTTATTCTTCATATCCCCAGAACACAGAGTAGTACCTGGCACAAAGCCCCTCTTGACTAGTAACAACCAGCCTTCTGCCTAGTTTATATTACCACCTGCCCTTGAAGGCATTTGAATTTCTAATCCTCCACCAGTCCTAGCCATAATACGCTATCTACAGGAGACAGTCCAGGCCTGCATGACAAAGCCCTGCACAGCAGAGCTCAACAGAGCTCCAGCTGTCCCTAAGGTCTCATCCCTCTCCCCTTCTACCATATACCCAACCCTTAGCCACTCTGAACTGCTCTACCTGTAGCCCTAGTCCCTCTCTGACTCTGTTCCTGCCCCTTGACACTAGTTTTCTATCACAGTGGGTGTGAAGAATTCAGGTTTTAGAGTCAGACTGACTGACTTTGAATCCTGGCTCCTCTGTTGTATCATCAAACTTCTTTGAGTCACTTTCCTCATTTATAAAATCAGGTCTTACCTCTTGTAAGAATGAGGCATAAAATATGTGAAACACTTACTACCATCTTAATACATGGTCATGATGGAATGCTTAATAAAATGTAGATGTTATGGAGTATGTTTTTCAAGCTGCCAAGGCTGGAATTCAAACTGTAGACAACCATGTGGGATACAGCTTTTTTAACCAGTAGACTATGAGGACAACTCATGACTCTTGTCTCTTCAGCAATAAACATATGTGTGATACATATGAGGAGTATTCAAAAAGTTAATGAAAAAAATATGTATTACTTTTTAAAAAACTATGCATGGATTTCAAAAGATTTTTGCACCAAAATTAACTTATACTTTAATTCTGTTTTACCACAAATTTCTTGAAGTTTCCTTGTTAAGTCTCAATAAACATCTACTGCAGCAACAGATAAAGGATGTTCTTAGATTCTGGTTACAGATGCCACCAGGATGGAAGAAAGTCCAAACCCTGTTCTGACCCTTTTGTTTTACTATTAATAGGGAAAAATAAAAATTTCATGTCCAGCATTTCTGGGGTTTTTTTGTGTGTTAGAAAAGTTAAGTTAGAAGAAAACAGAAGACAGGGAGGACCCAGGTCTGGTCGTGGGAAGGAGGCAAGGGAAGATAGGCTGGAGAGGAAAAACATTTCCCGGATATCAGATTAAAGCTTCAGTGTTCAAATTTATTATTATTTTTTAAAGCTATCAAGCCATACAACTATGTAATTGTGAACCAGAAAGAAGTGAAGTATTAGGGGCTAACTGATCATTGTCTGTTTTCAGAAAGGGTGGTCTTCATCAGGTATTGGCAACCCTGCTGCATTTGTTAAACTTCCATGGTGTCCCCACTAATTGGACCTATTTCAGCTAAAAAATGTTCAGAAGCAGTGAGGAAGCTTATGCTCCTGAGACACACTGAATAAACCTTCATGTGTCTCTCCTTGGCCCCCTTTGTAAAAGTTTCTATACAGCCCATATTTTTCTTCAAAGCATCGAACACATTCATACCCAAACACACAAATGCACAGAGTTCATATTGTCTGGAGGATTGTAACAGTTTTACTTTTCTCTCTCACAAAATTTTTCTGCTGATGAGCTTAGAGTCATAGCTATGACCAAAAAGTCCAGAGTACTCTCAGGGAGAGTATGTTGTATGGGTGCATATGTTAGATGGGAAGTTGGACTAGGACTCTGTGAGGGAATGAAATTTCAGTTCACAGTGAGATTTCAAAAATTATCCTGCATCTGAGTCTATGAGGGACACTATATTCCCTCAACTCCCCTTTGCACAGAGCCCTTTTAAACCAGAACCTTATCTGAAAGTTCAAGGACTTGCGCAACAAATGAGAACAGGTTTTTCTACTCACTTTGGGCAAGAGAGTATTAGCATAATTGTGTTGTGAGAGTGACTTTTAATTGTGTGACTGCAGGCTTTGAGGTGCAATGCTATTTATCATTTACAACATGGTGCAACGATGGCACTCTGGATACACAACTCCCCAGCCTGGCTTTGAATCTCTCCCTCTACCTGCCCTCTGGGCCTTGTGCTATTATTTGTGGACACAAAATCATAAATGCAAAAACTCAGCTGTTGAGATTTGGTTGTGAAGGTTTTGAGAACAATTTTAATACCTTCATTGTTGAAAGTTGGGGGCTTTGGAAACAATTAGTGATTAGGGTGGATTTATTAGGAAAGTAAATGAGACCAGGGGAGACATACATAGACCACAATGACACCCACTCTCTTGCCTTCACATGTTGTGATGCAACCAGAAGATCCCCACCAGAGGTGGTCTCTGGACCTTGGGCCTCCAAACCATGAGTGAATAAATTATTCATACCCAGATATGTTCTATTAGAGAGTAGAACAGCCTGACTCACCCACTCAGCCTCTCTGTGCCTGAGATGCTTCTATCAAACATCTTTAGAGGTACCCATACTCCTACTTCACAGTGCTATTTTTAAGAAAACATTAAGTGAGCTGTCTTATAAGAAAACATACTAAATTATAAAGTGATGAGAACATCAACAAGACTTTGTGCCATCTTGTGAAATTTTATATCTCAACTAATGCAAAGAATTTTTATTTTCATTTTATCGGTGGTTTTTTTGTTTTGTTTTGTTTTGTTTTTGGTGAAAGGAAAAAGTAGCTTATTAAGCAAAAGCAAAAGCACACTCCTGAGAGGTAGGAGAGGGCCAGAGTGGACAAAGAAAGAGTAGCCCTGAAGCCCCAGCAGTTACATTCAGTGCAGAGAATTTTACTGTTTTACTCCCCTAGACAGACAAACCCCATGGTTCCTTTATTTATCTTTTAGGTTTTTTTAGTTAAATAACATAATAGGAGAATAGCAGGTATGGCTAGTATAATGAAGAAAAATATAGTCAGGTAAAAGATGAAGAGGGCCTGGGGTTTAGATGGATTGGCCACATGAGGCCTCTGAAAAGGACCTTTGAGCAAAGACCCACATGAAGTGAAGATGCCCAGGGAAAGCATAGCAGGCTGAGGGAGTGGCGGTGCAAAGGCCCTGAGTTGAAACATGTTGGAGTGGGAACAATGCCCATTGTACTGTTTAACACCTAAGTGTAGAGTGAGCAGGATTTACTGTGATTATGCTCATCATTATCCTGCTGCCAAAACACCTAGTAAGCACTCAAGGATAAGCCCAAACCAGGGAAACCCAACATAACACAACAGACGCCAGGTAGGGCCCTTCAGATCACCCTGTCCAAGACAGAAATCCAGCTCTGTGGGCTCTTTTAATGCTGCTGCAGCAACAGTCAAGTATGGGCAGAGGCCATTTAGAACAGATAGAGGACAGAAGCATTTCCATTCTATTCCATCCTCAATGGCATCATCCTCCTCCATATTTTCCATCACCCTCTCCCCAAACAAACTCTTTGAGGAAAAGTCTCTGCTGGTAGCAGATCAAGCAGTCATTAAACTCATGCTGACTGAGTCTCTAGTGTATGTCCAGCATGAGCTAAGACTGGGGACACTGAACTGCAACAGGTGAGATCTTTCTCTGAAGGGGCTCACTGAGAGGAGTTATAGATGGAGAAACAACTAGAGAAATAATGCCAGCCCAGTAGGAGAATCAGGAGTATGGTTAACACTATAAAGTGCTCTGGGAGCACAGAGGGAAGAACACCCTCAGGGAAGCCAATCCTCCACTCCTTACTCATTACATGAAGTCTGCTCCTTCTAAGGTCTCATTGTCCCCACTGCCTTTCCTTCTCTTCCTTCATGGTACTAAGGAAAATTGTAGCTGAATACTGATCTTTTGGATGTCTGTCTCTCCTAATAGATTGTAGACCTCATGAGTCAGGGACCTTTTCTGTCCTCTTCATACCCACATTCCCAGCACCTAAATAACACATAGCTAGCACATGGCTGGAGTGCAGAAAGATAGCATGAATAAATTAATGTTGCTAAGCAGCAGAACACAAAATTCTACTGAGGAAATGTGATAGCAGCCTCCAAGATGGCTCCCAATGAATCTCACCTCTTAATATTTATAACTTTATGTGCTCTCTTCCCACACTGAATCAGGACAAACCCATATGGCCATCAAAATACTGTGAAATAATGGTGTATGATTTTCAAGGTTTGGAAAACTTCCAAGGCTCATTAAAAAACAAAGTGCTATTCATACTTTGCTTTCTGTTGAATCATTCGCACTAGGGGAAACCAGGCAGCCATGCCATGAGGACCCTCAAGCAGCCCTGTGGAGAGCTCCATGTGGCAAAGAACTGAGGCCTCCTCCCCAAAGCCAGCATCACCTTGCTCATTTTAATTATGTGAGAGAGCAAAATTGGAAACAGGTCTCTAGCCCCAGTCAAGACTTCAGATTACTGTAGCCCCAGTTGACATCTTGCATGAGATCTCATGAGAAACTCTGAGCCAAAACCACTTAGCCAGACTGGCCCCTCATTCCTACTCCAGAGAAACTATATGAGATGATAAACCTTTACTGAAATTTTAAACCACTAAGTTTCAGGGTAATTCATCATTCCCTGCAATATATAACTAATATAGGAAAGACTAGAAATCCTTTCATAGAATAGAGCTTTGAAGAACAAGGAAGGTTTCACTAGGACCAGAAATGGTATCGCATTTCATACAGAGGGAACAACAGAGGATACTAAACAGAGGACTGGGTATTTAGGAAATGGAACAGCATCTTAGAATGGCTGGGGCACAAGCTCCCAGGAATGATTTTCAAAAGAAGGGTATGTGGGTCCTGCACAGTCTTTGAATATTGTTCTAAAGGATCTCAACTCTTTAGAGGTGGGGATCATTATTTTCATCTTAAATAAGACAACTAAACTCAAAAAGTTTAAGGAATTTGTCTAAGAGCATGTAGCAAATAACTGGCAGTCCTGAAATTCAAATGCAAGATGAAGTAACACAAGAGCCAGTGCTCTTTCCAATGCCTCTACTTCAGAAAAGTTCTGTGGCTCCTTGAGCAGGGGTAACCCAGTGCTTCTGCACTGTCTAGAGGGTAGAGCAGGTTAGGCATGCACAGTTTGTCCTTCTGCCCCACCCATTAGAGGGCACCCTGGCATCACCGCTCTGCCAAGCAAGTTCTCCTCCTCGCCTGTGCACTCTTCTTTTTTAGTCCCAGCTCTCCTAGGCCTCCCCACTGCCTCACAACCATGACGCCACTTTGTGCCCCCAGGAGATCAGCTTTGTCTCTGAGGGCTCCCTTCCCTCCCACAGGGCAAGCAAAGGCAGCATTCCAAGGCAGCTTGTGAACTCTCCACTGCAACAGAGGCTGGGGCAAGCTGGCAAGACATGTTTCCAAGCTCGAAGCCCACCATAGAAACACTAGTATACCACCTGCTGCTCTTTGCAAGAAGAGGTGCTTTGGGCCCTGAAGATCAGTGTCCTGAGAGTCAATGTCTCTCATCTCATAATATTTTGAAGTCTGAGCTTAAAGAGAAAAGTGGGAAGGGTACACTGAAAGGACCAGAGCTCAGAAGTGTCTCCAGAATGAGAGCTCCTGAAAAGAGAAAAAGGAAGCTCATATTTCCAGAATAACAACTCTGTTTAAGCTCTGGGATTTTCCCACATATTTCAGTCTTCTCCATCACCCTGTGAGACAGGCATTACTGTTACCTTTTCCAAATGAGTAAATAGGGGTCAAAGAGGTTAAGCAACTTGCCCCAAGATACAGAGAGCGATTATGCACAACTGAGTGAGTGGGTTGTGCACTGCACAACACTAAGGAGCAAAGGTCACATCACATTCCCTGTAGATCTTTATGTGTATTTGTTAATAAAATTTCACAGAAGAAAGTGGCTTCAGAATGGACACCTTTCTCTAATGTGCAAAGAGGCACATCTGGGTGAGCAGTGATTCTACATAAGTATTCAACTGGTCAGTGGTACTCTGATCCCATACTTGTCTAACTCCACAGCCCCTGCCCTTTCCACCAGACTTTTATAGCTTTCTTGGGATAATCCCAAGCATTTCCATATCAAGTTCTTCACAGTTCAACTGACAGATGAAATCACAGCCATCTAGACCATCCAAGCTAAAAACATGTTAGCAACCAAATGATCCACCTGAACCTTCCTCTTATATTGAAAGAATACAGGCCCAGAGAAGGGAAGTGAGCTGCCTGTGATCACACAGCTGAGCATACGTAACACGACGGGGACTTGTGTCTTGTGCATCTGAAGGCAGGTCTGCCCTGATGTCCAGTTGTTTGAATTATAACCATAGGTGATCAGAGCTGGATTATCTAGGCTGGTGGTCTTAACTTTCTTCCACAGCAGAATTCTCTCTCAGTTATGAATGGAGGCAGTGAAGGGTCATGAGGGTCAGTGTCTCATCTCATAACATTTTGAAGTCTGAGTTTAAAGAGAAAAGCAGGAAGGGCAAACTGAAAGGACCAGAGCTCAGAAGTGTCTCCAGCATAGAAGAACATTCTTCTGTAGGCCTGCCAGGTCCTGAGAGAGAAACCATAGTCAAATGGAAGCTTCTAAGCTTTCCCAAGTGACTCTCCAGGCAATAGGCATCCACCTTGAAGAGAGGATTCAGACTCTGCATAATCCTCCCTGGGAGCCCTCAAAAGCCATAGCAACAGCCCCAGGTGGCAACTTGGTTCTGTCTGAGCTCCAGTCAAGGTGACAAGAGCCAAGGGAAAAAGAACAAAGGGAGGAAATCCGAGCACTTAATTTGCTGTTCTGTGGAAGATGCCAATTAAAACACTACCTTTATGCCCCTACTCTTGTTAGGCTGCCTCATTAACAACTCTCTTGGATGCTCTGCCCCCAAATACCAGCTTCCTTTTTAGATAATGAAGCCCAAGCATGCCTAAATTGGAGGCTGTGAGACCCTCTAGGATCAGAAACACACACCCTACCCCACCCCCAGTCATTAAAGCACAGGGAGGAAAGGTGACCTACCCAAATCACTCAGTTGATCTTTCCTGGATCAAGGGCATTCATGAGATGACATTTTAGACATTGCTGACAATGGTCACTCCAGCCTTATGTGAACTTAGTCCACCCATTTGCCTGCCTCTGAGTCACTGACAGACTCTGCACATGTAAGGAAGCTGAAATCCTGGGGCTCAACAGTTCACAGTGCCAAAGAGAGAACTGACCACTGAGTCCCCTTCAAATTAATGCTGGAAAAAGCTTTCATGTACCTCCTAGAAGAAGTCTAGCTTCCCCCAGTGAGTCACTAACGAATCAAATTGTTGAGCAGCAATCTACTAGCCTATTATTCTTCCACTATGTCTGGAATCTAATTTCTATAAAGTGGAATTTCTAGCCAGCTTACTACATCATAGGAGCTAGGTAAGTCTTAAAACCAGAATGTGGGGATAACTGTTTATCAAAAAACACATTAAATGAGGGTCTGGGCAAATTTGATCTTTTCATGATGCTACTAATAATGAACAAGTGGAAATTAATGTTTTGAAAATAATACCATTTATTGATACCCACCCCCACGTGTGTAAGATAATTAGTTACACATTTGGTAAAAACAAGCATAGGATTTGAGTGCTGAAAACTATAAAATACAGATGTAGGAAACTAAGGGAGACATAAATAAAAGCAGAATCATATTGGAGACAAGAGTTGGAAGACTCTACACAGCAGGTATTAACTCCTCAAAAACTGATCTAATAAAAGACAACTCCAATTCAATTCAGTAGATATTTAGGTAAAAATATGCAAACTAATTTTGAAATGTATAAAAAAAGCAAATGAACCAAAATAGCCAAAATGATTTTAAAGAAAAAAGTTGAAGGAATCATAACACCTGATTTTTATTCTTTATTTTTTTTTTGAGAGGTTTTCGCTATAGGGCGCGTGCGCTCGCCAGACAGACAGAGAGAGACATAGAGACAGAAAGCGAGAAATCACCCCCCAGAGGGGATGGTCATGCCGCAATCCCTTCTCCTCCATTCTCCTCTTGGGATCTTGGGCACACACGCACACGTGCCCAGCGTGAGTTTTAAGCCACCGGGTCTGGGATGTGAATCGCGGTCGACTATGTGGGAGTCCAGCGACATAGCCATTACGCTAACTGCTGGTTCCCGACCACCTGATTTTTAAACTACAGAAATCAAGATGGTATAGTATTATTAACAAAGGGATAGGTGCATAATCAAAAAGTAGAATTAAAAATCCAGAGATACATATAAATATAGCCAATCGATTTTTGACAATTACAAAAGCACACCTGGCATTTATCAAGCCTCTGGTTTTAGGACTTGAATCACACCGTCAGCCATGTGTGATGTAGCCACCTTGATCATCATGCTACCAGCTAGCCCCAAAAGTGTCTCTCTCCTCAAATGATATCTTCTACAATGGTAATAAAAATGTACAAGATGTCAAGGGGAAATTTTTAAAACATCAAAACTATTATAAAGAAATTATTTATTGGGACCAACAGCGTAATGGCTATATCGCTGGACTCCCATGCAGTCGACCGTGGTTCAAGTCCTGAACCTGGTGTCTTAAACTCACACCGGGCACGTGTGTGTGCATGCCCAAGACCCTGAAAGGAAAATGGAGGAGAAGGGACTGCGATGTGGCCATCCCCCTGAGGGGTGATTTCTCACTTTCTGTCTCTCTGTCTCTCTCTGTCTCTCTGGCAAACACATGCACCTTGTAGCAAAAACCTCTCCAAAAAAAAAAGAAAAGAAAAGAAATTATTGATTTAATATTTATTTATTTAAAGAGAGTTTTTTGTTGTTGTTTTGTTTTTGTTTTTGTTTTTGTTTTGTTTTTGCTATGGGGCACATGTGCTCACCTGAGAAACAGAGAGAGACAGAGAGACAAAAAGTGAGAAATCAGCCCCCAGGAATATGACCCTGCTGCAATTCCCTTCTCCTCCATTCTACTCTTGGGATTTTGGGCACACATGTACATGCACCCAGCATGAGTTTTAAGGCACCAAGTCTAGGACTCCAACCATGGTTGACTGCATAGGAGTCCAGTAATATAACCATTATGCTATCTACTGGTCCCTAGAAAAAAAAATTATTTAAAAATTTTAAAGGTATTAAAGGACTACAGATATTTTCTGTGTAACTAAGAAGACAACAGCATAAAGATGTTGGTTCAATACAAATATAGGTATATAAAGCATTTAAAACAATGCCTAACATATAATAAGTGCTATATGTGTTGTTGAATAAATAAATCAAAATTCCAACAAGGTTTTGCATAGATTTGACAAACATGTTCTAAAATTTGTAAGGCGAATTATGATCCAAAAATAACCAAAACAATCTAGAAGAACAGGGTAGGAGAAAAGATAATGCTCATTCTGTCAGATATTAGCACTTAATTATAAAACCATTAAGATAATGTTTTTACTGGCCCAGGAGTAGACATACAGACTAATGGAACAAAATAGAGTCCTAAAATGTTTTGCTAAATGGAAACTTGATATATAACAGATGGTGAAACTGTTTGTTATCCCTATTGGAAAAAAATAAAATGCCTAATTCACACCATTTACAACTTTCACTTTCAGGTAGAATAAAACATGAGAAGCAAAACTTTTAAAAGGAATGTTATTTTCTCAGTGTAGGAAAGAATTTCTTAAGCCAAGATACAAAAAGTACATATTATAAAGGAATAGATTAATAGACAACAAAGACTTTAACAACTGCTGTGTTTCAAAAGATTCCACAAGTATAATACAAATGCAAAGCAGAATATATTAATAACTCATATAACCAACAAAACACTGACATCAAAAAATATATAAAAGTCTCCTATAAACAAATACAAAGCAATAAATAATGTACTCATTTTAAATAGTCAATAAAGCATCTAAGAGGTGGCTCCACACACAGGGTGTGCCTGAACTGCTATGCACATACTGCTTGCAAGGCAAGGAGAATGGTTAACACTCAAATTAGTCCTTTGACACCTTAAAGATCAGCAGTTGAGGGGGGATGTTTTCAAATGGAAAGAAGCTGATGACTGATTAAAAATAGGATGTGGTGGGACCAGCAGTTAGTATAAGGACTATGTGCTGGACTCCCACGTAGTCGACCGCAGTTAA
>NW_006209511.1:724216-728861 GCF_000334495.1 Tupaia belangeri chinensis | reverse complement strand
GACCAGCCAAAAGGAAAAACCCGCAAAAAAAAAAAAAAAACCTATCATGAAAACTGACTCTAGCTGGACTCAAAGTGATTCAAACTGCATACCAGAAATGGCAAAACTAAGTCCCTCTCCATTACACAGATATGAAGAAAAGCCAGGTCTTCAAGAACATTATGGTTGGGGTGGGGTGGTGAGAATGGGGCCTGCAAGCTTTCTTCTGAAGATCAACAGCTAGAGATAAGTCAAGCAGGCCAGGTTTAAAACCTGCCTCTTTCTTGGTAGTTGGAGAAGGGGGATGGGGTCGCTTATCCAATTTCTCTGCATGTAACTGTGGGGGATAATAATATCTGTATTTGAGAGTAGTTGGGAAGAGCAAAGTCTGTTGTGTTCCTAGGACCAAATCAGTGGTAGTTTTTAACATCTTCTTTCCTGGAAAGAAACACTGAAGTCCAGGACATATTGACCTGAGTAAAAGGACCAGAGAATGCTGATATTCCTGATTAGGAAGGACACTTAGACACAGGTGTTTCTGAACTGGCTGTAGAAAGAATGAAGCATGTCTCAAAAGCTTTTCAAGATGAAAATGTTAGGTGTCAGTAAGTTTCCAAGGAGACAGATTTTACAAAAGCTACTATGAGATATACTCCCTCTATAAAGACAAAGTAATATAATATTCCTGATCCTTTTACATTGTGACAGATGATGAAAATGTAGGAGGAAGAGGCCTAAAAGCTGAATACAAAGGCAGCACCCTCCACACCTGATTTGTGGAATGCATGAATGAATGAATCAATCAAAAATGCTGTCTTTATCTTTCATGCAGAGATGAGGGGGAGGACATGTCAAAATCCCATGGGGTACAAGGTAGTTGAGAACTGGTTGCTGGTCCTGAGACAAGTAGTGGGAGCTAGAAAATAAGAAAGAAGATGAGGGCAGTCCAGACTAGTTCTTAAAATTGTCAATATATCCAAAGACTATGCAGTCAAAATCCCACTTGAAAACTGGACTCCCAAGCACTCTCAGTACTCCAGAACCAATTGCCCTGGCCTGGCCTGGCTGGTCTAGCACTGAAGCAACATTTTGAGAAGGGATGTCTGTGAGTCCTGACACTAAATGTAGAAAATAGAATTCATTTTAGTTCTTTTTGCTCTGTGAGTATTTACTATCCCCACTATCAATGGCTCCCTTGCCTGGCCACTGTTTTCCAATGAGTGTTCTATGGAACAGCAGCACCACAAGACAGTCTATGCAGGAAAGATGTCTTGCCAGATAATACTGGAAAACCCTCCCAACAATCTCCTCCTCACAAAGATTCACAGTACACATTGGAACATTAAAAGTGCATGGTGTTCTGTGGCAAAGAAACCTGATGAATATGGTGTTTTTAAAACATCTGTCACTAGAGGACTCTCTTTTCTCACCCAACCATGAAATATTCCTGGGAGTGGTGCTCTCCTGGCAACCACTGCCCTAGATGTAGTCCTCAAAGACAAGGCTCAAGGATTCATCAGCCAGCAGAGTCTGCTTAGCCACTCACTGAACAGTCCCCCAGTTAAACACTTCAGCTCTAAAAAAAAAAAAAAAAAAAAAAAGTGGAGGCCTTTGCATTCTTCCATTCCACAAATAACAAGAAGAGAGAAGGGGGTGCAGGGATCAGGGAAGAAGGAGAAAGCACCCTCCATGGGGAATGGTTACACTACGATCCTTTCTTCATTTTCCCTCCCCTTTCAGAATTTGGGTACACATGCACATGTGCTTGGTGTGTTTCTCAAGTTGCTAGGCCCAGGACTGGAACCATGCAGGCAACCATGTGGGATCCAGCCACCTTATCCAACATGTCCTGGGCTGGCCTGAAATCCTCAATGTAAACAGGTTCCCCACATGATTCTAATCCATTCTTAAGGCTGAAAAAAAAACTCACTAAATTCAAGACTTCCAAAACTGTAAGAGACCAAAAAGCTTTGGAGAAAAACATGACTTGATGAAACCAAGAGTGGAAATTTGGGACACTGAACTCACAGTGAGTAACAAAGATAAGGAATGTCTCAGTTACATGATAGAACATTAACGCTGCTCTAGAATCTTCCCTGATCGGAGCCAGGATTTTATAGTCACATTGACAGGGACATTTATGATGGGAACGGGACACCCTGGCATTTCAAGAACACTCCTAAGGGTCTTTCAGCTTTCCACATGAATGGTCCCACTGAATCAGAGCTAACCACTTGGGAACACAATGGCCTACTGGAGCAGTTCCGGTTGCTCTGCATGTGTTGGCTCATAGATTCCCCAGAAAAACCCTGCAACAAGGCAATGGAGGCTCCAGGAAGTGAGGTGACTGGGTCAAACTTGGATAACCAGTCCATGGTAGGGATAGAACCTGGCCAAGGTCTCTGAGACATCAAAGCCCTTTTTCTCATGCCATGAATGCTTCCCAGGGAGAAAAGCATGAATGTTCTAGTCTCCTGTAAGTTGAATTTCTCATAAATAAATAAATTGGTGGGAACCATGCTAATTCAGCATGGCACTGCCATCTTGTCAGGGCCAAGCAGACAGAAAACCCTTCGCTTTGTTTTTCTTTAGCTCAAACAAATAAAAACAATGAAGAAAAAAATCCCAGGACATCTTCCAATCCTAAAATATCTTACATTTATAAAATAATTGTGCAATGTAATTAGCTCTTTAATTGACCAAAGGTGGTCCTAAGGAAATTTATGAAGCATAATTCATTTCTGTGAGCTTTGCTCTCTATTTTCTGTTTCTGTTCCAATACAATCCTCTGCTTCCCTTTTTATTATCCTCCCCTCCCCCACCATCTGCCTTCTGCTCTCTGCCATCCACAACTTACTGAACATTTTTTACCCTTGTGTTTTCTCTTCTAGGTGTATCAGTGTTTCAGACTATTCAGGATGCTATAACAAAATACTATAAACTAGACAATTTATAAACAACAGAAATTTATTTTTCACCACATTCTACAGGCTGGGAAGCCCAAGATCAAGGTAACAGCTTGGGCTATTGTCTTAGTGTCTTAGTGAGTGTCTTAGTGAGATCCCATTTTCTTGTTCATAGACAGTGTCTTCTTGCTGTGTCCCTAAGTGGAGGAATAAACAAACTAACTGTCTGGGTCTCTTATGAGGATACTAATCCCAATCACTTCCCAAAGATCCCCATCTCCTAATATCATTGTCTTGGGAGTTATGATTTCAACATACCAATTTGAGGAATACACAAACTTTCAGACCATAGCAATCAGGCAATGATGCTCACACTCATAATTGAAAGGGCTTTGCCCCATTAGAAACACCTAGGATGTAGGGGTAGGGAGACAAGGTGTGTATTCTTCCTACTCCCAAGATAACTAGAAAATATCAAGAAAACCCAGAAGTTCAGATGCACTCACAAGAAATGCAGCCCTAATCATCTACTGGTCATAACTGGTCAATGTTTATGTATTTGAAATCTTAGAACACAGAGAAGCAGCAGTTAGCAAAAGTTAGCTGCCCAGAAATATAGGAACATGGAAATCTATAACCACTAGGAAGTTCTTCATTGACACATTCAAGAAATATCTATTGCAAGCAACTAGGCATGTGTGTAATAACAGAGGCTCCGGAACCAGCAGATGGCGTAATAGCTATGTCACTGGACTCCCACAAAGTTGACTGAGGTTCGAGTCCCAGACTCTGTGACCTAAGACTCAGGCTGGGCACGTGTGTGTGCATGCTCAAAATCCCAAGAGAAGAATGGAGAAGAAGGGAATGCACTGTGGCCATCCTTCTGGGGAATGATTTGTCCCTTTCTGTCTCTCTGTCTCTCTGGTGAGTTCACATGCCCTATAGCAAAATTCTTTATCTTGGGGAAAAAAAAAAAGGGGGGGGAGGGGCTATGAAGGCCAACAAACACAAGTTTGAACCCTTGCTCTCTCCTTTACCAGCCACAAACCAAACTCTGGTATGTTATCTTCCCAAAGGCTCAGTTTCTTCAGGTGTAAATAAATTTAATTACAGTACCTAGCTTATAAGACTGCTATGATAACAAAGATTAGTAGGAGTTCCACAGATGAAGAAAACCTATTAGCATATTCTTGAAGGGCAAGTACTTTCGTGCATTTTTGTCTTTTCAATGCCTAGGCCAGGTACTAAAACATGGTAACCTCTCAAGAACAATTAAGGCGGGCGCGGCCCAGGCTGCAGGGCTCTGTTACGCGTTCCGCAGCAGGGGCCGCCTGGCCCCCGCTGCTTCTCTGGCGCAGGGTGTGTCCCGCACTTGGCGCCCACGTGGCCGGAGGTGGGGACCAGCCGAGGTCGCCGTCCTTCCTTTCTCTGGCCAGGCGGGCGAACAGGGAGGTGGTCACATTCGCTCGGGGCTGGGGTGTGGCCGCTGGGCCTGGGCCTGGGCCTACGCCTGCGCATGGCCCTGGCCCCTGGGCCTGCCCGTGGCTGCCAGGCCTGTGCGTGGCCGCTGGCTGCAAGCCGCAAACTGAAACCAAAAACAAGGATTAAGAATGTGCAACTATAAGCAACAGAAAGAAACTTTAGCTGTCTTAAACCGATTGAGAAATATATTGTATAGGAGGATTTTCTCTACCTATGGACAGTGAGAAGATGATGGTTACCAGCCCTGCATTACCTCAGGGAAAAACAAGAACTACTCT
>NW_006209511.1:693204-723472 GCF_000334495.1 Tupaia belangeri chinensis | reverse complement strand
GGGATGGGGAATCAAGGATGGCAAAACAGAAGGCAAGGTATGCAGGACATAAGAATTGGAAAATTATTTGCTGAGAACATGTATGTTGATGTGCTTGATTGAGCCAATGCACAGTGTATTTTGGATGGAAAATTCATTTGTGTGTTGTGATGGTGTATAGTGAATTAATGTAGAGAATAAATTTTAAAAAAAGAACAATTAAGGCAATCAACTTTATCCTACAGGTAATGGGTGAGCCATAATAAGTTCACTCATGCAATGGGATGAAAGCTGGTCTTGATGAAGAAGAGACAAGTGACACAGTGAGTACTAGCAAATTAGGACAGGCCTGAGGCCTCCAAGGAGGCAATGGTAAAGGGATAGGTAGGAGGGAATAATTTCACAAAAATCTCCAAAGGAGAATTGACTCAACTAAATAAATAATATGTGGGCAAGGGCAAGGTAAATTAGCTGAGGTAAGACATGCTTCCATTCAGAATATGCCTGGATGGCTCCCATTCAGAATAACCTTGGATGGCTCAGGTAAAGCCGGATGGCTTAGGACACAGTGAATTCAAACACATGGTGTGTGTGTGTGTGTGTGTGTGTGTGTACCCAAACTCCCAAAAGAGAAAAAATTAAGACGAGGGGATTATAGCATGACCACGCCTCATGTAGGTTGAAGGGGTTGCTTTCTCAGTTTGTTCTCTTTCTCTCTCTCTCTCTCTCTCCCCTTCCTTCCCTCCCTCCCCCCTCCCTCTGTCCCTCTCTCCTTCTCCAAGCACATGAGCCCTCTGGCATTTTTTTTAGTGTTTTCTATTTTAATCCCTCAAAAATTGATTTAATACTTTATTTGTACAATTTTTTAAATTTATTTCATACATTCAATCACTATACATCACTACTACTTAAAAAGTGAATTTATCTATCATGAATACACTGCACACCAGTCCAGTTGAAGATACCATATATGTTTTCAACAGATAATCATCAATTTCTGTGTCCTATAAATGTCTTAACTCTCAGAACTAGCAGTTGGTGTAGTGGCTATGTCACTGGACTCCCATGTGGTTGACCGTGGTTCTAGTCCCAGACCCAGTGGCTTGAATTCACGCCGTGTGTGTGTGTGCGTGTGTGACCAGGATCCCTAGAGGAGAATGGAAGAGAAGGGATTGCAGCATGGCCAGTCTCAGTGCTAAAAGCAAATAAGTCTATCAGTGACTGCATGGGATATTGGAGGAGGAGGGGACAAAGTGGGGAGAAGGAGGTCTCCTTGAACACCAGCTAATTCATTAAAAAGGTCATTCACACCTATGGAAAGAAAACAAGTCTACTTTGGACTACTTTAAAACTTTTTCTCTTTAAGAATTAAATGCCTTTCACAACTGCTCTCTTTTGTATCCACTCAATAGTCCATGACATGTCATTTCAATTTCACAGATAAAAAAATTCAGCACACAAAAATAAATCAATCATCATGTTTTAAGTATAGTGGAGTCACACCTTCTGTGAGGGTGAGGTTCTAAAGTTAGCATCTGTGCTCAAGGGTTGCCTCTGAACATTCTTTTATTTTAAAGAATTATTTTATTTAACTTTATTATGATGATGATGATGATGATTATTTTCCAGTTTGATCAGAGAGAGCGAGAGAAAGGGAAAATGAAAAAGCAAGCCACCCAGTCTGGGACTTGAACCATGATTGGCCATGTGGGAGTCCAGCGCCTTTAGCAGCCACACCACCTGCTGGCCCCAACCTCTGAAAATTATTTAATTCAATCGTAAAGTATAATTTACTTGGCTTTATGTATACAATCCAAAACAGTATGCAAGATAAATGCATCCGCAAAGATAAAATATTTCATAAAGAACACACATGCAAAATGTACATCTGCTGAATTTTAAACTATATAAAACAATAATAAGGGTATACAATTAAGTTTTCATAAGACAAATGTGCATATGCTACGGCTCTACCATATGTACAGCCTGTTAAAATCTACAACTCTGTAAGATAGCTGAGTTGCCCTAGGTCAGCTAACCTGTGGAAAACTGAATAATGACATCTAATTCCCATTCACTGGGCACTGACTACTTTCTATTTACTGTGCTGAGCCCTTCAATGAATCCTCCCAAATCTCTGCCTATGAGGTAGACACTGCTACTACCCTCATCTTACAGATGACACATCTGAGACTGATGGGAGTGGTAACCCAGAGTCATACACCCAGCCAAGAAGTAGCAGAGACCTGGAGGCAGAGACCTGTTTGACTCACAAACATGACCTTTGACAGACAATACTCCCAAAAGAGAAAAAATTAAGACGAGGGGATTATAGCATGACCACGCCTCATGTAGGTTGAAGGGGTTGCTTTCTCAGTTTGTTCTCTTTCTCTCTCTCTCTCTCTCTCCCCTTCCTTCCCTCCCTCCCCCCTCCCTCTGTCCCTCTCTCCTTCTCCAAGCACATGAGCCCTCTGGCATTTTTTTTAGTGTTTTCTATTTTAATCCCTCAAAAATTGATTTAATACTTTATTTGTACAATTTTTTAAATTTATTTCATACATTCAATCACTATACATCACTACTACTTAAAAAGTGAATTTATCTATCATGAATACACTGCACACCAGTCCAGTTGAAGATACCATATATGTTTTCAACAGATAATCATCAATTTCTGTGTCCTATAAATGTCTTAACTCTCAGAACTAGCAGTTGGTGTAGTGGCTATGTCACTGGACTCCCATGTGGTTGACCGTGGTTCTAGTCCCAGACCCAGTGGCTTGAATTCACGCCGTGTGTGTGTGTGCGTGTGTGACCAGGATCCCTAGAGGAGAATGGAAGAGAAGGGATTGCAGCATGGCCAGTCTCAGTGCTAAAAGCAAATAAGTCTATCAGTGACTGCATGGGATATTGGAGGAGGAGGGGACAAAGTGGGGAGAAGGAGGTCTCCTTGAACACCAGCTAATTCATTAAAAAGGTCATTCACACCTATGGAAAGAAAACAAGTCTACTTTGGACTACTTTAAAACTTTTTCTCTTTAAGAATTAAATGCCTTTCACAACGTCTCTCTTTTGTATCCACTCAATAGTCCATGACATGTCATTTCAATTTCACAGATAAAAAAATTCAGCACACAAAAATAAATCAATCATCATGTTTTAAGTATAGTGGAGTCACACCTTCTGTGAGGGTGAGGTTCTAAAGTTAGCATCTGTGCTCAAGGGTTGCCTCTGAACATTCTTTTATTTTAAAGAATTATTTTATTTAACTTTATTATGATGATGATGATGATGATTATTTTCCAGTTTGATCAGAGAGAGCGAGAGAAAGGGAAAATGAAAAAGCAAGCCACCCAGTCTGGGACTTGAACCATGATTGGCCATGTGGGAGTCCAGCGCCTTTAGCAGCCACACCACCTGCTGGCCCCAACCTCTGAAAATTATTTAATTCAATCGTAAAGTATAATTTACTTGGCTTTATGTATACAATCCAAAACAGTATGCAAGATAAATGCATCCGCAAAGATAAAATATTTCATAAAGAACACACATGCAAAATGTACATCTGCTGAATTTTAAACTATATAAAACAATAATAAGGGTATACAATTAAGTTTTCATAAGACAAATGTGCATATGCTACGGCTCTACCATATGTACAGCCTGTTAAAATCTACAACTCTGTAAGATAGCTGAGTTGCCCTAGGTCAGCTAACCTGTGGAAAACTGAATAATGACATCTAATTCCCATTCACTGGGCACTGACTACTTTCTATTTACTGTGCTGAGCCCTTCAATGAATCCTCCCAAATCTCTGCCTATGAGGTAGACACTGCTACTACCCTCATCTTACAGATGACACATCTGAGACTGATGGGAGTGGTAACCCAGAGTCATACACCCAGCCAAGAAGTAGCAGAGACCTGGAGGCAGAGACCTGTTTGACTCACAAACATGACCTTTGACAGACAATTCTTAAGTTAGGTATACATACAAGTTACTTGGGAAAGGAACCTATTAAAAATGGAGTTTTCCAGGTTGGCTCCATGGCCTTATGGTTAAAGCAGTCAGATCCCACATGGCTGACCATTCTGTTCAAGTCCTAGATCTATGGCTTGGAAAAAAACACATGACATGGGACCAGCAGTTAGCGTAATGGCTATGGCTATGTCGCTGAACTCCCACGTAGTCGACCATTGTTTGAGTTCCAAACCCGGGGGCTTAAACTCATGCCGGGCATGTGTGCATGTGTGCCCAAGATCCCAAGAGGACAATGGAGAAGAAGGGATTGCGGCATGGCCATACCCCCTGGGGGGTGATTTCTCACTTTTTGTCTCCCTGTCTTTCTCTTTCTGGCGAGCACACACACCCCATAGCAAAATCCTCTCCAAAAACAAAAACACATGATGTATATATGCATGCCTAAAATTTCAAAAGGAGGCAGAGATGGAGAAGGGATGGGTATAACCATTACCCTTGTGGGGGCTTTCTTCTCTTTGTCTCTCTGGCAGGTATATCCAATCTCTATGTCCGCCTGGCCAGGTAAACCAAATCCAAAGAAAAAAAAAAAAAAAAAAAAAAAAAACCTAGAGCTTCCCAAGTCCATCTCATACCAATTAGATAAAAATCCTGGTTCCTGGGGCTGAAGGGTGACATGGTGGTTAAGGGCACTGGACTCCCACATGGCTGACCATGGTTAAAGTCCCAGACCTTATATTATATATTATATTATATATAATATATCTGTTTTTAAGTTAATAAATCTGTTTCTCAGTTTATATATATTATATATAAACACATACACACACACGTGTGTGTGTGTGTGTGTGCGTGTGTGTATGGTCTCAGTGCTGGAAGCAAACATGTCTACCAGTGACTGCATGGGATACTGGAGGAGGAGAGGGCAAAGTGGAGAGAAGGAGGTCTCCGTGAACACCAGTTAATTCATTAATAAGGTCATTCACACCTATGGCAAGAAAGCAACTCTACTTTGGACTACTTTAAAATTTTTTCTCTTTAAGAACTAAATGCCTTTCACAACTTCTCTCTCTTGTATCCACTCAATAGTACATGACATGTCATTTCAATTTTGCAGATAAAAAATTTGAGACACGAAAAATAATATACATATATATACACATACACACATACATACACACAAAGTTAAATAATTCTTTAAAACAAAATCCTGATTCCTTTTCTAGGTGATTCTGATGCAAGTGGTCCCCAGATCACATTTTGAGAAACATTGCCATAGCTCTAATTCCCTGCCTAATACGCTTTCTACTAAACCACACATCCATGCCGTCTGCCCAGTGCCGCAGGGGTTATAAATAAAATGTTTGATGATGATCGTTGATAATGCCACAGCCACATCCTCTTACCACTCATCTCAGTAACATCATGCTTGCAGCCCCTCAGTAACCATACCCAGAGCTGTGGGTTTGTTCCCACAATTCAATGCACAGTAAAGCCCTTGAAACTGAGACATTTTCTGCATGAAATCTGTTTCTCAGTTAATCCAAATACAATTTTTACTTAAAAAAATACCTCCAAGGCTGATTATACATTTGGGTCTGGCTTTAACACAACACAAAGGCATCCAGTCATGGGCCTACATTTCTGAATGGAATCATTATGCTCCTTTTGATCAAAAAGGCACATGATCTAGTGCCAGATGGCGACATTTATACATGTCAAGCGGGATTAAGTCAAAGAGCTTTAGTGAAGCATGATGCAGATAAAGAAAATAACGGATTATCAATGTACGCGCGTGCACGCACACACACACGCACATACACATACACACACACATACACACACACACACACGGTTAAGGCTAAATTTTCTAAACTGTGGCAGAAGATTCCCCATCAGCCTATCTCTGTTCCCTGGCTTCTCTCTGTGTCTGTAGTCTCTTATAGCTGGATATACTCCTGCATTTGCCCACCTGCAGCTGGCACGTCCACAGCCTAAGCTAACCTAGACCTAAGCAGGTAGCCCAGGAGTAAACCCCTTATTCTCTCTCCCAGCCCATCTCTATATGTACACATGAAGCTGGGTTGGTCCCCTCTAAACATAGCATGAGTATCCTGTGGGTCAGCCTCACAGGGCATTGCATTACTGCTATGCCACCACCCAGCCCCTCCACTCTATTCTTCATTCACTTATGTTGTAACTGTTTCCTAAGCATCTACTCTGTGCCTAGCCTTGTGTGATATCCCAGGATGATGGGGCACAAACCACCAGGCAATTACAACCCCTTTACTCATATATTCTAAAACATGTATCTAGGAGGAAAGCAAGTTTTAAAAATAAACAATGCAATTTAATTATTTGATGATAATTTTGTAAAGTATTATCAAGGAAAAGAACCAAGTGTAAAAATAGTATATATCTGGCTAGTTAGAAGAAAAAGGAAAACTTCTTTGAGAAACTAATATATGAACTGAGACCTGAGCTTTAGAAAGAATTAAGTCCACTGTCAGGGCAGGCAGGTAGGCAGCATTCAGGCAGAGGAAACAGCATTTGCACAGCTTCACATATAAGGAAGATGAATGTTTGACAAGGTCAGGATGGTTGCAGCACAGGTAGGTAAGGCCAGATCCTCCAGGCCTTGTAGGCCAATGTTGCTCAAACTATTTATTCCCAGTGTATCATAAGCAGATACATTTGCAAAATACAATAAAAATGATCAGAAATTTAAAATAAAAAGATAAGCAAAACAGGCCAGATGATGGCACAGTCATACAACACAATGATCTGCAAGGCTGACCCACACAGGAAGGTTTCCACTTTGCATCCAAAGACTTCCCTGAGTATGCCAGGCACACATGTGCCCATAATCCAGGCTAGCTAAGGGTAGGGTCAGACCACTGTGCCAGACCCCCTCAGGGGTGCTGCATCTCTGCCTTTCTCTATCTCTCTCACTAATGGACTAAGTAAACTTAAAACAAAACAAAACAAAAGACATATAAAACATAAGCCTACAGTTTTTGTCATTAGTTTTAATAGACATAAAATTATTTTGCCAGTTACTATAAAAGCCTTTAAATGCTTCACCTAAATTTGTGTCTTTTCCTGTGACCAAAGTTAACAGTTCACAGATTGGCACTGTAGACCACACTTTGAGTATTGTAGTATGCACTCATCGGGAGGAGAGGGAGAAAACGCTCCCTATCCCCAATGGGGCATGGTCACATCACAGTCCCCTTTATATTTTCCCATCCTGTTGGGATTTTGGGCATGCACATACATGCACCCAGAATGTTTTTCAATCTGCCAGGACCAGAATTCAAACTCCATGGGCAGCCATGTGGGATATAGCTCTCTTAACCACAAGGCCACAAGACTGGCCCCAGAGTTGTGTGTTTCAAAGATCATTCTGGCTGATATCAAGAAAATAGGTGTAGAGAACCAGCAGTTAGCATAATGGCTATGTCGCTGAACTCCCACGTAGTTGACTGTGGTTCACGTCCTGGACCTGGTGGCTTAAAACTCACGCCGAGCGCGTGTGCGTGCGTGCCCAAGATCCCGAGAGGAGAATGGAGGAGAAGGGATTGTGGCATGACCATCCCCTCTCGGGGGTGATTTCTCACTTTCTGTCTCTATGTCTCTCTCTGTCTGTCTGGCGAGAGCACGTGCCCTATAGAGAAAATCTCTCTAAAAAAAAAGAAAAAGAAAAGAAAATAGGTCTAATTGGGAGAGGCAATTGGAGCTATTGCAGGTATCATGGTGTAAGACAATGTACCTCAGAGAGAATGATATTTAATGCTTGCAAGAACCCATGAAATATGCGTCAAAATCCACTAAGAAAAATTCCATTTCCAGAACTGGCAAATTCAGACTCTCTGAAGCCTTATTTAAACACGGTTCTTAGGGCCACCTTACTGGTAACCTTATAACAAGATCCTTTTGCTGCTTCTCTAAATAGCCTTTCTATGCCATCCACCACCAAAATGGCCTTTACCAAAACCCCATGATGATCCATCTGCCTTACGGGCTTCCAGAGAACACAGCCACCATTCTTCATGAAAATGCCCTGCAATGAATGAAACCCCCAAAGTAGGGAGAGAATCTGCTTATACTGAATGGTCTTTTTACCGTTTCTCTTCTGATAACTTTTAAGAAACACTTGAGTTTATGCAGCTAGAGAACAAGGGTTCAGGGAAGGCCAAGAGGCAACTCAGCTTGGAGAAAGATCTCTGCTTTTAGAGACAAGAACCTGTGACCTGCCATGATATTGCATCTGCTGTAAAACTCTAGCCTCTCTGAGCTTCAATTTCCTCATTTACAATACAGAGCCAGTATTTCCACTATGGCTCATGTGCAAGGCTAATATAAAGACGATTTCAATTCAATTAAAGTCAAACAAACATTTCTGTGACATAAGCAATGTGCCAGACATTGAGCTGGACACTGAGGTTATAAACATGGGAGAAAATGTGCAAATAAAAAAGGACAACCCTACACCATAAATGCAATACACGGGAGAGCTCAAAAGAGGACATTTCTACCCTGAGGGCAAGAGACAAGGATCAGAGAAAGTTCTTCAATAAGGTGGTGGTAATCCATTTTATTTTTTACACTTTTAAAATTTACATTTAAGTACTATGCATCTTTACAGTGTACAAAATGTTTTTTTTTTCCAGTGTGGATACAGTGCATATCAATGAAGTAAAAAAATATTAGCACTTGTATGTCCCCTATACCCTCCCATTCACTCCTTCCTATACTGTCTCTGGTATCTACAGTTGCCCTCCTTTCTATTGTACTTTCCCATCTTTCAGTTTGTGCCATAGAGTGCATATGTTTGGTGTATATTGAGTAGGGACATACAATGTCTCTCTTTCATAGTCTGAGTCCCATTCCTGAGTATTTATCCAAAGGATGGGAAAACAGAAAAATCCTCTTGGGATCTTGGGCACGCACGCCCACGTGCCCGGCATGAGTTTAAGCCACCAGGCCTGGTACTTAGACTGTGGTCAACTACATGGGAGTCCAGCGACGTAGCCATTATGCCAACTGCTGGCCCCAAATTACTATACATCTTTACAGTATACAAAATGAATTTTCCAGCATGAATACTATATACATTATCACCAGACAACTTTCCAATTTTGTATCTGTTCAATATTTTCCTTTTTTTTCCCTTTTGATTCATTCTCTGCTGCCCACCATTGCCCACCTTCCTCCCACACAGTCTCCAGTGCCCACAGATGCTATCCATACTTTAATACCTTCCAATCTTTCCGTTTCTGTGATACTGGGTTGTTGGAAAAGTCATGACATATTTTTGTTTGTTTTTCTATATAAAATGCATCACGACTTTTCTGACAACCCAGTAAAATGCAGACATTCAGTATATACTAGTGGGGACATATGATAACTCTCTTTTTAGTCTGACTTGCTTCATTTACCATTAAATCTTCAATATTTATCCACTTTCTGTCAAATGCCAGAGTCTCACTTTTCATGGCTGAGTGGTACACAATAGTGTTTATGTACCACACTTTTTCAATCCATTCATCTGTTCTTGGACATTTGGGTTGATTTCATGTCTTAGCAATTGTGAATAATGTTGCAATAAACATGGATGTGGAAATGTTTTTCCTACTAAGCATATTTCTATCCTTTGGGTTGCTACCTAGGAGTGGAACTTCTGAACTGTATGATAGTTCTATTTGTAGGTTTTTGAGAAACCTCCACATTATTCTCTACAATGACTGTACTATTGGGTCATTAGGAAAGTCATGATGCATTTTTGCATTTTTATGCATTTTTCCATTCAAAAAATGCATCATGATTTTCCCAATGACCTAATAATTTGCATTCCCACTGATCCACTTTTCAACAGGGAACAGAATTTTCTAAGAACACAAGGCTAAGACACCATCCTGGGGGAGGGACCAACATGATGCACTTGGAAACCCCAGGCAGCTCACTGAGAAAGTGTATGGGAATGAGGAAAAAGGACCAAGAGAACAGGCACAGGAGAATCACAAAGGGCCTGGTTTGTGTATTAGGGAAACAATGAAAGGAGGCGATAGAAGCCTGTCTGAGCATGTGATCTGCCCAGAGTATATTTGAGGTTGTCATAAGGATCATTGTTGGGATTATTTTTGCAGCTTAAAGATGAGGAAAAACTGTTTTTTCTACACATAACATTCCTTGGTAGATACCTCTCGAAAAGAACTAAAAGTCCATTCTATATTATACAGACAGAGACAAAGCCAGTGGCATTTGACTTGCCATGACCTCATTTAGACTACAGATCCTGGAAACACAGGTCCTCTGCACATTCATGAGAAGGCATAAAACTTAAGATGTTGGCCCTGTATAGAAATGTATTACTTTCTTCTGCCAGATCTCCTGAGAGAACGGGGAAAAACTCTCTCAATGATCCCAGTGGTTTCTTTTGATGGTCTCACCATATTCCAAAAGCAATAAATAAATTCTATTTCTTAGGAAAGTGATAAAGACAGAAAGAGTCTGATTTTTTTCTATTCATCAGACACAGCATCACCTTATGGAAATCCATCTAGTGTGCATGTGCACACATGCATGTAAGTGTAAGACAAGAGAGGGGAACACAGAGAACATCTAGAGCCCTCTGTTATAGATGAGTTGTTAACCTCCAAAAATGACTGCACTACAGGACTCTAGCACCCTGCAATTGATGCTTCCAGTTGATGAAATTCTCTCAGGATAATAGCTGCCTCAAAAAGTCAAATACACACCCTTAAATCTGAGATGGAAGAAAATCAAAGAAGCATCTTTCCTATCTTCTTAGGAGTCAGTGAAAGCAACCAGTATAAAGTAGCTGAAACACTGAACCTTTTTCCATTGCCAAAATACTCCCAGAAGAACTCTGAAACCCAAGTCTCTCTGTTTTGGAAACCACCCACATTGATAACAAGAAGTCCCCGAGGTTGGCAGGAGCCCAGAGCATGAACCCAGATGGTTGATGTCACTTTGCAAAGCTATTAAGAGCGTTAATGGGGACCAACAGATAGTGTAATGGTTACATCATTGGACTCCCATGTAATTGACCACGGTTCAAGTCCTGCACCCAGTGGCTTAAACTCATGCCAGGCATATGTGCATGCGTGCCCAAGATCCCAAGAGGAGAATGGAGGAGAAGGGATTGCATCATGGCCATCCCCCCTGGGGGATGCTTTCTTGTTTTCTGTCTCTCTTTCTCTCTGTCTCTCTGGTGAGTGTACATGCCCTATATTAAAAAAACTCTCTCTCAAAAAATAAAGTATTGATGACTTCTTGGGGGTGAAGTCCACTCAGATGGGTGATACCAAGCAGATTAAGTTCTATGCCAGAGGGCTCTTGCCCCACATCCTTCCTTCTTCTCACTGAGAGAGATGCAGATGTGGAGGGAAGGGAATAAGCACAGGCTTTGTATTTGCATACACCTGTTTGAATATGGCTACCATCAAAATTCTTAAATTTGGAGCATGCATCAGAACCACCTTGAAAACTTGTTTAACAAAGACTCCTGGCCCGCACACCCAGAGGTCCTCATTTTCATTCAGTGATGCTGGTGTGAGCTGAGAATTTGCACTTCATCCAAGCTTCCAACACAACTGGCCTATGAACCACTTTTTGAGCAGCCCTGGACTACCACTTACTACCTCTATGATGTTTGCCTAGTTGCCTAACTTCCCGGGCCTCAGTTCCTAATCTATCTTTCTTTCTTTCTTTCTTTCTTTCTTTCTTTCTGAGAGGTTTTTGCTACAGGGCGCATGTGCTCACCAGAAAGACAGAGAGAGACAGAGAAACAGAAAGTGAGAAATCACCTCCCAGGGGGGAGGGCCACACCAAAATCCCTTCTCCTCCATTCTCCTCTCGGGATCTTAGGCATGCACACACACATGCCCAGCGTGAGTTTAAGCCGCTGGGTCTGGGACTCGAACTGCAGTCGACTACATGGGAGTCCAGCGACATAGCCATTATACTAACTGCTGGTCCCAGTTCCTAATCTTCTAAATAAGCAGAATAATATTTGTCTCCTAGAGTCTTCATGGGCATTGCATGGGAGAACCTGTTTACTAGTGACTGGTACATAAGAGGCTATTGGTAAATCTAGAGTTTTTATTGGAAAAAAAATAATGTCCCAAGAATTCTCATGGCAGTAATACAGGTAGAATCTCAGGGCCTTCTAACCCTTATCTCAGGGAAAAAAAGAAAAGAAAAAAAGAAAGAATTATACATACACACACTCCTTCATTTATTAAAACAATATAAGATGAGATCTTTGGATTACTTGAGGCTTACTTGTTCATGAGAAGAAAAGAAAAGAATGAAGCTCCAGAGGGCTGCCCGGCTGGTCTCTAAGTTCTTTATCACTGAACCATAAAGTATTAATTACATGGAACCTGTTTTGTGCTGGCCATTGAGAACTGAACTAAAAAGGCCCCCCACTAATGTCCCTGAGAATACCATGGAAGTCAGACACAAGCAAATAATAAAAATACATTGTTTTAAGAATCTTGTTAATAGAAATACAGGTTAGGCATTCCTAGTTCTAAAATCCAAACTCCAAAATATTCCAAAAATCTCAACTTACTTAGCACTCACTTGATACCATGGGTGGTAAATTCCACACCTGACCTCATGTGATGGGTTATAATACAAAATATTGTATGAAATTACCTTTAGGCTGTGTGTATAAGGTATATATGAAATGTAAATGAATTTGATGTTTAGACTTGAATGTTTAGTCCCATCTAGATGTTTAGTTCCATCTTTAAAATACTTCATTATATATATATCCAAACATTACAAAAATCTGAAATCCAGAACACTTCTCATCCCAGGCATTTTAGATAAAGGATACTCGGCTATTTCACAAATGCTATATAAGTCAAGAAGAACAGGGTATTTGTCTTGCCTGCAAAAACAAATATATCCAAAGTTTGGTAAGCTTCACCAAAGAGAGTCTATTTGCAATGGGGTTTTGAAGAATGCATAGCAGGAGGAAAGACATACCAAGCAGAAACAAGAGCATAGAAGCAGGAAGGTAGGTAACAAGCAGATACTGGAACAGCTTGTGCTGTGTGTACCGGAGTAAACTGTGCAGGGCAGGAGAAGTAAAGGCTACTGTAGGTTTGTGAAGGGCCTAAAGGACGATAGTGAGTAATTCTTCATGAATGAAATAAGGTCACCTCAAATATTTGAGCCAAGAAATGACACAATCACACTGGGGTTTTGACAGAGCACTGTGGCAGATATGTGTAGGTGGGTTAGAGGACTAAAGATAGAAGTAAAGACACTATTCAAGATGCAAGAAATGGTAAAAGTCTGCCCAAGGGGGTTACATAGGGAAGGAGATGAGGTAAAGAAATCAAAAGGCATTTCAAAAGAATTGCCCAAACTAGTTCCAACTATGTCTTACCACTTTATATAAGGCAAGATTCATACAAGGAACTAATCCTCAGGGACCAGAGCACACAAACTTTAACAAACAGTATCTCCCAGGTCTTACTCAAGTGGCTATAAGACATAAACAGCTTGTTTGATGGAGTGTTCTAAAAGTTTAACAAAAATATCCTGCATGGAGTTATAGACAAGGGGCTCCAACCACCTTTTATCTTTAGCTGCAATGTCACTGTCCTGTCAGGTGACAGGGGTGGAAAATCCAAGAGGAAAATATCTAATCAGTTGCTGGTATCAAAGCCCTAAATTTCCACATTCCTGTTCCCCTTCCTTCAAAGCATGAGTACAAGGACTTAATAGTGGCCACTTTACTAAGGGGCCTACATTTCTGCCACAAACGGCCAGTTCCCTCTACCAATACCTCTGTCAGGCTAGCCAAACGATTCCTATTGCCCACTCAGCCTCACCTTGCTCCCCTGCCCTACTGTGGGTCTGGTCAGCTCCATGGAGGAGCAGGAGAACTACTAGATACAGAGTAATTTAACTATGGGCAAGTCATAGCACCCTATTGGCTTGTTTCTTCATGGGAGTACTAGCATCTGATCTATGGTAAGGATTAAATACCAAAAAGTACATAAAAACACTCTGTAACTGTAAATCAGTGCATGATTCTATTGTTTCTACTTCCAATGCAGCCTCTTAGTGTTAGCTTTTGTCTCTGCCTTCTTTTTTCAGCTGATTACCATCCCCCTTGCTGACCTAGGAAAGGTCATTTTGAGGTTAATTACTGGGTAGCAAGACTGAACTTATTTGGTCCATCTGCCCATCTATCCCTCCAACCCTTCCACAAACATACATCCAGCATATTGCATGCCTGCAGCTGCTAGGACAATAAAGCACATGGTTCCTGACCTCAAGGAGCTCACAGATGAGCCTCAGAACCTAGCTACAATGTTCCCATCCAGAAATGAGGAAAGACTGTGGACAATAAACAGTAAGTATAAGATTTTGTAAAATTTACAGAAAGAGTGAAAAATAAATGAGAAGGCAAAAGGGTGATTTGGGGAGTGTCTACTCTCCAACAAATTCTCTGGACTGTAGTTCACGATATATCCCAGGGCGGAGCCAATACCTGGAGAAGAACAAGAGCTCAATGAAGTCTAATTTATGTTTAAACTTTGTTGCAGAAACCACCTCCATGAATTCAGATCCCAGTTTCTTCATTTACTATGTGACAGTAGAAAATTATGTGACTTCTTTGTGCTTCAGTCTCCTCTTCTATAAAATGGATAGATACAGGACCAGCAGTTGGCGTAATGGCTATGTTACTGGACTCCCATGTAGTCGACCGCAGTCTAAGTCCCAGATCTGGTGGCTTAAACTCACGCTGGGCATGTGTGCGTGCATGCCCAAGATCCCAAGAGGAGAATGGAGGAGAAGGGATTGCAGTGTGGCCATCCCCCCTGGAGGGTGATTTCTGGTACTCTGTCTCAGTCTGTCTTTCTGGCGAGCACAGGCGCCCTATAGCAAAACACCTCCCCCTCCGAAAAAAAAAAAAAAAAAGGTAGATATAGTACTTTTAAGTGTTATTGAAAAAAATGTTAAAAAAGTTAATATTTGGAAAATGCTTAAAACAGTGTCTGGCACTTTGTAATCATTCTATGAGTAAGTGCTATTAGTATATTATTACTACCACTATTACTATTATCATTAAGCAATCATAAAACAGGAGTGGTGGCTATCTTTTAGGCAACAGGACAGACCAATGTCACTCAAGTTCACATTTACCGCAATTGCCCAAACTTCCCCCACAAGCCTGGTAAGGTGAGTGCCCCAGCAGAGGGACCTGCCTCCAGTTGATCTGACTAGTAAGGGCTCAGCCTGATGCTCTCTGACTTTGCAGGCCACATTAGGTCTCTGGGAACAGAACCAAATATCCTTATTACATCTTGTCCAAAAAAGACAGACCAGCCATCAAAGGGGCAGTTTGGAAGCCAAGGAAATGGGTATAGCAGGGTATATCTACCTGCTTGGGTGAGTAGGATAATTTCCAAAGGCAGACAGGTAGATTCAAAAACATCACACCTCTCTGTGGAGTTTCCAGGGCAGCAGATGAATGGACCAGTGTTCCAAGAACAGGAAGAATGCCTCATGGTGCTTGGGACCAAGGGCAAGTCTCTATTCTAGGATGGACACTAACTTAGGGCAAATAAATTTTGATTTGGGTTCTGCCTCCCACCAGCTAGGGAATATGGACAAGTTCCTGACCTTTCATATTCTGTGTCTTCAACTACAAAATGGGAATAACAAAACCTACTTATCAGATTTAAGTTGTATCCTAGCAGAAGACCCAGCACATCACAGGCATTAAAAGTTGTGAGATGAAAGAATCTGTAATAGATCTGGTATTGACTATTACCTGCATCTTCAAAATAGGAAACCCTTACACGAACTTGCTCACCCATACATTTTCCATGTGCTTCCTTCATGCCCATGAGAGCTGAGGCCCTGCACCTGGTATAACCTGGGGATAGCTGGTATGCAGAGGGACAAGGGCAAGGGCATGGCCCTAGAGAATTCTCAGTTAATAAGCTGTATGCAAGCCCAGCACAACTTGTGCCAGCCAAGGGAATTCAAAGCACTGGGGTCGCTGAAGAATTGCCATGTTTTAAAAAGAAAATAGCCAGGTATCTGGATGATAACAAAATGCTCTGCAAGATGACTCACATGGGAGGGTTCTGGAGACCCCAAAGACCTCCTTGAGTATGCCAAGCATGCACATGCCCATGATACGCGGCTAAAGCTGAGGGGTTGATCATGGCATGAAGACTCTGTTAGGGTTAACCTTTTTTTCCTCTGCCTCCTTCTCTTATGGAAAAATGAAATAAATAAACCAGGGGAAAAAAAAAAAAAAAAAACAGCCAGGCCTATGAATGAAAGTACCTCAATTTGGGGATTAACTCACATGAGAGCTTCAAGAAACCCAGCAGGCAATAGCAGCCAATGTCCTGAGCCTATTTTGAGCAAGCCTAATGCTTTTTGCATTTTACTCAAGTCAGTTATTATTTACTGAAGGATATCACTTTTCATACCCACAAAGAATCCAAGAAACTATCAAAAGGCTCAGCTTCTCCCAGGCCTCCTAAACCCAAGTCACTTCTCTTCTCAGAGTCTAGGTTGTCTCATTTGTAAATTACAAACAACTATCTTAAGTAGCTAGGAGGACAGAGGGGCAATATCTGTGGTGTCCTCAGTGGTTTCTCTCATCTCACTTCATGGTTTAGATCTCAGAGGATTATCAAAAAAGGTAGAGTGTGACGGAAGCTTTACCAAATGGAAAGAAGCATTTTTATAAATTCTCCTTTTTAAGCATTTCACGTGATATGTGTTTCCCAACTCCCCACACCTATGGAGATGATTTCATCATCTTCCTCTTGCCAAAGGTAAGTTCTGATGAACAGCTTTCCCACACTCTGAACGGGGAAGAAAAGGACAGGGTAGACAGGGGCAGCACCAAGACCTCAACTCAGGGTGTTCTCTTTCCTGCATTTTTCTTCCTTCCCCTTTCTTCATTTTTCATCAGTGTTTCTTTAAATTCTACCTTTGTGCTAGCATGACCGAACAAATATACAGAAAGTACAGGACAGATGTCTCACTGTGCTCGGGTCTGAGGCAAGTCACTGCTCTAAGAACACCAACTTGGTATCAGGGCAACTAGACTAAATCTGGGCTCTGCCTCTTACCAGCTGGGGTTAGACAAAGTCCCCAAATCCTTTAGAGTTTCTGTGGGCTTCTCTGGGAGGATGAGGCATTCCTAGAGTTCAAATTTAGATTTAACTTAAAATCTTGCAGTTTTCTTACTATTCTGGGCTTAAATTTTAAAGAGCAAAACAAAATAAACTCTTCTCTTAAGGAAGGGTTTTATTGTTTGTCTGAAAAGTCATGATGTATTTTTCTATTTCTTCATTTTTCATCAGTGTTTCTTTAAATTCTACCTTTGTGCTAGCATGACCGAACAAATATACAGAAAGTACAGGACAGATGTCTCACTGTGCTCGGGTCTGAGGCAAGTCACTGCTCTAAGAACACCAACTTGGTATCAGGGCAACTAGACTAAATCTGGGCTCTGCCTCTTACCAGCTGGGGTTAGACAAAGTCCCCAAATCCTTTAGAGTTTCTGTGGGCTTCTCTGGGAGGATGAGGCATTCCTAGAGTTCAAATTTAGATTTAACTTAAAATCTTGCAGTTTTCTTACTATTCTGGGCTTAAATTTTAAAGAGCAAAACAAAATAAACTCTTCTCTTAAGGAAGGGTTTTATTGTTTGTCTGAAAAGTCATGATGTATTTTTCTATGTTTTTCTATGCAAAATGTGTCATAACTTTCTGACAATGTTGTTCTCATCTACCCCCAGGGAGATTCCTTCAGCAAACCTCATTGCGTTTTAACCCTATGATGCCACTACAGTAGCCAAAGTGGACGCAATCAATCTAAAAAGAAAACACAGTCAACAAAAACCTGTCACCCCCCTCAAATTCCTCTTGCCTGAAAGCAGATGATGCCTGTATTTATTCTGCATGCTCTCTTCTCCACTACTCCAGTTACATAACTAGACAAACACACAGCAGAAACCCACAGCGTGTCATTTCACCCAGCATGGATAGATGCCCAGAAGTTATTCTATACCTAAACATTTGGCTGTTGTGAAAAAAGTGTCAGCAAACTCTAAAAACTGTGTCTAACCAGTTTCCAGAAAGCTGCTGGTCGACCTTCCTATTTCCAGGTTTATGAGAGGTCATCTCCTTAGAAGAGACTTCAGTGTTTTAAGACTTCAGCTTCGAGTTCTGACCCAAAGCAGAAAGTCTGTAAAAATAAGAATTGAACTCAGGGAGATGGGCAATAAAAGGAAGAGCAGTAACTGAACACAGTTCAGCTGAAAGTAGATGAGCAAATTCATGAACAGTACAGAGCTCTTGAAGCCTGGCTCTACTACTCTTTAACTGTATGACCTCGAAAAGCTATTCAACCTTCCTGGACCTTACTTTTCCAGGTTGCAAAATAGCAACAGGTAATTACCTCTACCTTCCAGGACTGCCATGAGCATGAAGAATGATATATATGTAAAATATCCCACACAGAAAATGTCCCAATGAAACATGACTCATCTTTTCCCTCAAATATGATTCACCCAGTTCTTTATTTCACAAGCAGAGTGGTCAATCAATCAGTCCCTGGTAGGCAGCCCTCCATGAGTTTTTTTTTCCCATAGACAGATCTCATTCCTGGGAAACTGAAAAATGCCAAGAGTCCCCTTTATGGTTTATAAGTTCATTGCTGACTTCTTGATCAGGAGCTAGAAATGAAGTAAACTTTGATTTTCAAATTGAACCTGTCCATAAGTGTCTATGAATGTTATAGCTAGAATACATGCAGTCACCAGAGAGAGAGACAGATGGAGAGGCATAGACAGAGAAAGGGAGAGAGAACACACACCCCACCCTCCAGTGGGGCATAGTTAAGCCACAATCCTTTCTCCATTTCTCCATCCCATCTCCTCCATTTCTCCATCTCATCAGGATTTGGGGGATGCACACAAACAACCCCATTGTGTTTTTCAAGCAATGGGGCCAGAATTCAAATCGTAGGTGACCATGTGGACCTGGCTTCTTTAACTGCTGCACTACAGGATCTAGCCCTGCAGATTTTTCCTGTAACATACCACTAGGTTCAAAGTATAGTCCCTAAGAAAAATAAAAACAGAGCACTGATGGACTGGAATTATCCTAAGCTTTCTTCTGTGAAAAGTAAAATATTTACAAAGGTATGCTGTTCCTGAGATGGTGGCTCTCATCTGTGACTACACCGGGATTTTTTAGATGTGACGTCTAGTGGTCAGTGAGAGAACAGCTGCCAAAGAACCAGGTAAGGAGGAAGAATTGCGTCTGATTTGTCCACTCTGGATGGGAGAATTTTCTATTTTTTTAAATTCTAAATTGAACTATATATAAGAGATAAAATACCATGCATCAGAATTTTTTATATTAATTTGTATTTTGTTCTTTGTGATTTTTCACCTCCACTCCTGACCCAATTAGGAAGTAACCATCCACTCCTCAACCAATAGAGAGCAAATAACCAAACAGTTAAGTCTGTGTCCCCTTTTTGTCCTTTGTAAAATCCTAAACTTACTGAAAACAATTATAATGGTGAGTGAGAAGGTGATTGGGAAGATGGCACAGAAGGTGCTACGTTCCTTTCAGAGTTTTGAAGGAGCAAAGGGACACGTAGCCCCCAGAGATTAAGACTCCATAGTGGGGGCTGTGAGAAGTGGTAGTCCACATCTGCTATGTGGCAGTGTAACAGGGTCATGTCAGGGCCTCACAGGGGTGGCTGTGAGAGACTCATGGTGCACAGGTTCCCAGCCAGGACCAAGAGTCTCTGTACTGAGCATGGCAGAGAAGAAGCAGAGCCACCAGCCAGATCTGGAGGGAGCCAGGCTGACACCAGGTAGCTCTACAGCACCCAGCGTGGACCAGTGAGCCATGATCTGAGTCTTCCTTCCCTTGACCTCCTTTGTGCTTCTCTGGTTCCTAGGACTTCCATGAAGTCTGAAGGAGAAACCCCAGGTAATGACTCTGAACTTCCTGCCAACCAATTGGGATGGAGCTTAAAAGAAGATTCGATTTTTAGGAAATTATGAAAGATGATATGTCTTACACACCTAGGTATGTGAACTCAAGTTTCTACCTCAAGTTTCTCCTTGCCCTACAAGGCCTCAGTTCTCTCTCTCCTTCCTGTATCCATTAATCTTCAGTCACATGGTTTTATTCAAGACTATGAAATTATGATTCTTAGTTTTACCACACTGGGTTACAATTTAAGAATTTAGATGTCAAATGTGATTACCTGTCACAGAGACCAGCTTCCTTCATTCAGTCAGGCATAGTTGGAAGGGTATCAGAATCACCTAGAAAGGTTTTTCAATGCATACCTCTTTGTCACTGCCACCCCAATATCTAAGGTAACCTGGTTCTCTGGCAGCTAAGAAGATGGGAAGATACAATGTATTTTTAAAACTTTTTTGGAAATAATTTCAAACTTATAATAAAAGCAGTAAAAAGAACATTCAAAGATGCTCTACCCAAATTCACCTAATATTAACATTTTACCCCATTTTATTCCCGCTTTCTCTTTCCTCTTCCCCTCCTTTTTAAATTTATTTTTGTTGTTGTTGTTGTTGTTGTTGAGAAGTTTTTGCTATAGGGCACATGCACTTGCCAGAAAGACAAAGAGACAGAAAGTGAGAAATCACCCTAGGGGTGATGGCCATGCCACAATCCCTTCTCCTCCATTCTCCTCTTGGGATCTTGGGCATGCACACACATGCACCTGGCATGATTTTAAGCCACCAGGTCCGGGACTTGAACCGTGGTTGACTACATGGAAGTCCAGTGACATAGCCATTATGCCAACTGCTGTTCCCTCCCCTCCTCTTCTCTCTCTCACATATGTATGTGTGCATGTATATGATATATATCTGTGGGGATTATAGGTTTACAGGTGTGTGTGTGTGTGTGTTTAATCATTTTAGGGTAAATTACACAGATTATAGCCTTTTACTTTTATATACTTAAGGGTATATGCCCTAAGAATTTTAAAAACTATAGTGCAGTTATCAACTTAATACATTTCCACTGACACAGTTCTTTTACCTAACCTACCATCTGTAGTTGATCTAATAAAATCCTTAAAGCATTTGTCTCCCTCCAGCAGAATCCTGTCTAGGATCAGGGATTGTCACTAATCATCACAAGGCTTTATCCTTCTAAAGAAGGATAATTGGGAACATTTTCAACAGTCTTTCCTTGTCTTTTAAAACATTGATTTTTTTAAAGAGATTGTCCAACACTTTTTTCATATAGAAGAGAATATTCTTCATTTTGTGTGAGTCTGACGTTTCCTTGTAATTAGGTTAAGGTTTTGTATTCTCAGCCAGAACTCCACTCAGATGATTTCCTCCAAGGGTCTCACATCTGGAGGCACAAAATATCCATCTGTCCTTCACAGTAATTTTTATTTTTATTTATTTTTATTTATTTTTGCTATAGAGTGTGTGCACTTGCCAGAAAGAGAGAGACAGAGAGACAGAGAGCAAGAAATCACTCCCGGGGGGATGGCCATGCTGCAATCCCTTCTCAGGATCTTGGGCATGCATGCACATGTGCCCAGCGTGAGTTTAAGCCACCGAATCTGGGACTTGAACCGTAGTCAACTACCTGGGAGTTCAGCAGCATAGACATTACGCTAACTGCTGGTCCCAGTAATTTTAATTTTGATCACCTCATCACAGTGCTGTCAGATTTTTCCTCAATATTCCTACTGTTTTATTTCCTCCCTTGCAAGATGTTTTAAGGTTATGCAAATATCCTGGTCTTCCCGCAAAATTGCACCCACTCTGTAGATTTAGTGTCCAATGATGATGTTTGCCTTATCCAATCTTTAGCATGCATAATGGATATGAAATAATGTTTTAAAAAAAGAACCATTTAATTCCATTTGTTATTGTCATTACTTTTTTATTTGACCAGAGAGAGACACAGAGAGAGAGAAAGGGAAAGTAAGAAAGCAAACCATTGGTCTAATCTCAAACCATGGTCAGCCATGTGGGAGTCCAACACCTCAACCACCATGCTACCTGCTGGCCCCAAAATAATGTTATTTTACCATTATTACAAAAACTCCACAAGTCACTAGGGCTAGAGCACCTCTACATTCCAAACAGTTGAGAACTACTAGTTAGAGAACCTCTACAACACTGACAGTATTGAAGATTTTAGGTGTAGAAGTCATGCAGGATGTTATTAGTGTTTTATTCAAAAAGGAATGGAAGTCAACATTTATCAAGCACCTACGATATGCAAGCCCTTTAAACATTACCCCACTGACCCTTCATGCCTACCCTATAAAGTAGGTATTTTTATAGATTAACATACTGAGGTTTGGAGGAATTAGCCAACACACAGGAGGTGTACAACTACTAAGTAACTACATTGAAATTTGAATCTAGTTCTATCTGACTTAAAAACCCATGCCTTTTACATTCTGCTACTTTCATGGATACCTTCTGATCATGTTCAAAACAGATCCAAGCTATAAGGTCTACTCATCACACTGTGTCTATACAGAACTACCCTAACGCATCTAGAACATTGGCTGGGTACAGCCCATGTGTGATGTTCAAAACACAGTGTATAAAGACCACTAGGACTTATCCAAATGGAGCTACTATATTCAGTGACCACATTGACCCATTTTCCAGTCTTGAAGTTGATGAACTGGAGTATCCCATGTCCCCACATTCTCTGAGCCTATCATGGAGCCATAAAACCACCTTGTAGCACTAGCAAAAATTCTGCTGAGAAGCCTTTTGTATTTCTCCCTTCCTTTTCAACTAAGCTTTTTGAAAATGCCCAAACAGATGCTTTTTTGTTCCTCCAGTTTCACACTACAATATCCTCTATTGTTCTAAATCAAATTACATTTTGTTTTGGAATTTGGGGTAGCTTTGCCAAGAAGCAAGGGCAATAGTCCAGTTTGTAATGAAATTCACTCAAATACAAAAAATTAAAAAGTAGTAATGGGTCTAAGGAATTAACAAAATAGAAAGGGTGGACCACTGCAGACAGAGTTCAAGATTAGCAAGAATGAAGTGAGAGAGAAGAGAATTCATTCCTCTAGCATCTTGTGCTATTTTGTAATGCCTTAGCTCAGATAATTACAATGCTACTTGCATTTAATAAGCAACTCTGGCCAGCATGCTTTCAATCTCTCTCAGTTTATGGGGTCTAAGTGAGGCTGGCTTGCTACATCTTTCTGCTCGGGGTGGCCACCCAATTTAAACCAGTCGGTACATTTAACTAACCCCCATTCATAGTGATTCATTCAGGGATGGGCACATGATCCAATCTAAGCCAACAGAACTATGTTATAGGACTTCATACAAGAACAATAGAGAAAAAGAAGGATGGTCTTTCCCTTTTAAGAACGATGTAATGGAGGCCACTACACAGACAGGGTTTACCTGTGAGTAAAGCCAATGTGAAAGAAAGTAGAGCCAAGAGATGAAAAGAGAGATTCAGAAACATAACAAACCTGAGGACATAATCTGAGCTGCTGAATCAAACTGTCTAAAGCTAGGCTTTGTTTTGGCTTCTGTTTTGTTAAGTCAAGAAGTTTTCATTGAAACCAGTGGAGTTGAGTCTTTGTCAATTGTAACCAAGGGAATCCTGACCAACAGAAAGAGAGATATATACACAAATAATCTTAAAATGGGTCAGGTTAATGGCTGTTAGAAATGACAAACACATGGTTTTACATGTGCTCATGGGAGAATGACATCGCTATCAGTAAGATAATGAAGGAAAGTTTCATGAAAGAGGTAGTATTTGACCAAGTTCCTAAGTTCCTAAGAATGATGCAGGAACATCTGGGAAAGTTCCCTTCTAAGATAGGGAATGGAGTAGATAAGACTGTGTATATTGCACACTGTACGCATATTTTGAAAAACTATACTGTGCCCCACTAAGATACAACCAATTATATATAAACCAGAAATCACATTAATTAAAAAACCTTTTTAAAAGAAGGATTCAAAAGCCAACTCATAAGTCAAAATTAGGAAATTTTCATCTAAGAGTGGAGAGAGGGCTGAGGGGCATTTGGTTTGGCTACACAAGCAAGAGATGCCTACAGAGCACTTAGTGGAGCTATTAGTAAGCCTTGCAGAACTTGGCTCTGGATGTGGGAGGGATCTCCAGGATCTCTGTTGCATAGGTAGCAGGAAACACCTTGGAGTGAATGGGAACACTAGGCCCATGTCAATTAAAAAGAGAAGGGGGGCTGAGGTACATACTTGGAGGCACATCTCCATGTGAGGAAAGAGTAGAGAAAGGGGAGTCAAGCTGGAAGGAGGGTGGTGATCCACTGAGCACTGAGGCAGGAAGGCTTCTGAAACAAAGGACTGAATGGCCTACAGTAAACTAACTTTCTCTCCCTTTCTTTCTCTTTGACACACATACTGTCTAACATCATCACACATAATCCCTAGACCATCTGAAGTGGGGTCTCTTCCCAAACTCTGGCAATGACTGGGAAAGACATAATGTCACAATGGGGAAAAACCCCTCATAAGTCACCTCTTTGTCTTCTAATCACTGCCCTGTTGCTCTACCCAGCACAGACTGTATATCTCTGCCACTAACCCCTCCTATCTCTAGAGCATTGAGGCACCTTACATACATCATTTTATTCTTCTTAATGAGAGAGTGATAGAGCATGCAAATGAAGGGAGGGAAGGAGAGTGAGCAATATGGGGGTATTTTTGACTGGCTCTTGCCACATCCTGACCCTCCCACTCCAGTGTCCCAGACAGCTAGGGTCACAGACCTGCACCCCCATCTCTGGCCTATTTAAGCTGGGCCAGGAACAAACTCAGGTCTTCTAGGTGGACTCAGCTGCGTCACAGCAGCATCCTCCCATTTTCACCACTGTGACTAGATCTGTACCATCACTTTTAATCATTATACCACTCCTAGGAATTAGGGGTTATTCTCTGTAATAATTACTCTCCTTTCCTGGCTAGCAAGGGGGCAAGAGAGATGAGGAGGGACCAGCTAGAATGCTTGATCATCAATTATTAGTTATTCTGACTTGGCTAGAACCTCTCATATCCTGTGAGTTCTTTTTCAGGAAATCTGAAAAAGGTGGTAAATTCTAATAAACAAGTTACCAGCACTTGCCAAATTCACATTGTCACAACAGCTGTGGCACTTGCCCCACACAGAAACCTAAAGAATCCCTCCTAAATGTTTGTCAGAGTGTTGTTTATAGTTAACACACTGCAAACACCTAAATATATTGCATTAAGCCAGTGCTTTTCACACTTTAATGTAACACAAACCACCTGAGGGTGGTGTGAACTGTAGATTCTGAGCCAGTAGGTAGCTTTGGATGCCTCATTTCTTTTCTTTTTTTTTTTTTTTTTTTTGGAGAGATTTTCACTATAGGGTGCGTGTGCTCGCCAGACAGAGAAACAGAGAGACAGAAAGCGAGAAATCACCCCCCCCCACCCAGGGGGGATGGCCACGCCGCAATCCCTTCTCCTCCATTCTCCTCTCAGAATCTTGGGCACCCCCGCACACGCGTCCGGTTTGAGTTTTAAGCCACCGGGTCCAGGACGCAAACCACGGTCGACTACATGGGAGTGCAGCGACATAGCCATTACACTAACTGCTGGCCCCTGGATGCCTCATTTCTAACAAATTTTGGGTGAGCGCAATGCCCGCAGACCATTCTCAGGAAGTCAAGCTGGCCTGGAGACATGAGACACCCCCAGTCTGTGGCCAGGAGCTGGATGTAATATAGTTACTGTGGAAATCTTGTGCATCGTTTTTTATGGCATATAGTATGAAGGTATGGACTTTGGACCAGGATCCAGATTTGAGAAGATAAACTGGGTCTTCTTGCCCAGTTCTGGGGTGCTACAACCTGGTGTTTCTTCCCCTAGATTAGTTACAATGAATATCAATAAATCACCTCCACTTTGTCTCACCTGTTCTTACCAGCAGACTCTCAGCCAATGAAGGACCTTGCCTGAGAAATAGAGTTCATTAACCTGGTAAGTGAATGAAGCATAGCAATGGTAACATTCTAACATGTAGATAACTCTCCCAGCCTTTCATGACCAGTCAGGAGAATAGACACTGATAAACAGAAGGATGAAATGACAATAGGGTCAGCAGTGAATATGACAAGGAACAGCTTGCAGTCTAGGGTCCAGACTCAGTGGAAGCCTTCATGACACACCTTGACTGACCTGTCGGGGATGGGGGACGGGGGAGAATGCTGCTTACTAACAAATGGCGAAATTGGGTCAGCCAGTGGAGTGGTAGTTATGGTGGCTGGATTCTACATGGCTGACTGCAGTTTGAGTTCTGGACCGAGCAGCTTGAAAAACACATTAGTTGCATATGCATACATGCCTAAAATTCTGAAAGGGAAGAGAAATGTAGAAGAGATTGCAGCATAATCATTCACCATGGGGGAGGGGAGTGTTTTCTCACTCTCCCTCTCTCTCTTTCTCCAAAGAGCACACATATCCTCTGATAATTTTTTTAATTATTAAAAACATAGATATCTTTAAATAATTATTAAACATACTTTTAAATTTAGCAAAAATGTACAGTATTCAAGAAAAAAGGATAAAAATTCAAGAATTAAAATTCATGCTGTTTTACCAAAATCTGGGGAGGAAGATGAAAAGAAAGGAGAAAAACAGATTTTTGTAAATCATGCCTTATTGGTTACACATATGGAATAGCAAATGCTATCAGTTAGAGGGCCAATGGGCAACATGGTGGTTAAGGCAGCTGGATCCCATGTTGCCTGCTGCATGGTTTGAGTCCAGTCCCAATGGTTCGAGAAACGTACCAGATATGTTTGTGTTTCCATGCCCAAAATCATGACAGGATGGAGAATTGGAAGAATAGGAATTGTAATGTGATCATGCCCTATTAGGTGGTGTGTTCTCCCTCTCCTTCTCCCTCTGTCTCTCTGTCTCTGAGAAGCAAATGAGCAATATGGCAAATTTTTTAAAAAAGAAAATAGCAAAGTTAATAAGGAAGTAATCAGGATTAGTCAATCAAAGAAATATGACTAAAGGGAGATAAAGTGATGTCATTCACAAGGGTAGAAAACAGTCCAGGTGGGACCAGCAGTTAGCATAATGGCTGTTACTGAACTCCCATGTAATCAACCGTGGTTCAAGTCCCAGACCCGGTGACTTAAACTCATGCCGGGTGCGTGTGCAGGCGTGCCCAGGATCCCGAGAGGAGAATGGAGGAGAAGGGATTGTGGCATGGCCATCCCCCCTGGGGGGTGATTTCTCACTTTCTGTCTATCTCTGTCTTTCTGGCGAACGCACAAGCCCTATAGCAAAAAAAAAAAAAAAAAAAAAAAAACCACACCGGGAATGGATAAAAAAAAAAAAAAAAAAAAAAAAATCCAGTCCAGGAATGGATAGAAGAGATAGGTGCATGGTTTATGTGGGTCAAGTTGCAATTGAAACTCCAGTTGGAGGCATTTGGGCAGTTTGTGGCATACTGGTTGATGCAAGGGACAATACAGAACCCAAAAAGCATGTGGTGCCAAAGGAAGAAGTATAACCTTTTTGAAAGTTATCCAAATTCTTTAAATTATATTTTTAATTTAAACTTAATAATATTATCATTTGTGTTTAGAAAATGTTCCAGTGTCTTGAAGTGTGTTCATTTTTTTTGTATTTTTAACTTTAAGAAAAACAGTTTTAGCTTTAATAAATCAAAATACAAAAATGTTAAGAAAAAATTTGCTTAAGACTTAAAGCCAGGAAAAAGGTTAGGATTCTGTTCAAACAGTAGGTAGAAATTAAAACTCAGAAAAAAAAAAAAAAAGATATGGACAAAGCAAAAATCTAATAAGTGCAATATAATTTTCTTCTGAAGCACTATTTTCTCTTCATTTCTTTCCCCTTTTACCAAAGAAAGGCATGAACTAACTTATTTGCAATAAATAAATAAATAAATTTTGTCTCAATTTGATCTATTATTTGCACAAAGCCCAACTTTTTTTTTTTTTTTTGAGAGGTTTTTGCTATAGGGCATGTGCGTTGGCCAGAAAGACTGAGAGAGACAGAGAGATAGGAAGCAAGAAATCACTCACCAGGGTGGATGGCAATGCCACAATCCCTTCTCCTCCATTCTCCTCTTAGGATCTTGGGCACACACGCACACGCACCTGGCGTGAGTTTAAGCCATCGGGTCCAGGACTCAAACCACAGTCAACTACATGGGAGTTCAGTGACATAGCCATTACACTAACTGCTGATCTCCAAAGCCCATTTTTTAAAAGAATTATTTATTTAACTTTACTTATTCATTCATTTATTTTTAAATTTGACCAGTGAGAGACAGACAGACAGACAGAGAGACAATGAGAAAGCAATCCACTAGGTCCAAGATTCGAACCATGGGCGGCCATGTGGGAGTGTCTAGTGCCTTAACTACCTTGCCACCCACTGGTTCCAAAAGTCCATTTTAAAAAAAGAAAAAGAAAGAGAAATTACTAAAATCTCATACATCCAATGCAAACATTCCAAGCAGACCAGATCACCAGACCATGAACATATACATCTACAGGGAATTTCAGAAAAGAAGTTATTTCTCATTGAACTAACAAAAGTGGAATTCCCCTACTTAATTCTGAAAACTCTAAACACTTATTTGCACAAATCAATAGACTTTCAATGTCCATTGCCTGCATTGAGATTTATTTACTACATACTAAAAACTTTGACTTTCAACCAACAAAATATTCAGTTAATTTGCCAGTTAGTTTGCCTGTCAGTTTGTCTCATCAACAGTCATCCTCTCTTCAAAGACCAGCAAAGACTAGCAAAAAAACGTTCTGATTATGTTTGGGGCAATAGGCCCAGTCCCATAGGATGACTTGTGATTATTCATTTTAAGAGAGAAATTTTTGCAATAGGGTGCATGTACTCATTGGAGAAGCAGAGAAAGAGAAACAGAAACTGAGAAATCACTTTCTAGGGGTGATAGCTACACCGCAATCCCTTCTCCTCCAGTCTCCTCTCAGGATTTTGGGCATGCATGCACCACGTGCCTGGCTTGAGTTTTAAGCCACCAGTCCGGGACTCAAAACACAGTCAACCACGTTGAGGTCCAGCAATGTACCCATTTCTCCATCTGCTGGTCCCAACTTTTGATTATTCTAAATCAGTAATGACAATTCTCTCTATTAAGTCAGTAGATTGATCCAGAGATGCACATGTGACCAATTCTACCCAATGGGATTTAAAGAAATAATTGCTTAGGCAGACATATTGCCACTATTAAGTGTTAAGTTGGAGAACAAAAACTGAGGCATGTAGATCTATTTTAATTGAGTATACAGGTTTAATGTAACAATGTAAAAGAATACATTGAGTTAAAAGAGACAGGTCCATGCTATAATTTTAACAAGTATTTATTAGGCATGTACCATGTACCCTATAACACTGGGTAAAGAATAATCAGTAACCTCTGTAGCACTGGCTTTGAAATGTAGGTGGAGGTGAGGTTCTTTCCAGGTACTAAAGAACGACCCTAACGCCTAGAGAGAGAGAAATCTATTTCAGCTAGGACATACCCAGGAAGTGACTATTCAATATGGTGCTCAAATAAAATTAGTTACAAAAAAAAAAACAAAACCCAGAAGTCGAAATCAGAGCAGTGACAGATATTAAGACAGAGTGTCCAAATCATAGAGGACCAGCAGATGGCGCAACGGCTACGTTGCTGGACTCTCATGTAGTCGACTGAGATTCGAGTCCTAGACCCAGTGGCTTAAACTCATGCTGGGCATGTGTGTGTGTGTGCACGCGCTCGCAGATCATGAGAGGAGAATGGAGAAGGGATTGAGGCAAGGTCATCCTGGGGGGTGGGGCGGGGACGGGGCTTTGATTTCTTCCTTTCTATCCCTGACTATCCCTGTCTTTCTGGTGAGCGCAAGCGCCCTATAGCAACAAACTCTCTGGAAAAAAAAAAAAGAAAACAGACGGAGTGTCCAAATCAGAGAGCTGACAGTGTACAGCCTCTCACAGTCAGTTCTGTGAATGAGAAATAAGCAGCCAGCATTCTACAAAGTAATTGGAAGAAAGCAACATTATCCATAAAAATTTAATGAAGTCATGGTCCTGTGCTTTCAGCAACAGTAAACCAACATAAACCAAGAACTTCCAGTAATTACAGACTTAAAAAACAACACCCCCCCCCAAACAAAAATAATCACGGTTAAAATCCGCCGGAG
>NW_006209511.1:680763-692925 GCF_000334495.1 Tupaia belangeri chinensis | reverse complement strand
TGTCTCTCTCTGTCTGTCTGGTGAGCGCATGCGTCCTATAGCGAAAACCTCTCAAAAAAAAAAAAAAGAATTCTAAGACTGTTCTTCAGCAATGCTATAAAGGTCTTTCACCCACAGTTATCCTGGTAACAAACTGAAAAAATAAATTAAAAGAATAAAGTTAAATAAAATTTAAAAAAATACATCATGGTTATCTTCTAAAAGAAAACAAAACCAAAAAACCCCCACCATGGTAGTCTACACTAGAGGATACAGGAAGGCTTAGAGTACAGTTAAATCTTAAGAGCATTTTAGAACTATTGTAGAGTCTTAATAACATCTCAAATATTTTTAGCAAATACTCTCTTAACCAAAAGAAATTTTCCACAGAACACCAATATAGATACAATGCCATTTAATCAGCATAGTTTTTGTTTTGTTTTAGGTTTTGCTTTAGGGTACATGCACTCACGAGAGAGAGAAAGAAAGAGAAAAAGTGAGAAATCTCCCCCCAGGGGGATCGGCCATGCTGCACTACCTTCTCCTCCATTCTCCTCTGGGATTTTGGGCATGCAAGCATATGAGCCCAATATGATTTTCAAGCTTCCAGGTTTGGGACTCAAACCACAGTCGAACATCTTGGAATCTAGCACCTTAACCACCATGCCACCTGCTGGCCAGGCATAGTTTATTTTTAAAATGAAAACTTTAAAAAATTTATTATAAGGTAGGTTAGTGAGATTAATTAGATGCTGTTTTGTTGGGTATGAAAATTTCAAATCAGAGGCTAAAAGTGATTGTTGTATAATATTGGGTCATTGGAAAAGTCATGACATATTTTTCTGTTTTTCTATGCAAAAATGTGTCATGACTTTTCTGATGATCCAATAGATCACCTTCAGCATCCAGTATATTTCTCTGTCATTTACTAGTTACAAAAGTTCAAAAAAGTTCTGATTGGTATTTACAAATAGGGATGAACTTATAGTGGGGGAACTTTACTGCTCACTGTACAATCTCAAGATACTTTTCAAAGAAACCAAAATGGTAGGAGAAGCTTTATTCCAAGATCTACTAGAAATTTAACTCACCTTGCAACATCAATTCACATATTTATAATTGCTGATGTGCAAAAAAGAAAAAAGGAAAGAAAAAATATCCTGGTATAGTCCATAAATCAAGGGTACACATACAGTAGTTTTTCAAAAGTTAGAAAATATATTTACAACTGCTGTATTAATCAAACATTTGCCCAATTTCTACAGCTAATCGATAAGGCCTTAGTATTTTGCAGAACTGTTTAAAAGCTACTGATTGAACAAAATATTCTCATTTTATTGATAAAGAATTTGGGCCCGTATTGGAGAGATCATTGCCCAAAGCCACATAAGGTAAAAAATTCTGGACATGCACCTTTAACTAAGTCCAAATGTCCTGTCACTATGCATAATGCAGTTCTGAGCGAAGTTGTTTCCCTTTCTAAGGCTAGCAAAGAAAGTAACCTCATGCATTTCATGAGATGAGAGCTTAAACATCTTTACATATATTTCTGAGTTTAAAACAAGGGGAAAAAAATACTTCCAAATAGGGACCAGCAGTTTGGCGTGGTGGTTGAGGGAGCTGGACTCCCACATGACCAGCCAGGGTTCAAGTCTTGGACCAGGCTGCTTGCTTTCTCACTTTCTCTCTCTCTCTCTCTCTCTCTCTTTCTCTCTCTCTCTCTCTGGTGAAAACATAAAGAAGAAAGAGAGAGGAAGGAAGGAAGGAAGGAAGGAAGGAAGGAAGGAAGGAAGGAAAGAAGGAAGACAGGCAGGCAGGCGAAAGGAGGGAGGCAGGGAAAGAAAGAGAAAGAGAAGGAAAGAAAGAAAGGAAGGAAGAGAAAGAAAGAGAGAAAGGAGGGAGGGAAAGAAAGAGAAAAAGATAAAAGGAAAGAAAGAAAAATAAAATAATTATTTAAAAAAAAAACTTCCAAATAAAAACTTCTCTGCAGTATGGCACACCCAGCCCCCACTGACACCAGTGGGGGACCAATGAGTCAAGCAGGCTCACACACATTCCTGCAGGCATGTCATCTGCAGTCACTCATGCTAGTGGTCTCTCTCAATATACTTGGCACTTCTCAGTAAATATTTTCTTTTTTCTTTTTTTTTTTAAGAGAGATTTTTGCTATTGGGCACATTCAACTTGCCAGAGAGACAGAGACAGAAAGCAAGAAATCACCACGCCCCCAGGTAGGGCGGCCATGCCATGATCCCTTCTCCTCCATTCTCTTCTTGGGATTTTGGGCACTCTCCCACACGCACTCCTCACTCCGTGTGAGTTCCCAGGTCTGAGATTCAAGCCACAGTGAACTATGTGTAAGTTCAGTGACGTAACCATTATGCCATCTGCTGGCCCCTCTCAGTAAATTCTGATGAACAAAAATTGAGAAGGTAGTGAATCAAAAATGTCTTAGGGAAGAGTTTAGCATCAAACCAAGAAATATGGCAGGAAAACCTCTAAACATTCTTTCTATACCCCAGCTTCTGACCTAAGATATCCCACTCCCTATAAGTTGGCAGGAACATTGAGGAAGACAAAACAAAACAAGCTTTAAAGATTTTCTGGTTCCCCCTGCAAATAGTTCCTAGAAACAAACTGTAGTAACAAGAGAACAATGAAATAAAGTGAATGCATAGAATTCCTCTTGTGTTTTTTTTATGCATGCAGGGCCAAACCCCATGATCACAGAGAAGTGATAAGTCACTTGTTCCTAAGTGTAACTAAATGCCAAAGATAAGGTATCATTTGCAATGGGCAAAAGATGTAGCAATTTCATTGAATATCAATTTCTGCTGCCTCCTGCCTCTGTTCTCCAGATCTCAAAGCATGACAAGAGCATGATTCCCATTACAAAAGAGAGAAATGGAAGACTACATACCAGCAAACATACACCATTGGCTCAGAGTACAGTTAAATCTTAAGAGCATTTTAGAACTATTATATTAGAAAGAGTCCTAATAATATCTCAATGTCTCAAATATTTTTAGCATAGAATCTCATAATCAAATGAAATTTTACACAGAATGCCAATATAGATACAACACCATTAAATCAGCATAGTTTTTGTTTGTGTTTGTTTTAGGTTTTTGCCATAGGGCATCTGTACGCACAACAACATGCACAACCATGTTCACTTAGTAGAACTCAGTAACTATAGATATCAGCTCAGCAAGTTGGCAAATTTTAACTGTGAACTGAAAGATAAGGGAAACTAGATCCTATTTGCAAAAATGCAAACATATTTTTATTACATGGGGTATAACTGGCCATAATAAAAGAATAAAATTATATCACAACATTAACACTAAATATCAACAATACCTTGATTTCTTGATCATCTGCTGTACACTGCCTGCACTGTTATTAGTACTTTACACGTTTTAGCTTCTTAATTTTTACTCTAACTCAATGCCATTTTACAGTGAAGCAAACTGAGACAAAGATGAAGAATAAATATTAGAAATTACAAAAACAAATGTAAACAGGACCTGAGTCCAGCAGGTGGCATGGTGATTAAGGCACTGTACTCCCACATGGCTGACCATGGTCGAGTCCAAATCTGGCAGCTTGCTTTCTCACTTTCTCTTTCTCTGTGTTTCTCTCTGGTGAATGCACATACCCTATATCAAGTTTAAAAATAGGGACCATCAGATGGCGTAATAGTTATGTTGCTGGACTCCCATGTAGTCGACCACAGTTCCAGTCCCAGACATGGGGCTTAAAACTCATGCCAGGCACCTGTGCATGCATGCCCAAAATCCCAAGAGCAGATTGGAGGAGAAGGGACTGCAGTAGTATGACCATCCCCATGGGTGATGATTCTTGCTTCCTGTCTCTCTGTCTCTCTATTTCTCTGTCAAGTACTTACACCCTATAGCAAAAATCTCTCAGAAAAAAAGTAATAATAATAGTAATAATAATAATAATGGGCCAGCAGGTAATGTGGTAGTTAAGGTGCTAGACTCCCACATGGCCAACTATAGTTCAAGTCCCAGACCTGGTGGCCTGCTTTCTCACTTTCTCTTTATTGCTGTCTCTCTCTGGTCAAATTTTAAAATAATAATAAATAAAATTTTTAAAATAAAAAATTTAAAAAAATAACAAGTAAGAGACCAACAGATGGCATAATGGTTAAGTCACTGGACTCCCCATAGTTGATCCCAGTTCTGGGATCCCAGACCTGGTGGCTTGAAACAGGCACATGTGCATTCATGCCCAAAGTCTCAAGAGGAGAATGTTGAAGAAGGGATTGTGGCATGGCCATCCCCACTGGGAGGTGATTTCTCACTTTCTGTCTCTCTGTCTCACATTGTCTCTCCAGAAAACGCACATGCCCTATAGCAAAAATCTCTCTTAAAAAATTTTTTAGTAAATCTAAATGCCCTATTCAATATATTGAATATATATATATATATAGATAGATAGATAGATAGATAGATAGACCATATATATAAAAAGAGGACTTGAATGAGTATATGTTTTTCCCTACCTAGATATTGACTGATACCTAATTATGACTCAAAAACAAAGAGACCCAGCTGCAGTGGCACAGATGATAAGATGCCACTACATAATACTGAGCCAAAATAGGAGGCCTGGGTTCAGATACCAGATCAATCTGTATATGCCAGGTGCACAAGACCCAGCTGGCAGGAAGGCTGTATTAAGAATCACAGCAGGACAAGACTGTCAAGGATGTATATCTGTGTCTCTCTCGCTCACAAAAGAAATAAGCAAAATATTTTAAAAAGAAGAAAACTTAAACTTCTGAAACATGATACATCACCTTTAGATCTCATGTTAACATAAATAAGAAACATTTCAACCCAAGAGAAACAATTAACCCTACAAGTCAGAGGTTGAATAGAACCTTGGGATCCAGGAGGCAGGTTAGGATGATACAGGAAAGCTAGCTGTTTTGAGAGACTGCTCTGCATGATGGTTAGGAATTGGAGTTCAGGGAAGAAAGGGCTTGGATTACAACTTTGACTCTGCTATGGGTAAGCTCTGTGATCTTAAGCAAGTTATTTACTTTTCTGTGAGTGTACTGACACTAATAACTGTCTCACAAGGTAGTTGTGAGGATTAAATGAGCCTTTTGAGCCTTATCACAGGAACTAATCAGTAAAGATCAGTTATTACTATTATAAGCATTATAACCACCATGTGGAGAAAGAACTAGAAAACAAGGCTTTGGTTAGCATAGAAAGAACAGAATCCTGACTTTCCTAAGACAGTTGTTCACTATTCTGCTCCTGGATTCATTCATAGGGAAGAAAAAAATCTCTACATACCACATAACTTAAAAACTGCATACATGTCCATTTTTCCCATAATAAGCAACATATTACATTACTCAGTATGAATTTTTTTTTGGTATTTAATAAACACAGATTTTTAAAAGTCTTCATAAATTGCCAGTAGCCATTTAAAAATTTTTATGCAAGTTTTAGAAAATCAGATATAGTGGCAATGTGGTTATTTGCATAAGTTCAATAATACCTGCTGCCTTGCATCAGAAATTGGAAACACTGGTTATTGCCAGGGCTTTCACTGGAATGTTATATCTCAAGATATGACCAGAAAACAAAGAAACTAAAGTAGATATCAAGAAGCCAACAGAAGCTCTTGGAAAGATTGCCTGGTACCTAAAACAGTTCTGCCTGGCAGGTAAGTAAAGAATGTCACTTCCTGTCAGGCCCCAAAACTTTCCAGTATAGGTACTTAAAGGTACAGTCAGATGGTAAATTCCTGACTTAGCTCAATAGCCTTGGGAGGCTTTTTATAGAGTCTAATCCAAAGTTCCTTATAAAAGATTCCAGGAAAGCCAACTAAATCAATGAGTATTCTTATGGGACTTTGTGCAAAAAACAGACAAAATTAAGACTAAACTTTTTTTGCAAATAAGTTAGTTTTATTATACTTCTCTTTGGTAAAAGGGGAATTGAAACCGAGAAAGAACCCCCAATGTATTTTCTAGGGTTCCTAAAATATAAAGTCCATTTACATTGTAATGGCCCAGAGTAAGAAATAAGTCTTCAGAGTTTGGTTATGATAATGACCAACAGGGACCATGAGTGAGGGCCATTTGACCTCTAAAACTCTCACAGTAAAGAAAAGGTTTTCATTTCAATATGTAAGATGTTTTTTAGGCTGGAAACTGCTGATTGTGAGCTCAAAGACTCCAGGCTGAGTGACTCCAGAAACCTGAAGAGAAATTTGATTATCTAAGGCCTCACCAATCAAGAATGCCCACCAGATGATCACGCCCTCTTGAACCAATCATTGAACCGATCATGTGCCTGGGACTTCGGCCCCTAATTTTGCCCTCAAAAACACAAGTGGGGGAACATCTCAGGGAGACAGGTCTTTTCAGCATGAGCTGCCCGCTCTCCTTGCTTTGTGCTTTGCAATAAAGCTGTACTTTCCTTCATCACACCATGTGCCTATGGTTTGGTTTTATAGCGCTTGGGCGAGCGAACCTGATTTGAGTTCGGTAACAGAATGAAGAGAGAAAAAAATTCAGAAAAAAATTGTAGTACACCTGTTACTAGATTTTTAGCTCTGTCTACATTTGTTTTTTGAGTTTTTAGTATCTACCTAGTATATGAACAGAATCCTAACCTTTTTCCTGGCTTTAAGTCTTGTGAACAGAAGTCTGACTGCTTTTTCCTATTTTTCCAAAGTCCTTTCCAGAGAGCCAAGGAAGAGTCATGCCCACAAACATTAACAGGTCATTTTTCTCTCATGTAACAGTATTCTTCCTAAATCCTATCCCTGGCATAGTATCTTTGAGATGTATATTTCAACTGATTACAGTATACCCTTGCTAACCTCTTCCCAAGGCACAGAACTTCCCTTTCCTTGAGATGTAGACTAAGCATTTCTTTGGGAATCTCTTCCCATGACACAGACCTTCCCTTCCAGTCACCAACCTAGGAATTGGGGAACCATCTATAACCTACAAGTCCCCTCTTCCATATGTTCTGCCTCTTTGGGCCAGACCAATGGAAATCTCCTCACAAATTTTGTCTGTACATCTCAAAATCAAATAAAAGGAACCCCTGTCCATAACTACCCCAAGAAAGGCATGTATGCCTCTTCTCTAGGCCTAGGTCACTCATATTCTGCTTGAAAATAAACCGAATTATTAATTTTTATAGTTGGTTATTTTTCTGTCAACAGTCTTAAGCAAATTTTTCTTAACATTTTTAAAAATTTTGTTACATTAAAGTTAAAACTGCTTTTCTTGAAATTTTACTCACTGAGGATGGTCAGTTTGATACACTCACCAAATCACAACAGCTGATGTATAGACAATCACTGTAAATGTAAACTACAAACCAGAAAATTCTATCAGATCACCTCAGCCTGCTGTTTTCACTGTATTTCACTGGCAAAAGTTTGTCTTAGAACATAAAACAGCTTTGAATTATGTCTTGGCTTACTAGAGAAGAGTTTGCATGATGGCAACATTTCATGTTGCACTCACAAATCTTAGGTAAAATGAAATTCATCTGAGTAAATAAAACAATAAGCTACCTGGCTACTAGTAAAAATAGGTTAGCAGCTTGGCCATCTTTGTTATGTATGGTAGTTAAATGTGCTTTCCAATTTGGGAACATCATAGTGGAAGCTAGTGCTAACATAATGGTATTGAAAAACTAAAGGTAAAGTCTGAGTACTCTGAAATGAAAGTATGCAATTTCCTCCAATCTTGATCTCTGAAACTATGTCTCTATTCAGCAAGAAGCAGCCAGATCAGTCATCACCCATTTCCCCTCAGGATTGGGAGTTTTTTCCCAAAGACTAGGGGGCACTGAAACCGAGTAGGGACCCCTAAGAGAGATGGGTCCTCACTTTCCCCTTCTGTTAAAGAAAAAGAATTTCCCAAACTGAAAATGAATAAAGGCTGAACTAAAAGTAAAGTGTATTTTCTAAGGTTCTTTTTTTTTTTTGAGAGAGATTTTTCACTGTAGGGCGCGTGCGCTCGCCAGACAAGACAGAGAGAGACATAGAGACAGAAAGCGAGAAATCACCCCCCAGGGGGGATGGTCACCCCGCAATCCCTTCTCCTCCATTCTCCTCTCCGGATCTTGGGCACACACGCACACGCGCCCGGCGTGAGTTTTTAACCCACGGGGTCCAGGACACAAACCGTGGTCGACTACATGGGAGTCCAGCGACATAGCCATTACGCTAACTGCTGGTTCCCTAAGGTTCTTAGAACACAAGGTCAATTTACATTATAATGGCCCAGTTTAGGGAGTAAGACTTTAGACTTTGGTTATGATAATGAAATAACACTGGCCATGAATAAGGGCCATTTGACCTCTAAAACTCTCACTTAAAGGAAAGATAAGGTTTTCATTTCAATGTGTAAAATGTTTTGTAGGGTGGAAACTGCTGTCTGAACAAAGACTCCAGGCTGAATGGCTCCAGAAACCAGAACAGAAATTTGATTATCTAAGGCCTCACCAATCAAGAATGCCCAGGAGATGATCACGCCCTCTTGAACCAATCACTGAACTGATCATGCTCCTGAGACCTCTACCCCTAGTTATGCCCTTAAAAAACGCATAAGCGGAACACCTCAGGGAGACCAGGTCTTTTCAGCATGAGCTGCCCGTTCTTTTTGAATTGTGCTTTGAATAAAGCTGTGCTTTCCTTCATCACTTTACATTCCTGAGTTCTTATAAACAGCAACAAAGGCATAAAAAAAAAAGATTTTTTTAAAAGTCATAGCAAAACTAAAATTAACTACTACCCACGAGTAGAACCTGGGAGCAAATGTTGGCACTGTATTAAACAATAGCAGCTGACACATTCTGGCTTTGATGAATGATATAGAAACTACTAGACAAAAGAGATAGAGAGACACAAAGGTGCTTCAACTCCTAATCCCCTTCATCTCTCAACTTCAGGTCTGTTCTATCCTCATCCCCAACTCTACCCTACCACCATTCCGCCAACTCTTTCAAATCTAAACAGATACCACAAATCTTTAGAAAATATAACACTGGTATGGATGAAAGGAGAGACTTAATGGTAACACAGAATATTCATCTTAGATAAAGACAATATACCATCAAGATGAACTCATAATAGGAATATATACAGATAAGTATAGTTGATGCATGTTTAGAGTACCAGGGATTCAGCCAATGGGAGGAGACAGACTGAGCCACTTTAGGAAAGTAGGAATGCCAGATGACAGCCTAATGCAAACAGGAAATTGGATTGGAAACAATTCATATTAGAATGCTTCAAGTGCGAAAAGGGCACTAGACTGTATGGCAATGTTTTTTAAATTAGATATATAAGCAGATGTAAATTAAAATAGAACAAATAGAACAAAATCATGCAAATGCAGGAGAAAAAAAACAGGATTCCAAGAAAACAAAAAAAGTACAATCACAGAAGTAATGTATTCACTGGAAATAGCTTCAGAGTCACAGTGGCACAGCAGATAGCACAATGCCCTGCAATGCTGGAAACCTTGCAGAAATTGGGTTTCAGTTCCCTGGTGGACATGTTCAGGATAGGAGTAGACACCAGAGATGCTGGCTGACTAAGAAGGCTGAGGGGATCTCAGCATGAGATATTGTTGAGGGTTTTTATCTTCCCAACCTTGTGAAAGAAATAAACTCTTTTTAAAGAAAAAGAACACTTTGAAAAATTAAAAGTAATGGGCCAGCCTGTAGCCTGGTGGTTAAGGGACCTGGACTCCATATACCCTATAGCATGGTTTGAATCCTGAACCTAGTAGCTTGAGAAACACACCAGGCACATGTGTGTGCAAGCCTGAAATCCTGAAAAGAGGGAGAAATGAAGGAGGAGGAATTGTGGCATGACCATGTCCAATGGGAAGTATTTTGCTCTTCCCTCTGTCTCTGAAGAGCACATGCAAAAATTTTTTAAAAATAAAATCTACCAATAAGATATATGTTTTCTAGACACTAGAAAAGATAAAAGATAAAGAAAATAAATTTTAGATGAACTAGAGACTTAAATACAAAAATAAAACCATAAAGAACTAAAAGAAGATACTGATGCATATTTTTATCTCTTCAGTGTAGATTTTTCTAAACATGATTCATAAGCCAAATAGTTTATGTAAAAATGTAATATTTGAATATCAAACAAGTTTAAGAGGCATTTTTACAAACTGTTTACAAACTGTTAAGATTATTTACCACACATGGCACCAGTGTTTAAGACTTGATCTATAAAATATTTGTATAAATTAGAGGAAAACCCCAATAAAAAGACTAACAAAAGTCAGGAAAGTACTATTTTTAAAATAAATCAATGGTTGATTAACACATTAAAAAAAAATCAACCTCATAGTCAAATTAACAAAAGAGTTATGTGCCATGTTTTACCCATGAAGTTACAACTTTCATAAAGGTTGAAATTCAGTGTTCATAATGCCAACAAGAAAACTTATACTTCATGTGAAGAACTGTAAACTCGTACAATACAGGATGGTGGAGGTAGCTTAGAATATATGCTTTACAAATATTCAATTATTGGGCCAGCCAGTAGCATGGTGGTTAAGGCTGCTGGATTCCAAATAGCTGACTGCACAGTTCAAGACCTGATCCTGGAGTCTTGAAAAACATAGTAGGCAGTGTGCCTGCATGCCCAAAATCCCAAGAGGGTTTTCTTTATCACTGTTTATCTTATACACTTTTCCATAATCAGTATGTACAACCTTCATAATTATTGAAATACCAGCAACAGTAGTGATAGAAAGCTTATTATCTAAGCTTTTTCTCCTTTCTAAGAACATTGGCATACTATTCCTTTTCATCTTAGCATGGGAGAAAGCACCATGATCCCCATTAATGGAAAAAGATGTGGCTTGCCATCAGCCTGAGGGACACTTTCAGTAGGATGATTATAGCTGCTATGACAACAAGGGGAGGATGTGATGTCACATAATGATTCAGTGACTTAGCTGGTCCTGTCCCAATGCAGAGCTCTTACTGCCAGCTGGAAATCCAGCAGAGACCTCATTAAGGGCATCTGTTCAGTAATTACTACAAGTTTCCCCTTGTCACGCATCCAGCACTGAAAACAGCCCTACCACAGAACCCAACACCCAATTCACAGAGGGCCTTAATATTCCACTTCTATAGAGCCCAGACTGACAGCCCCCAGAGGTCCAGGGTCAAGTTTCAGCACGGTAAGTAAATGCAATCTTGATTAACAGGGACCAGGAGGGAAGCAGCAGCTGGAAGATTTTTATTGAAGCCAAGGTAAACTAGAATGTTCAACGTCTTATATCTTACATTGCATCTCCCTAGCACGTTTAAATATTGTCATTTCTATTAGAGAACATTTAATATGCCTTTACTCTCAGAAAAGAAGGGCAGGTAACCGCACAGAAAGCCAAAGAATCAACTACAATGTTAGACTGAAAAATGAATTCTATAATGAATACAAAATCCCAAGAACCTATTCTCACAGAACACAAAGCTCTGCAGTGTAGGGACAATTTGCTACAATGGAAAGAGCCAGAACTGTTTCGAGTTCCTGCTCTATTATTTAATATCCTGAGCCTCAGTTTCCTCACCTATACATTGAGAATGAGTCAAAACTATACTATTATTAGAGGGCGGGCAGTGGTGCAGTAAAACAAGACACATTTTGATACTGACCCACATGGGAAGGTTCCAGGTCTGCTTCTAGAGACCTCCTTGGGCATACCCGGTACACACATGCTCATGATTTAGGGTAGGCTGAGGCTGGAAGTGGACCGCAGCATCAAGACCCTGTTAGAAGTTCATTCTCTCTCTTTTTCTCTCTCTCATGGAAGAAATACATAAACTTACAGTATAATGAGTTAAAAGGGTTGTTGAAAATTAAACATAAATCTCTAAGCTTAGTGCCTAGTACTCAAAAAAGCTAGATCCCATTAAAAAAAAAATTCAGGACCAGCAGTTAGCGTAATGACTATGTTGCTGGACTCCCATGTAGTCGACCGCGGTTCGCGTCCTGGATCCAGTGGTTTAAAACTCACACCGGGCGCGTGTGCATACGTGCCCAAGATCCCGAGAGGAGAATGGAGGACAAGGGATTGTGGCTTGGCCATCCCCCCTGTGGGGTGATTTCTCGCTTTCTGTCTCTCTGTCT
>NW_006209511.1:671497-680734 GCF_000334495.1 Tupaia belangeri chinensis | reverse complement strand
AAAGGAAAAACCCTCCCAAAAAAAAAAAAAAAAATTCTCAGGGACCAGCAGGTTGCGTGGTGGTTAAGGTGCTGGACACTCCCACATGGCCGACCACGGTTTAAGTCCTGGACCTGGTGGCTTGCTTTCCCACTTTCTCTCCCCCTCCCTCTCTGTCTCTCTGGTCAAATTAAAATAAATGAATGAATAAATAAAATTAAATAATTAAAAAAATAATTCTTTAAAAAAAAATTCTCACAGCAAACTCTTTGGATAGTTCAGTGAATTAATTGGTTCCTCATTAAGTCTCAACCAATGCAAAATCTAACTTGCTTCTCTCTGTCTCTCTCTGGCCATTCCTAGTGCTAACGTTTATCACTCTGATTTTCACATGGAGTTTCCACTGCCTAGAATGTTCCGAAAATGTCCTCCCTGCCCATCCTATCCCCTAGCCCATTCAGCTCAGTGATTCCTAAATAAGGCTACTTGTCACAATCACTTAGAGAGCTTCTTCTTTTTTTTTTTTTTTTTTCAATGTTACAGGGCATACTGTTGTGTTTTTTTGTTTTGTTTTGTTCTGTTTTGTTTGGAGAAGTTTTTGCTATAGGGTGAATGCGCTCACCAGAAAGACTGGAAGCGAGAAATTACCCACTGAGGGGATGGCCACACTGCAATCCCTTCTCCTCTCGGGATCTTGGACATGCACGCACATGTACCCGGCGTGATTAAGCCACCGGTTCCGGGATTCAAACCACAGTCAACTACATGGGAGTCCAATGACATAGCCATTACACCAACTGCTGGTCCCCAGGTCAAACAGTTTTATATAGTAAACTGAAAAAAATTTTAAGTACAATAAATACACTTTAAAATAGTAGTATAGTACAAAGTATGGTACTATAAATATATAAACTAGTAACAGTCATTTATTATGATTATCGGGTATACATGCACTATACATAATTACATGTGGTATATTTTTATGTGATTAGCAGTACAACTGGATTGCTTACACCAGTATAATCACAAAAATATAAATAATGTATTACATTATTATGTTACAACAGCTATGATGTCATCAGGGCCAAGATAAGGCTATCATTATTGCTTAGTCCATTATAATTTTATAGGACCACTGTTGTATGTGTGGTCTGTTATTGACTAAGCCATCATTTTTCGTGTGTGACTATATACTATTTGCAGATGACTGCTAAATAAAACTAAAGGATTCTATTTAAGCCACTTGACAACCTTAAATGTTTACTGTATACTATTTTTGTGCTTATACCTTTCATCTAAGTACATATAAAGATGACAAATATGATCCAGCCACTTATGCTTATAACTATTTACAAATACAAAATATTATTTTAAAGCAAAATGAATAATTTTATTAGTTTTTCTTTTCTTTTTTATAACTAGATGTTTATACATGATGATTAGAATAAAGAAAAATCAAACCTGATAGTAATGTAATACTCAGGAGAGAACATGATTTCAAAAAACTTCAGCTCCATTACTGTGATTGCTGGTGTGTCAAAATCTATGAATTATCTCTAGTTCCATTTTGACTAGATTCTTCCATTAATTTTAGTTGCTGAAGTTATTTCAATAAAAGGAAACCACACTCTAAAGTTCCTGTAAGAACTTTGGTTAACATTTTCATAAAGGAGAACTTCTAAAAGTGCACATGCCCAGGCTCCATCCTGTATTTTTTCCTATATCTTTCTCCAGACCCTAGGGGGCAGAAGTCCTTACACAGTTGGTTCTGAAGTTCTGATACAGTCAGCCTTGCTTCTGTACTATCTGGGAGTCACTGATCTGACTCCTACTTCTTTAAAAGTCAGTTCAAACACTCAGTTCAAGAAATCTTAGTGCAAAAAAAAAAAAATTCTCAATGCTGGTGGATTATAAAACACTGCGGACATTCTGGAAAACAGTATGGTGTTTCCTAAAAGCTACACATTAATTCATTAATTTACCATACAACCCAGTGAATCCACTCCTTAGATTCTACCTGAGAGACTGAAAACATATGTCCACACAAAGACTTGTACATAAATATTTAGAGCAATATTATTCATAACAGCCAAATGCTGGAAGGAAACAACCTGTGTCCATCCTTTGTGAATGGATAACCCAATGGACAAGGAGATTCCAAAGACTTCATGAAAAAATGGAACTGAAATACAGTTTATTTGGTGCAAAAAAATTTCAAAATCCAAGTTTTTCTTAATATATATTTTCTGTAAATTTTTTGAAAATTCTTCATATATCAATAGAATAAAATACAATTCAGAATAAGACAGAATGAAGTACTTATGGTGATGATGGCACAATACTGTAAATTTACTAAAAATAATTGAATTCTATCATTAAAATGGATGAGTTTTACAGTATGTAAATTACACCTCAATAAAACTGAAGGAAAGAAATAGAAAAAGAGAAACAGCAGAGCAAAGAACAAAGGAAGGGAACAGACTGGAAGAGGGAAGGGAGAGGAAGAAAATGAGAGTGGAAAAGGTTGAGTCCCAGTCTTTGCCACCTCCTACAGGCAGTTAACCCTTGGGACTCCTATGCTACCCTCATCCGTTTTTGTTTTTTTTAACAATTATTTATTTGATTTTATTTATTATTATTTTTCAAGTTGATCAGTGAGAGACAGAAAGAAAGAGGCAAAGTAAGAAAGCAAGCCACCAAGTCCAGGACTTTAACCTAGTCGACCATGTGCAGGACCACCAAGTCCAGCACCTCAACCTCCACACCAACTGCTGCATCCCCTCCCTCCCCCCACCCCCGACATCCTTTAGGAATTTCTCAAACAGCACTTGGACTAGGCATCTTATTTTTCAGTGTCAGTCTCCCAACAAGCTCATATTTTTCCAAGGATGAGAAAATTTTCTAGAGTGGGCTGACAGGTGGCATGGTGGTTAGAGGTGCTGAATTCCCACATGGCCCACTGCAGTTCAGTCCTGGACCTGACAGCTCACTTTCTCACTTTTCGTTTTTCTCTCTGTCTCTGTCTGGTCAAATTAATAATAATACGAAGAAGAAATGGAATTAAATAAATAAATAATTCTTTAAAAAAAAAAAAAGAAAAATTTTCTAGGGTCTCCCCATATTTACAGAGTGGTCAATGAACATTAAAACGTTGGAATGGGTGACTGAACTTTCAGCTAAAATAAATGACAAGAAACATTCTAGGCTGAGGCCGGCAGGTGGCGTGGTAGTTAAGGCACGAGACTCCCAAATGCCAGCTGTGGTCAGAGTCCTGGACTTGATAGCTTGCTTTCTCACTTTCCCTTTCTCTCTCTCTATCTCTCTCTGGTCAAATTTTTAAAAATAATAATAATAGCAAATAAAATCAAAGAAGTATTTTTTTAATTAAAGAAAGAATAAAGGGACCAGCAGTTGGCATAATGGGTATGTCACTGGACTCCCATGTAGTCAACCACAGTTTGAGTCCCAGACCCTGTGGCGTAAACTCATACCTGGTGCGTGTGTGTGCGTGCCCAAGATCCCGAGAGGAGAATGGAGGAGAAGGGATTGTAGCGTGGCCATCATCCCTGGGGGTGATTTCTTGGTTTCTGCCTCTCTGTCTGTCTCTGTTTTTCTGGCAAGCACACTCCCCCTATAGCAAAATCCTCTCAAAAAAAGAAAGAAAGAAAGAAAGACAGACAGACAGACAGATGGACAGAAAGAAAAGAAACATTCTAGTCCTAGGAACTTAACAAGATTATCCTCACTCATATAAGGTCATAAATCTTCTCACTGAGATGTTAAGAAGAGATGCTCGACATTTCAAAAGTGCTTTGGCATTTTTGTTGTTTTTAATTTTTTAAAATTTTATAAATTTACATATAATCACTCTACATCTTTACAGTGTACAAAATGGCTTTTCCCAGCATGAATATAGTGCGTATCAATGAAGCGAAAGATATTACCATATATATTATCATCTACAGATAAATTTTCATTTTTTGTCTGTTAAATGTTTTTACCCACTGGCCCCCTCCATCCTACCCCATTATTCATACCTTCACATATTGTGTCTGCTGAGCGAAGCAAACCAGTCCGTGAAAGTGAGACATTGTATGCCCCTGTTCAATATATATCACGTATCTACTTTACAGCAGACTGAAAAATGGTAAGGTAGGGAACCAGCAGTTAGCGTAACGGCTATGTCGCTGGACTCCCACGTAGTCGACCGCGGTTCGTGTCCCAGACCCGGTGGCTTAAAACTCACGCCGGGCGCGTGTGCGTGCGTGCCCAAGATCCCGAGAGGAGAATGGAGGAAAAGGGATTGCGGCGTGACCATCCCCCCTGGGGGTGATTTCTCGCTTTCTGTCTCTATGTCTCTCTCTGTCTGGCTGGCGAGCGCACGCGCCCTACAGTGAAAATCTCTCAAAAAAAAAAAATGGTAAGGTACAACAGCAGGGAGTGCTTTGGCTTTTTATCATGGGCATGACCCACAGGTGGAAAAAGGGCCATCCATCTGCTATCCTCTATGTATAATCAGTCTCTCACAGAACCATTTTTGGATGCCCTGTATTCAAATCCAGAACTCTTCACTTCCCTGGATAAATATTTAGTCTTCTTATCAGAAATAAGAAATGAAGGAGCCGGCAGGTTGCATGGTGGTTAGGGTGCTAGACTCCCACATGGCTGACCATGGTTTGAGTCCTTGACCTGCTAGCTTGCTTTCTCACTTTCCCTCTCTCTCTCTCTGTCTCTCTCTGGCCCAACTAAAACATAATAATAATAAATAAAAATTAAATTAAATTTAAAAGGAAAAAGAAATTAAAAGGCCACAGTGGCATAAACTTGTAATCTCAACAACTCAGGCAGCTTAAAACTCATGCATGCCCAAAAATCCTGAGAGAAGACTGGAGGAGAAGGGATTGTCATACCCCCTGGGGGGTGATTTCTCACTTTCTGTCCTGTCTCTTCTCTCTGGCAAGCGCATGAGCCCTATAGCAAAAATCTCTCTCTTAAGTAAATAAATTAATTAATGCATTTTTTTGAAAAAAAGAGAGCTGAGTAATGTAAAAAAAAAAACATATGTACAGTTAAGTTTAAATTTTTATTATTTTTATTTTTTATTTATATTATTATTATTTAGAGAGTTTTTTTGGTATAGACCACATATGCTCACCAGAGAGACAGAAAGCAAGAAATCACCCCACCCCACCCCCGCACCAGGGGATGGCCATGCCACAATCCCTTCTCTGCCATTTTCTTCTTGGGACCTTGGGTACGCATGCACACACACAAACACACACACACACACACACACACACACACACACACACACCCAGTGTGAGTTTTAAGCTGCTGAGTCCAGGACTCAAACGGTGCTCAACTATGTGGGAGTCCAATGACATAACCATTATACCATCTGCTGGTCCCTATTTTTGTTTTTTTACAGTTAAGTTTGTATTTTATTAATTATTTATTTTATTTATTATTTTTAATTTTGCACATGTAACTCACCAGAGAGAGAGAGAGAGAGAAAAGGAAAGTGAGAGAGGAAGTCACTAGGTCCAGGACTCAAACCATAGTTGGCCATGTTTCCAGCACCTTAACCACCACACCTCTTGCTCGCTCCTACAGTTAAGTTTTTAAAATAGAAATTTTAGAACATGCATGATCCCATTTAACTAGAGCTACGATAGAATATTACATGAACCTAGGCTGGGATATTAACAGAAGTCAACTCTAAATAATGAGGTTTTCTTTCTCATGAGGTCCTAAAATGAATATTAATAATGCTATTTTCAATTTGCTAAAAAATGAAGTACTTAATAAAATGAAGAGAGCCTCTATACCCCAAGAACCACTTACTGCCCTGGCAGCCCAAAGTTAGTTTGGTCTGTTCTAAAAAAAAAGAGAGTTAATAGAAGGATACAAGAAGGCCCAGAAACAGGAATGCAGTACACCTGGTGATAGCCAGAGATTACACAATAGCGAGACGACTCAGCAACATTCAACAGCTAATTCCCCATAGCATGGCTAGAGTATGTTTTTATAAGTGCAGATCTGGTTATGTTACCTCTGCCTTCCCCTGCTCTTGGGAAAAAGACATAGACCCACCAGTGGCCCTCTAAAGCATCACACAGTCAGACTTCTGCTCAGCTCTCCAGCCTCTACTTGATTCATGTTCTTCCCCTACCCTCCCAATGGCCCATCTTCACCCTCCACCCACAGGCCTCTGCACAGCTGTCTCTTCCACCTGGATGCTCTCTACAACCTCCTCCCTGTACCCTTCATCAAGGATGCCCACCCCAACTCTTCAGACAGATTAAATACCACTGCCAAGCATGCCCATAGCACTCTAACCTTTCTGTCAAAGAACAGAGCACAGTTATACCACTAAGGTCCAGTCCCCTTGGACTGAAAGCCCTATGACATCAGGGCTGGGCTGTCTTGTTCACATTGTATCCTTAGTGTCTAATACAGTAGCTGCCATGTGGTGGGCACTCCATAAAGACAAGCTAAGTGAATGATTACCATCCATGGGAGGTAGGGGCACTACAAAGAGCACAGAGAAAAAGACCAGCTCAGGGATGGCTTGTGAGCCCTACCTGGTTATATGGGCTTAGTCCTGCATGCAATGGGAAACTCTTAGAGGGTTTTAACTGGATGCACCAAAATCAGAGAATCCACAGGACTTGGAAATTAGATTGGAGGAGGGAGAGGAACATAGAAGGCATCTAAGATAGTTCCCAGATTTCAGGCTCAGATGCCCAAGCTTTACAAAATGTAGAAACTGGAATTCAGTCACTGTTCTGAAACAAGTCATTTTGACTTCTTGAAGTCCCAGTTTCTCTGTCTATAAGGAAGAGCTGATTACAGTTCTTTTGCAGAGTTACTGGTAGGATCAAATGAATTGGTGTTTGAGAAAGTGCCTTACAAATAGTGACGTCTTATTATTTCCATCATCAACAAAGGAGCAACAGTTGGCATAATAACTGCTTAACAGTCTGAAAAAAAGACTCCTTAAAATAGTCACCAAAAAGGCTTACAATCTTATACAAGTAGACCATTCTACCTCTTTTAAACTTTTCTGTTTTGTTTTTATGTTTTCTTTGTGTGTTCATGTGTGTGTGTGTTTTGCTGTTGGGTTGTTTGTTTGTTGCTGTTGCCACAGGGCAGGTTTATGGCTGAGAGAGAGGCAGTGAGATGGAAAGTGAGAAATCACCTCCCCAGGGGGTATGGCCATGCCACAATCCCTTCTCCTTCATTTTCCTCCTAAGATTTTGGACACACATGCACAATGCCCAGCATGAATTTCTTTCTTCATTTATTTTTTTGGTATTTTATTTAACTTTATTTATTTTGATTTGACCAGAGTGAGAGAGACAGAGAGAGAGAGAGGGAAAGTGAGAAATCACCTCCCCAGGGGGTATGGCCATGCCACAATCCCTTCTCCTTCATTTTCCTCCTAAGATTTTGGACACACATGCACAATGCCCAGCATGAATTTCAAGCCACCAGGTTTAGGACCCAATCTACAGTCAACCATGTTAGAATCCAGCACCTTAACACCAGTCCATCCGCTGACCTCTCTTTTAATCTTTCTTCACCATCTTAATTGGCCTCATGAATGACCCAGATGAGAAAGGAAGAAAATGCTTCTTGTTGGAATACTAGGTTTTCCTGGGGCCTAACAGGTTCAAATCTATTATAGTTTTGGCTGAGTCCTGCTAGTTCCTCCTTAAGATGCTGGATTTCCCTTCAATACTTACTGACTTGACAAAACTTGAAAAATCAAATTTCCAACTGTTAAATAAAATGAGTCACTAGACACAGTGGTTTTTTCTTAGAAACTGTAAACTAATGACATTAAAATAAAAAGCTATCCACTTTCCCACTTACTGCGTAAATCCTATTGTGTCAATTTGGGTTCCCTGGGCCCAAAGCGAGAGTAACACAATGCCAGCTTTCTCCTGGGGCCTCCCAGAGACATGAAACGCTCAAAGGTCTGGAGTGTTCCCACACTTAGTGATTACACAGCAAACATTCAAACCAGCTGATATACCTTCAGGTTTGGCATAAACTAGGGAAGGGAGAAGAACTAATGTTTTTATAAATAATAGTCTCTTTACTGGGTCACACCTTACATATGTCATATCAAATGTAGGAATTATTATTCACACTTTACGAGATTAAGAAATAAAATTCAGAAAGGTAAGAAAAGTGGTCAGATATCTCATAAACAGAGAGTTCAGCAATTCAGTTTCTGATTTGGCCAAAACTAAAGAAGGGATATTTTTTCTACCATATGCACAACAACTTCTTTACATAATCTCCAAGAGCCAAGATATCTAAGGAATAAAACGTGTAATTCAGCAGATCTAGCACAGCATTCCAGTCAAACTCACACACACACACACACACACACACACACACACATGCACAAACCCACCAGGCCTGGAGATAAACCGCACTGAAACTTACTCACTAGGTAGACCTGGGGCAAGTCACTCCTCCATCTATCCAACTACAGTTCATGAACGCTAAATTATACTGATTTAAAGGAGCCCTTTCTTGGGCTAGTAGTTACTAATGATTGATGTCCAGAATGGCTGAGCCTTCTATAATACTTTCTTCTCCAAGCAGATAGAATCATACCTGAGTCATACTATACAACTATCAGGAAAACAGCAAGCGCAGAAAGTTGGAGAAGCAGAGAGAAAGGTAAAAGCTAGTAAGTCAATCAATGTGATTTCCTCTCAGAGAAACAAACCTCTGTAGCAGCACGTATGGTCTAACACTTATGGGTGGAGCCTTGAGTGGTTAGACCTTTGCCCAGCAGATATTGCCCTCCATAGACTGAAAACCAACTTCCAGCACCTCTGCCTCCATGTTCTCCTGGGGCCTCTTGGGGAAGGCCTGGTTCTTACATCAGAGCCTGCCTGCCAGCAAAATAGGAAGTGCCAACCACGTTCCCAAAAGCAGCTGGTATCAATTACCCAGGCCCAGCTGGAAGCACTCGGCTGGGGAGAAGCAGGCGTCCCAGATCCCAGGCCTGGTTGGAAATCCTACTCCAAAACAAAGGCAGCCTTGCAGCCATGCCAGCGCTCAACATAAGTGGCTGGTCAGGGGCTAGAGGAGGCAGCCAGGAGTGCCATCAGGAAGCAGCTGTGGTCTGGGAATCTTGCCCACTCCCTGATTTCAGAGCTTCCCCATCAGCATAACCAATAGCTACCAATTATTGGACACCCAGGGGGTATTGGGTTCCTACATTCCTCATCC